>NW_027526295.1:152839126-153167335 GCF_048455015.1 Haemaphysalis longicornis
TATACACATGGTGCTTGGGGACCAAAAGTGTAAAGATGAAAAAAAAAAATAAAACACTGCGGTAAATATGTGGTTAGTACTTGTTACGGGAATTTAAAAGGTGTTTGTTTGAAAGAAAATTTTAAGTACAGAGCACACACACACACAAAGTAAGAGGGTAGTTCTTGGATTTCAATTAAGCGCCGCTCCAACAGAAACCTCATTCAACATCAAACTCATCATCTAAACACTCGGTCTCACCAGCTCAGCAAGTCGAAGCCCCTGACCTGACCTCACCCCACGTCATGAGGGTATGGTTGAGTTCTACCTCATGTGGTCGACCCCTCGTCGCCTCGCCCATTTGTACGGGGGGGGGGGGGGGGGGGGGGGGGTGCACCACGCGACGGAAACGATCGCGCGAGCCAGTCGCGTGCGGGTTGGTGACAGCGGGCACGCCGAGCGGAAGCGTTAATTAAAAATGAACGTTTCTTCGCCAGCGGGCCACCCGGATCGCTACGGGAATACAACAGGTAAAACAGGCACACCACGTCGTCTGGCGCCTGCTGCCCCGACGTGACCCCACAGCACGAGACTCGTGCCGCGTAGCGCGTAGTGGCCGCTGGCGGTGTGGCGGCAAATTTGAAAGTGTGCGGAGATAAGGAGCTTCCGCACTGGCGCGTCTGCAGCTGACACCGGCGAGTTCTGTTGCCTGTCCCCTACGGGACTCCTGGATATGTTGAAAAAAAAAATGAGAGTGCAGCGACCTTTGCTTCCTTTGGATTTTTTTGCTGTCGTATTCACAACCCTGTAGCGCTGGAATCGGTTGACGCGAAGAAATGTATTTTGCCCAGAGCGATGGGCCGTACACACAGGCACGCGTACCACACGATTTGTGGCCCAGCACGTTTCTTTACTTCAGCCAATTACAGTCATTGTTGCGGTTCATAGGCTTATCGTGGGTCGTTATTTCACGAAAACGGAAACAGGCCTTATGCTCTAGCCGCGTTGGCAGTATAGTTGATAATTGCAGAACGAATCTATGGGCAAAGGATACATGCCCAGAGCACTGGATACCACTTCTGACTACCACTGTAATGGCGCGCTAGTCCCAATGTTGCCATCTAAGTTACGCAGCAGCAAGTTTAAATTGTGGGTTTACTTGTTGAAGCAACACATTCGATATGCGGCACGCCAGCATATTACAGGACTAGGTATTAGTTAAACCACCTGTAATATCTGATTTGTGCAGCCAGATGTATATATATATATAGATGTGTGTGCGTGCGCGTGTGTGTGTGCTATAATAAAGCTAGGTATGACAAAGAATGCGTAAAAATGAAAGAAAAGCTGTAAACACGTAATTTGTATAGGTAAATAAAGCATTTTTTAATGCGCAGTGTCTGATAGAACGCCCTCAATAAAACGTGTGTCGACTGAAACGAATTTAGGTACAACGGCTTCGATGAAGCGGCGTTCGGTAAAGCAGTGCTCAGAAAACTGTCCGGACCCCTTCAATATTTCTCACTTCTCGACCGGAAGCATCGAATACCGGTCGCGGAAAAAATGGTTCTGGAACAAATGGTCCCAGAACAAATGGTCCCGGAACAAATGGTCCCAACTTCAACGTAGGACAAAATGGTCCCACCGCTACTGCACCTATGAGTGCCTGTATGAGGGAAGGAGGGGGGTGGGGTAAGTGTATTTATATTTATATTGTTGTATTTCTACACAATGTGCGTCGGTTCTCATATAATAAATTTGCTAAGGCTGAATTTACTTGAGTGAAATGCTGTATACAAATGTTTCGTCGTGCGTGTACGTCCCTCCGTGCTTCCTTTGCTCGTCTTTTTTGTCATTCCGTGTGCCAACCAAATCATGGGCAAACATTTCAATGAAAATATACGTGCACTTACAGCCCTCGGCTAGTCCTTAGAGTGAATACAGTGTTTAAAGTTAATACAATCAATACAATATAAGCTGGCTTACGTACTATACTCGCAAGGATATAAACACTTAAACAAGGAAAGACATCGCAAGAATAAACGATATGTACTCTGAAGGATATAGAACTCACATACGCACGCACCCTTTGCTAACGTCCAGTTGTATCGAAGTGCTTGCGCACAAGAAACTACTGAACCTTCGTTCTGAGGCATGCCTCTGCTTCTAAGTAGTCTGTAAATCATAAAGACGCCAGCTTCTCACGTGACTTCTTTTTTTGTGTCTGTTCCTTTCTGTTGCACTCGTTGTATGCTGTGACGGATGGTTGAATAAAAAAAGTCGAGTGCAAGGTGGATGAGGGGAAGAAGGGAGGATGGCCGAGTAGAAATATCACAAAAATTTCTTTCAATGCTGGAAGCATTGCAAGGTAAATGATTCATGATTCATGGACCACGGCTGCGTTGCGGACTGCACTGTATTCAAACGCATAAAGAGCAGAATTCCGCTCTTTCACCTGGTCATGAGAAATAAAATTTTATTGTTTTGATGCTGCATTCTTTACCGAGTACATCCATAACCTGGACCCTGTAACGCACTGCATTTGCAAAACAATAAATACTTAGTAGATGTAAGGATAATAATAGTTTTAATAGCGAAAATGGAGATGATTTGTTCAGCGGAATTTCGATAAAACAAAAATACCAAGAGACGCAAAAAATAAAGGAGCATTCCAAAAACAACTAAAGAAATAAAAGATGCGCCTTCATACTTCTGCAACGAACGAAGAATAAAAATAAAAAGCACGGAAAAGAAAGGTGGAAACGCAAATGCGAATTACCGAAAAAGGGCTAACGCGTTGTGCCATGCTTTTTTTTAATTTGCACAAAAATGCATTTGCGGAAGTAACACATTTATTCGTTATGAAGTGACAATGCAGATAGTTAGTAGCGTGTTGTGCCATGCTTTTTTTAATTTGCACAAAAATGCATTTGCGGAAGTAACACATTTATTCGTTATGAAGTGACAATGCAGATAGTTAGTAGCGCGGTATTTTGAAAAACCAAAAGATACGAAAAGTGTGAAAGCTGAAATTTTACAAAAATCAAATAATAATAATAACAAAGAGAGAGAGGAGAGAGAGAGAGGAGAGAGAGAGAGAGAGAGAGAGAGAGAGAGAGAGAGAGAGGAGAGAGAGAGAGAGAGAGAGAGAGAGAGAGAGAGAGAGAGAGAGAGAGAGAGAGAGAGAGAAATAAATAAGAATATTCGTCTTAAACATCTCAAAAATGCGAAGACACAAATAAGAAAGGCCGGGAAAAAACAGCGGAAACACGAATAAAAAACACCGAAAACGGGCGTATCGTGTAATGCCCTGCGTTTGCACAAAACGGCATGATTGGGGAAAATAACGGTAATCGATATAATAGCGTAAATTGAAATAAGCGTTTGAACGAGACCTGAAAAATCCCCGACCACGGCGGCCGATTTTCTGATGGAAGCGAGAAGATTGTGTACGAGATTTCGGCGCACGTTAAAGATCCCCAGGTGGTCAAAATTAACCCGGAGCCCTCCACTACGGCGCGCCTCATCGCCTGCGTTGCGTCGGCGCGTTAAACCCTACAATCAATCAACCAAATCAAATCAGTGATCTGAAAAATCTAAATATACAGAAAATAAAAACCTAAAGGCATCAAAATGTGAACTTACAAGGTCAAAAATGTGAATTTTCTACCCGTCCCCGAAGAAGGTAAACGAAAATCACAAGGCCGCGAAAGAACGCAAGAACGACGAATAAAAAATCGCGAAAAAGGGTCAACCGTACACCACGACTTGAATCTGCGGTAAAATGAATTATTGGCCTTGTTAAGGCACTTAATCGCTGTAATTATGTAAATGATTGACATCGGTCAAGAAAAACAAAGGAACAATTTAAAACAATAAAATAACAGCGCGTAATTGGCCAGTCATAGCTGGTTGTAAAAACTCCCAATAAAGCAGGCGGCGTAAGAATACTGACGCCTGTTTTCTTGCGCCATTCCTCACGAAAGGGATCGAACTCCGCTATCACTCATGAAGATCGAATCGTGCTTTTTTCAATCTCTTAGTAACGCTGCGAGGAGGAGCATACAAAGGGCAATATCATCGTGAACAGCAGGGCCTTAACCAGTATATTATCTCGGGAAAGGGGAGTATTATTGTTGGTTTATAGGAAGGGAGAAGTTTTGCCAAGGAACACTAGCACCTGCACGCACCCTGCCTCCAAAAAAAAGGGGGTGGAAAGCTGAATACCCCCCCCCCCCCCCCTCGCATCTGGCTGCGTCCCTGATGAAAATTTTTTTTGCCTTTATTAATTTACTCACTGAAAAATTTGCAGCCTCTTACAACTATGCGTAACTTAGGTAACTAAAATGAACGGATCGTTTACTGGCAGTTTTTGCGAGAGCAGGCGATACTGCACTCCAGCAAGGTGCAAAAAAATTAAACAAGAGCACATGTGGAGTTTAATGGAATCATTTTGCCCGAAGAAATGTCCGGGACCATTTGTTCCGGAACCGTTTGTTCCTACACTAGTCTAACACACCGCACATCCGGAAACGGAAAAAATGGTCCCGGAAAAAATGGTTCCGGAAAAAATGGTCCCAGTGACCATCTAGGAAAAAATGGTCCCATGGCCCAGCCAACGTGTTTCCCTTCAAGTTAGTCCGATCTGAACTTTGTTGCGGTTTGATTTTGTCCCTTTGCGTATTAGCTAAAGGTTTGAGAAAAATGGAATGCTTTAATATTCCTATAAGGGGCCGACATTAACGCCTTTGGAGGCTAAAATCTAACAAAGAAAATTGGGTAGACAGACAGACGGACGGACGGACGCTTTGATGGATGGATGGATGGAAGGATGGATGGATGGATGGTAGGGCTGAGCATGGATTAAACATTTTAATGCAAGTAATTGGATTAAAACCGCACAAGCAACTGCGAGGCCTGGAACCATCGGTTTAGTAGCTTAGTCGAACAGAGCCATCCCAGTGTCCGGAAGGTCATAGAAGCTCTACGCTGCGAGGTTTCGTCAGTATCGGTGAAAATTGCACAAAAAGCCGTGGGAGCTCCATCAAAGAAGCGAACAGTGTTGTCCCGGGTCTAGCCTGGCGGACATTTCGGTGCAAGGCATATCGGTGCAGGACGTTTGGGTGCAGACATTTCGGTGTACGGATATTTCGGTGTACGTACATATCGGTGTATGGATACCGTTTCGCTGCACGGGCACCTCCGTGCGAAACTTTTTGGCGACCGAATTGTCGTGTGCTTGCTTGTTTGAAACAGCCATTATATTTTTCTTTTCGCTCAACATGGGTTATAGACTACAATCTAGCGCAGCGCTTGCATTTTTAGATAGGTACCGTCTTCAATTTTATCCGGGTATTTTTATAAACTGAACATTTCTATATTTTTATTTAATATCTCGTCCATTTTAGCAAGACAAACGTTCTTGGTTTGATTAACCGGCTTTACTCGAACAAGACTTTTTCGTGCCTTGGCTTCTGGACCAATTTTTCCGGGACCATTTTTTCCTACCTTGAATTTGGGACCATTTCTTCCGGACCATTTCTTCCGGGACCATTTTTTCCAGGACCATGTTTTCCGGGACCATTTTTTCCGGGACCATTTTTTCCTACACCCCGCACATCATATGTTGACGCTTATTTTACGTATGGAGAAGTCAACGTCTTTCAAACTGTAATTAGACAACTTTGTAATTTGTTTGCTGAATATCAGTACAACAATATGCTACAGTAATATCAAACAGTGCGTACTAGACCGACAGACAGACAGACAGACAGACAGACAGACAGACAGACAGACAGACAGACAGACAGACAGACAGATAAAGATATCGCTATTGAGGAGCAGAGAGAGGTTTCGACGTGATACAGTCAAACCCGGCTATAACGAACCCGGATAGAGCGAATTGTAATAATAAGTTCGTTATTGGCGGGTTCGGCTATATCGAACTATTTGATATATCGAACTAATCCCGGTGCATATTGCAATTCGCTATAAACGGGTTTGACTGTATAACTCCAAAAGGCAACTCTCCTGAAGGTAAAGGAGGGGGGGGGGGGGCATTTGGAGAGACGAAAGGACCGTAGCAAGTGGTAGGTCGCTAGATGAAAGGGACATATCATAATAGATTGTATGTACATTAATCAACATAGATTAGCTCAAACTTGCGAGGACATTTGAGAGGAATCTGTCTGCAATATACACAAGCCGTGTTTTTCTTCCGTGTGTTGCTTGCTTTCCAAAAGTGCGGGGGCCATCAACCCCGCCAGAAAACCACGGCGGGATAAAACGGCGCCTCTAAATTCGGCTTTGAGGTTCAAGGCTAGTCATCTTTCAAGTTGTCAACAGCAATGACTTGACTTGCGGGGCAAAAAGGTTCTCACGTCGGTAGCTCCCCAAGCGTATTATCTCTAAGCTTACGCCACAATGGGGTGTGGACGGTGGGTGCGAGCGGGACAGCTCGGTTCAGGCGGCTCCCTCTCTGACCTTGTCGGCGAGC
Organism: Haemaphysalis longicornis; assembly: GCF_048455015.1. Taxonomy (NCBI): domain Eukaryota; kingdom Metazoa; phylum Arthropoda; class Arachnida; order Ixodida; family Ixodidae; genus Haemaphysalis; species Haemaphysalis longicornis. The sequence goes on from NW_027526295.1 coordinate 152,845,602, forward strand.
CGTGTACCTGTTCGCGGACCACTGTACCCGATCTTCGATCGCCGCCAGCCCTCATTCGTGCTCGGCTTACGGGCGGCCCGTCGCAGCCCTTTGGCGCCAGACGGCGGCGCCTCTGCGACCGGTGACTCGTCCACAATGGGCCTGACAAGCGGCGACGGCATTGTACTTCCGCCTGAGTCGCGCATAATGGCGGGAAGACCGTGGGGCGGGGAAGAAGGCGGGGTAGCGCCACACACGGTGCGCCTAGCTGTGTGTTGAAGTGCACAACGTTACCCGTCGCCCCGGGAAACGCGTGTTTAACTAAACGTAAAAAAAAGAAAAGAAAAAAAAAGCGGGAAGAAGAGGGACAGGATGGAGCCAGGACGTGTTTTCTTTCTGCTAAAAATACACCTGGAGCCCGTGGATTGAAACAAATGAGCTTGTTGCCGTAGGCGCGCGCCGCCACCGAAACCTGGGGTGGTCCTTTCAGCAGTCAAGGTGTCGTTCGTTTTTTTGCCTCCTTCTATTATATCTTCTATTTCGGTAAAGTGGATACGGATGCGCCTCTGCAAATATGGCAAAACAAAAGCGTTGTTGTTAGAAGTGTCGTGTTCTTTTTTTTTTTTTTTTTAGAATCACGTTGGACTATGGCAAGCGGGTAAGGGTCAGACAAGGGTTGCACAACAGACTTCGGTCTTTATTGACACTAGTGGTGTCGTGGTCAGATTTCGGGAGGGGGGAGGGGGAGGGAGAGTCGTATGTGCAGGAATTTTTCGCTTTTTTAGTCATTGCCATTTTTAAGAAATAGTGTCGGTTAGTTTACGGCAGATTGGGAGGTATGCCTGGTTGCCTCTGAAAATTTGTCCCTACGTGCGTATGACCCGGAAATCTTCCCGTGATCACCATCAGTAACATAACAACGAGGAAAATCATCCAGCCGGGAGAAAGCATCCAACACAAAAATGAACTTTCGAAAAGAATGTCCTCGTGCTAAACACAAAACCTCAATTCCGTGTTATGTCCAGGGTTTCGAACAAAAAAAAAAAGTACCGGTGAGGTTCAGATTCGGGTTCAAGCCAGTTCATTTTGTTCCGGTTCAATTCCGGTTCGACTAACCCAATCCGCGGACTGGTTCGGTAGTTATTGGTTGCAACTAACTGCAAAAAAATAATGCGTAGTTAACGTCTAAATTCAGCATACATGAAACAAAAAAAGGTGTAATTGAAGGCTCCGTAATAGTTTCGATTACAAGGGTCCTTTACTACGCGCCTAAGATCACCGCCAGGCGTCTCCACATTTGCTACCCATCGAAATGCAGCCGGCGCGGTCGGTATCAAACCGGCAAACTCGGGCACCAGCAGAACGCCTTAGCCACTGCGCCAGCTTGACGGGTAAAATCAGTCATTTAAAAGGATCCCGTCGGCAAAATACCCCCGTTGTTCAGAATTGAAAAACTAGCCTTTCGTAACTGAATCTACCATATTCCGGCCCCGAAAGACGTTGTTTTCACACACACAAATAAAATACTAAATACGAAGAACTGTCACATTTCGCGCTACGCAACGTCAGGAGTGGCGCTATAGGGAAAATACAAAAAAAAAAAAAACGGTTATCCGTCTGTCGCGTCCATGTTAGCATTCAAATTGGGCTTCAAACAGAACTGAAGGCGTCAATACAATAGCAGTCGTGTTTTTAGCGGTGGTTTTCGTCGGTGGTCACCAATCGCACAAACAATTACTGTCAGTGGCGTAGCCAGAAATATTATTCCGGAGTGTTATACGACGCCGGTAAAAAAAAAAAAATCCTGTGCACCCCCCAAAAAATTTGTGATTTTTGGGCTCCAATAAACCGATCCCCTTAAATTTTTTTGTTTTTACATACAGTTTATCGATTCGTTGTGTGAAAAGCAGAGGCGAAAAATATGGCGAAAGCAAGGGGGAGGGAGGGTTGCGGATCAAAGTATCAGAGGGCTGGGGGGGTGGGGGGGGGGGGGTTCTAAAACCGAAGCAACCCCCCGGTTACACCCCCGATCCCTGTGACGTCGTATGTTTTGGGCGAGAAATCGTCTGGTTAATCGCCACTGCCTGCTCTGCTTCCTTCAATGTCTAGTTTATTAGTTTCAAGTTTGCTTTATAATTTGTACCATTGTCACAAAAACCAAGCATCCTGCTTAATTAACCAAACTTGCATTTTACCCTCATGGTCCCCCTATTTGCTTCTACGGTAATCGAAATAAGCATTAGTCCGCGACTACAAAATGCGGAGGAGACCCGCAAGAACGTATCCTAAGTATATCTGTGAGAACAAAATGTGAAGTTGGGGAACGGCAGAGCTATAGTGGCAACCGATGGGTGTATTAGAAGACAGTAGAATCACAGCCTCGATGATTAGGCATTACTAAATGGGCAGAGTTAGATGACAATGCTTTCAGCACAGTGGGTGATGCATAGTCAACAATAGAGAGGGAGAATGGACATTCTTCCAGTAGCGCTCTGCGCATGCGCTGCCCTCGCTCCCAGCGACCGATCCGCCATTCTTGGGGGGCAAAATGTAAACAAAACGACGCCATATTGGATTAGCCAGTTGCGAATGCCGAGCCAGCTAAGTGCTGCTCCGTCTTCTGAGCCATGGAAGTGGCCGACAGATAGGCGCTACGGCTGCCATCGAAAAATTTCTCTGCCACTAAAACCACGCGTGGCGCCTGGGACGGCTTCCTTCCTCAACTGTGCAGGGCAGGCGGGAAAAAAAAGGGGGCGTGTTCGTCTATAATTTTCCAAGTGTGGTTCGGGTGGCCACCGCAAGAGGGCTACGCTGCTGGAAAAAGGTCCATTCAGAATTTTACCCCGAAACAATGGACATGGCACACCTTCGCAACTAAAAAATGGTTACAAAGCATGGTTCTAAGTCAACCAGTTTCAACTGTGATGTTTTTTTATTTCTTCGACCCACTCACGCAGCTGACTATCATGCCCCATTGCTCGGCTACGTATGTTACCGCCACTATTTTCCTGGCGAAAGAAGCAATGAAAGGCAGCAGCCATGGAATATTAATCGTTTCTCCATTTAAACGTAGCGGCGTATCCAAGCAGATTGATCAATTAATTACTTATACGTAAGGAGAGTATATGAGTTAATTGGTTTGACTGGTTTATTAAACAAATGAACTGCTGTGAGGAGCCCTGCTCTTAAAGGTTTACTGAGTAACATTCAGAACCACATTACAAAGCCCGCTAAGTGAATGATAAACATAATCAGTACGGGAGCGTTGCTTTAAAGGTACTGACTACAGTGACGGGGCCCGTCGCTTTAAAATCTGCACTACAGTGACGGGGCCCCGTCACTTCAAAATCTGCACTACAGTGACGGGGCCCTCTCAATATAACAAAATAAAAACCAGCCGATTAGCCGCCTTTCCCGTTTTGGGATATGGTGTAGTGGTTCAGCCGCTGACTTCGGGCTTTGTAGTCCGTGGTTCAATTCTCCCATCGTGTTTTTTTTTCTTTTTGTGTGTGTTTGTGTTTGTGTGTGTGTGGCCGCGTGGTTAGCGTTTTGTAACAGCAAAACAATTCACGCGGTGAGAGCAGTCGGTCTTGGTTTTTTACTCAAGCGGCCGAACCGCTCCCGCTCACTGGAGCCAAGGCCGACGTAGCCATCGCCGGTTACGCCCGATCTCCTGTAATTATTACCAGTGATTAATAATTAACAGTGACACTGGCTAGTCAGTGAGCGGAAGCGGTTTGGCCGGTTAGGTGAAAATCAAGACCGACTGCTCTCGTTGAAATATTGTGAAGCGGGCGTCGGGTGGCGGCTTGGAGATTCGTTCGGATAGAGCTAGAGTTAGTCCGACCATCTGTAATTATTAATAATGATTAATAATTATCAGTGATTCTGGCTAGTCAGTGAGCGGTAGCGGTTTGGCCGGTTGGGTAAAAATCAAGAGAGACTGCTCTAAACGCGAGTTGCGTTTTCTCTGGACGGAACTTTCGGGGGCCCCGTCACTGTAGTGCAGATTTTAAAGTGATGGGGCCCCGTCACTGTAGTCAGTACCTGATTTAAATCATCTTCACGCAGTGTCTAGTGAGGTAAAGAGAGAGTTCCAGGGCACTTCCCAGCCGGGCTCCGCCTGGCCTGGCGATTAGGTTCGCTTGTCTCACAGAAGCCTCACAGGAGGCGCACACAAGGCGCGCGAGAAAGAATAGCCTCCATGTTTCGCCCGTGCCTTCCCACATATATTTGCTCATCGCTGCGCCGACCAAGCTCTTCCAGACACACCTTACATCAGCGATCTGGTCCCGCTTCTTCCATCTCCTCCCGCCGGCTCCGGTGAGATCGAGTGCCGCAACGCGCAGCGGGACGTTCGCGGAACCCCGGCCCAAACCGCACGTAGAAAGAAACGTACGATTTCCGGGGCCCGTCTTGCCTCAGCTCCAGTGGTGCCGCCCCGCCCCGTAGGAACTTTCTCACCCCGAGTTGCGCTCGAGTTCGTGTACCGGGGCTCTCTATTTTCTGCGTTAAGTACTTCTGCCTGCTGTGTCCTCCGTTCTCCCTATCCTCCCCCCCCCCCCCCCCCCCTTCTCCTCCTCTTCGTCGGGGTTCGCTGCCGAACTGGGGCAGTGGCTCACGAGACTCCGTTGTGTGTGGCGGTAAGGGAGGCGGGGAGCTCAGACTCCCGCTCCCTCTGCCATTTTAGGAGAGCGCCCGATCGTCTGCGTTTTGTTGTGTCGAGCACTTTTCTGTTAAAATTCTGCACTCGAGCCCGCAAGTGACTCGGGAAAAAAGAACAAAAGAACGATGGAAATGACAGCGGTAGGAGAAAATGAACGAAAAGTTTGAGGGGAAATTTAGTGTCGCCTTTGACGCATGGGTGCCAATCCGCGCGAGCGGTCGAGGAAGAGCAGAAGAGAGTAATGAAATAAAGCAAATAAGTGTAGTGTAAAGGTTCGAAAGTCTGCAAACGACGTATTTTCCCGCCTCGCGTAAGCGATATTTTTAACCTAATGGGCTACACATTTTTTATTTCTGGATTCGAGCTTTGAGGAATGATACTGCGGCCGTGAGAAGAGCGCTCATCATTCTTACTGCTCGTTCTGCTTCTTTACGGTGGGTCGCATGCTTCGCTATTTTGGGGCAGTGGTTTATTCGACCGGCCCGCGAACGATGCATATAATGTATACACGCCACAGATTCCACGCGAGTTTGGCGGAATATTTAAAAAAATAGTTTGGCGTCGGCACGCTGTATACGTGGCCCGTAAGTCGCCTCTCTTTTTTTTTTTTTTACTTTTGTATAGGCTGGCTTGCCGGGAAAATTTGTAGCTTGACGGGTAAAAGTATTAGAACTAAGAGTATTAGTATTAGAAAAGTATTAGAAAAAGTTAGAACTAAGTTAAGTTCTGGAATTTTAACGCGCAGCATCGGCTAAATCTCTCGGCCGTGAGTGAGCGAAATACATTTTTAAAATGAGGGGCCGTAAGACCCCGGGGAAAGTGAACATTAGGGGAAGGGGAAAGTCACAGTTCACACAATGGGCGCTGTTACAGTCTTGGGATCCAATTCACGAAGTCCTCCCAGTTTAGTCGATCAGTGTCATAAGTATATGCGCAGTTAACACTGACCGCATTGGGAGTGGATAGATTCGACCAGTCCGGCTACGTCCGGGTCAGACCGCTGCACCAATTTGTAAATAGCGCTTTCGAAGGCCTACTGGGTGATTAATTCTAGCGTAGCGGGATCGTTACGGACACGACTAATATGGCCCAGTTCAGCTGCGGATGTTGTATTGATAGTGCCTGAAAAGGCAGGTGGGTTGCGTTCTTCGGCACATGCCTTCTCTCGCCTGTTGTATACCGATCGTTAAGAACTTTACTTATTTTGGTGCCGGGGAAAAAAATAAGCAATTTTTTTTTTTTTTTTTCAGAACTCGGAATGCACACTCTTAAAATGAGCGCATGCGCTAAAATACGGCTCCGCTGCATGCATGCGGCAGAGAGAAAGTCTTCTCTCTGCCGCATAGTGATCGCACGTCCGTTATTGTACGGTAATGTCAGGTATTGTTCGCACGTTTGCCGTTATTGTTCGCACGTCAATGATCGCACGTCCGTTATTGAGTAATCTTGATCCACGAGTTTTATTTCCGGGCAACGTTGAAGGACAAAACTTTGCCGGGCGAGGACGGCTTGGCTGTGCACTTGTAGGATATCTCAGCCTTAGGCGTAAAACGGGATATCATATGTAAATAAGGCTAAAAGATTAGGCGATGTTCTCATAACTTCAATAGGGGGAATATTTTTTGTTTTCGAGAGCATCAATAACGGCGGGAGTTTGCAGTTGCATTCTTGATCTATAGATAGAGGGGAATGCGGAGGAATTAGGTAATTCTACCGTATTAGCGAAAAGGCCACGGCTTTTGTGATCAAGTAGGAGTTAGAAGCAGGGGCGGATCCAGGCTGTTTCTGAGAGGGGGGTCAGCTCCTATCGGTGATGATGATGATGAGGAGGAGGAGCAGGAGGAGGAGGAGGAGCCTTATTTATTCACTGAAATTTCGGGAAAGCAAAAACACAAGGAATACAACAAGTCATCAATTCACCTTTTTCTGCGACCTGAGTGGTCATCTTCTTGGAGGTTTAAATTCAAAAATTACGGGAGGGGTCAGGAGTCCTAGAGCACTGCACAGGCCTGATATTAATGCCCGAGCCCGGCCCGAGCCCGCTTCGCGAAGCCCGAGCCCAACCCAGGCCCGTAACACCTAGCCCGAGCCCGGTCCGGGCCCGGGCATTCATAAGTGAATCGGCCCGAGCCCGGCCCGGGCCCGCCATCTCAAGCCCAGGCCCGGCCCGGCCCGGTAATTTATTTTTTGGCCTAGGGATGGCCCGCGCGTGTGTGACCAGGCCCGGTCTTTGACGCTGAAGCAAGTTTGTTTATTATATTCCGGGCGATCAGACGGAGCAACTAGTCTGTACAAGCACGTCATGAACTGAAACGCAACAAATAAGTGTTTAAAAGTGCACGTAGTTTAGCTTTCACCGTCTACAGTTCACGCCACATCGGCGTAATAATAGCTCGTATTCTTGCACGAGAGACACCACCACCTTTGATTACCAGACTCTTGGCAACTGGTTGTCTAGGCCACAAGTTGGTATTGCTGAAATTTTTTGATCCGCATTTGAATCAACGAGTATGTACGCGCGTTGAAATACTTCACCTGCAGTGGTTGTTAAGCGGTGGTGTTTCTCTGCCCCGCGAGTTTGATTCCCGACCACGGCAGCCGCATTTTGATTGGTGCGATATCTAAAACACACCTGTACATACATAGACATAGGTGCAAAGCTCCAGGATATCTGAATTAATTCATTCCCCTCTTGGGCATTCCTTGTAATCGTATCGTTGGTATCTTATACACCAAAATATAAAATCTTGATGCAGTACAAGAAATGTCATTAAAATTGCAGTATAGTGACCATCAGACCTAGCAAAACACGTTTTTAAATCAATGCGCACACATAACAGCAAGAAGCGCGTAACAATAAACCAAGAATATTCATTTTGATGCTCTTTCCTACACTTCACGTCGGACCTCTTAACGGCCGTGCCTATGAATTCAAGCCCGAGCCCGGCCCGGGCCCACGGCGTCGAGCCCGAGCCCGGCCCGGGCCCGCGGCATTGAGCCCGGGCCCGGCCCGGGCCCGCCGATAATCGATTTCGGGCGGCTCGACCCGGCCCGCGACTTCGGGCCCGGGCTTTCGGGCCGGCCCGGGCCCGTGCAGTGCTCTAGTCAGGACATCTGGACCCTCCCTCTGGATCCGCCAATGGTTAGAAGTAAATAGTACAAGCGTATCCACCTACGTCTTTAGCTACGGAGATGGAACTATTGACTCTACAAGGAGGCCGAATCGGCAATGACTAAGGTAAACACTCAGTTCATTTTGATGGGAAGTGTAAAAAAAAAAGCCTATAGGAATCACTATGGTGGCGTTATGACAGCGTGGGTTTTGGTGGGGACAGGTGCGCGCGCCTGGAGGGGGGGGGGGGGGGTGTTAAAAGGGGGAGGGAGACCATGAAAGAAGGTTAATGTAAAAAGCGATAAAAATAAAAAGAGAAAGCAAAGACTTTTATTCAAAATAAAAATAAAAAAAAACTTCAGGTGGTTGCCGTAGCCTACATAACTTTCCGCGAGTGAAATTGCACAATGGCGGACCGTCGAGGTGAGAGCTTGCTTCGAAGTCGCAAATGGTTCGTGACCTGTAGCTTGCGACGCAATAAAGGTTATCGGTAGTAATTATTTCATGATAGGCCGAGGTAGTGGCCTCGACCACTTCCAGGGGCGGGGAAGGGCATTACGTTACCCCCCCCCGTGCGCCTGTTGGCGGGGAGAAGCTTAGAACGAGGTGTCGGCCTGCTGCTTGCCTTCTCAAACCTCGTAGTCTTCTGAGGGCGTCTTCGGCGAGGGTCTCTTATTGGGGCGTCTCTCGCTGGTTGGAGGTCGATTGCAAAACAGACATTCTGATGCACGTTTACAGAATCGAACTTGCAGTATATGGCTTGCACATGACGACACCACCGCCATTTTTGCAGGTGCATCGCTCTCAGACTACTCAGCTCTGCTCTGAATGAGAGCGACACACATCCTTCCACGGCGCACGGCGTGCACCAACACAGTGAGGTCCGTGCAAGCTATCTATACGCCTCGAGCTTCGCGATCGCTGCGCCGCCTGCCGCCGCTTCTCCGCGGCGTTGACGGGATTTGCGCTGCGTGGCTGATAGGGGCTCGTGCAGTGTTTTGGTTCTATTTCGCTTCTTTTCGCCTTTCCGCGCCCTAAAAAAACTTGTTATGGTGACGACTATAGGCAAAGAGTACGTTTAGGTCACTTAAAAAGCAGCTGCGTCTTCGTAGAGTACGCGATCGCCTGCAAGAGCTACACGGGGACGCGGTTCTGCGCGCTTCGTCGCCGCTCTTCCGGGCGTCGGTGACAGCAGCAACATATCACCCATGTCACCTCCAAAACATCAGGCACAAATGAATTCTACTGACGCCTCGTTTAGACCTGATACTGGCACAATGAGAGGTTGGCTTCATTTTGCAGCGTGGACAACGAATGCGGCTTCGTTTCGCATATATACGCCGCAGAAAAATATGTTTCGGGGATGTGATTACCCAATCCCGGACAATAACTTATGCCTTTTATAAGAATATAAACCATGCTAAAATGTAAAGTATATTCCAAGCCTGTGCGTCGTTAAATGGCCCACACACGCCATATAGCAAGAACCAAGGAAATGAAACCATAGAAAAATAAATGCTGTGCCAATGCGGAATTTAGAAACATAATAGCTCTAATGGAAATGAAAAAAAAACAGTGCAGCTTCTGGCATGCTAAAAACGTTCGTCTAAACTTAAGCCAGGTAGGTTTCACTAGACCATCTATACGCGAAATGCTCTGCTATTCCGCAAGAAATCGATGGGGGGGGCGGGGAGGGGGACGCCGTGTACAAATGCGGAGCGGAATCAAGCAATGAACGTTTTAGTAATCCCACACATAAATCTCGCGTTCACTTTCCTTTTGTTTTTCTACTTCAACGAAGAGCTGATCGTACGGCGGAGGCATTTTTGGAAGTATACAGGGTAGGCTGTTCAACCAGCGATGAAATGTGTCGTTGGAAGAGCGTGGTATGTGATAAGGCCCTCTGATTTTAGTTTCTGGTTTATTCTGCAGGCTCCATGTGCCATATGACGATATTTCGAAGAAGCATTTAGTCACAGACGCGGATTATATTGTAAGCCCGTCTCTGCGCTGCTCGCAGAGGATATATGTAGCAGATAGGTCTGCGGGCGCGCACCTCACGACAAGACGACTCTGTCGTGTGCTGATCCCCGAGTATAATTATGCATTGTCCATCGTACTTTTGTTGAATATTCCCGAAATTACACAGACTGGCTTGTAAATGGTGGTGATCAATATCTGAGGTATAATACGGGCAAACGTAACTGGTGTGCTGTCAGGTATGAGTGCTCCGCTGGTTATGTAAGCGCACAAAACCGATTTAAATCGTAGTGTATAGCCGTAGCATGAACATCTGAGGAACCGGTGGTTACGGAGACACGGCTAGTAAATTCAGGTCAGTGTAACTACAATCGGCTCCATCATACGCCGATTCCGCGACGCTGGCCTGTGATACACACCTGGCGCTTATACAGACCGAAAATACCACACTAAGATCGCGTCGGAAACATTTACACTCTCGTAAACACACCCCATCTGCGAACAGAGTGACTGCTCCACACAAACATGAATTTCAAACGCCCACAGACGGTAAATCTCAGTCGTGAACGTGCCGCAAAAGCAGCGGCGGCACTGGGGAGTGGGGCGCGGACTCCCGCGGCTGCTTTCGAAACGGGCCGCTAGGGGGATTTCAGTGGCGCCCCTACAGGCCGGGCTCGAGGCGTATAGGCAAAGCAGAAACTCAAGTGACTTCTTCCTCTAATACACAGCACACTGCCGCTTTATGACCAATTCCTTTTTGCAGATATATCACTCCAATTTTATTATATTCCACTATCGGCCTACCTCGGTTACGGACACCTAAATTACCCGGCAATAGTGCCACTTTTAAACGGCTCCATTTGGCAAAAATAACTGAGGTGTCGATTCGTCGTATATCGTATATTTGCTCCGGGTTCTAAAGCATATGGCCATCACCGGAAGTGGCTGACCATCTCTTAACCCTCTTTTCGTTTTGCGTATTCAAAACAGCCGCTTCCGACCACGCAGACATTGCATTCTTGGGAAGATGCCAACTTCGACCTAAAAGCAAACTGCTCGCGGCCATTGTATATTAGCGAAGATTCCGGTTGCTTTCCGTCTGGTTGGTAAACAAAGGCGCTGAGCTCTTCTCGCAACTTCCAAAAGCAATGGCAGCCTCTTCTATAACTACTTGCCATGCGCCCCTTGGCTGCAGGGAACTTGCATTATGTTGGCGTTTTTCTCGGTGTTTAACTGTTTGACCTTGTTCTCGTTGCGGTTCCCTTCTTCTGTGGCCCGAAAGAACGTCACGGAGCTGGTCATTATCGTGCTTACCACCTATAACCCCCGAAAAGCTTCGTAATATCGATCGACGAAAATTAGCCAACATGCATTCCACTCAACGTAACACAATCGAGGTGTCGAACTTGGTTCGTACAATGGGTTTTAGCTGTTTTTAGACCGTGCACGTATGTTATAATTGCGTGGTTGATTACTACTCGACCTCTTTAACCTTCCTTTCGATTTATTCACGTTCATATCTCGAAACCCACACAACTGAAAAATGGAGAATGAATTACCTGAACTTTTCTTGGCAGGTTTATTACGTTTTCGCGCAACAAAACGATGTCGTTGGTATACACATGAAGGGGCTGAATAATAAATACTCGTACGCCCGAATTCTACAGCGAAGCTTTCAGCCTCTCACTGATGTCTCCCCAAATACGCACTGCGGGAGAGCCAACTTTCTCTGACGATGATGGTGATCGTCTGTGAAAAGAAAAAGAAAAAATTAGAACGGCTCCAGTTGTCGGAACCGAACCAGGGTCCCTCGCGTTATGAAGCGGACGTCTTTCAGATAGCGCCATTCCGACGTGGGCGAAGCAGTTTGGTTTTAGAGAGGAGAGCTTGGACGTGCAAAATTAGCAAAATCACGTACCCCCCCGTCTAACGGTTGACTCCTATGGTTGAACGCGAAGCTTTCTTCGTGCGAAATCAAATGGCGAAGGGTCAAAGTCAAAGCCGCTGCGATCAAAGCCTAAACTGCGGGCGAGTCAAAGTCAAAGCTCAATGAGTCAAAGTCCAAACTCAGACGACAACCAAGGAATCCCCACGAAAAAGTTTCGTGTTCAACCATCGTCCTAGTTAGGCGGCGGTGGGTGTGCATGATTTTCTGAGGTATGGATAAAGAACGCGTCGCAGCCCATGGAAGTCGATGAGTCTAATACGGACACCGGCTTTCAACGATGAAGCCTCCTAAACACCTCCTATAGACAGACTGTAAAGAATTTCGAATGTGATGCCTCCTTTTCGGACACCCTTACTTTACTTTTTATTGATACTGCCAGCCACAAAGGCACGGGTTTTAGAAAATTGTTTTTACAATAAGCATGGAGATGGCAAGGCAACAGATTTCAAAATTAGATGTGCAGATTCGGGTCCGTGCATCTAATAGAGCCTTCACTAAAAACAGTGAATAAAAACAGTGAATCACGGGGAAGTTAGCCTGCCGAAATGACATATGCCAGAATCTGACGAGACACGATCGCTTTCAGAAGAGTGGGGTTGTATTTAATTAATCATATTCTTCGGCTGCCTGGCTATCGTTTGCCACCGGCTCATATGATTCTAAATGCATCGACATTTTCACTAAGATATGTCATCTCCCATTATTCCAGTCGAAAATTGCCTTCGAGCGTTCAGCTTTCGATCGTTTGAAGTTGGAAGAGCGCTAAAAGTATAAAGGTATTGTCGAGCAAATCAGAGTTTTCTAAGTTGCAGGCTGCACCCTCTGCCCCGATTGCTGTTTCGTTGTAACAGCGCTACTGTCTTCAGGAGCCCCAGAAAGAAGCAAGACAAGCGAAGAATTTGGAAAGCCTCTCGCCAAATTCTTACCGCTCTGTATTCAAGGGGCAGGCTGAATCGCCTTTTGTTCACTTTCACTCGGAAATAGAATCACTGTGCTGCTTTTTTTTTTTCTCAACCCATCGACGCTGTTGTAAGCCATTTATATAACAGAGACTTCTCTTGTTTTCGTCGGGATCGAAGAACATATGAAATAAACATTTCTCACGGTGGAAATAAAGGTAAGGAACGTCGCTGGGAATGGACTAAATGGAGCTAAAAGGAGTGGAATTACCAGAAACCACCATTCCCGAAACTGCAATGGAATGAACATCGCAAATCCAGCAACTCGGACTTCTCCGCGACTGATTCATTGATTACTGAAAAAAGATTCAGTAACCAGTTCCCTCCAGGGTATTATTTGGATGTTAGTGTTTCCGTCACGACCAACGGTGCTACTTCCGCAAACACATGACGCCAAGGTGATGGAGCCTAAATTTCTTAGTACGGCAGCAGTAGATAGCCAAATGGCTTTGCTAAATTGGTACTCCGCGAATTCAGTTGAACTTGAATAGGCGAATACTAGTTCCAATAGTTCGGTCATTCCAAAACGGTATATTCATTACAATATTTCTTTTACACCACCGACAAAAAATAATTTACTAGACGCAGCGAGCGCACAGCGAAAAGCTAAAGCTATCGTAATTGCGCAGTGACACCCGCTTCCTTCGTTATCCGTTTAATAGTACCGTCTCGCGCTCGTTATGTGTGATAAAGTGACGGACTCGAGGAGATCAGTCAGTTTCCTCCCCTTATTGTAATTGCGAATGTCAGGATTACACGCCGAGGGAATTCTAAAGTGAGAGATTGGATCGTGGAACTAAGGAGAGAAGCTGTAAAAGTGAACAAGAGAAATGCTGGCCTGGGAGAGCGTCGCCATTTAAGACAAGCGTCACCATTTAAAGTGGGAAAAGCTTATCTTACTTCAAATTACATTCTATCTGATGAGTATAGTAAGTAATTAAGTAAAGCCAATTCGGCGAAACCATGCATGGAATATCCACCTAGAGCATATTCGCTGCCCTTGAGAGGCCAGTGCTGGCCTCTTATTTTCCACTAGATGAGCGGTGGGAGTAAATTTACTGAAGCCGAAGCATGGCGTAGAGTAAAAAACAAACAAAAAAACAAGCAAAACCCTCGTAAATTAGAATTCTACAAGTACTCACAAAATCGTGCGAATTAAACGAAGTTCTAAAGCGATGAACAAACGAATTTCCTTCCCGACATAGATAATAGGAGTAACGAACATTTATTGAGTATAAGGTGGAAAAGTGTGATCAGCCGCCTTAAAGCCGCTGCTTCTTGGGCTCTGGTCACCAAGAAATGTTGTTGCTCCTGCGACCTCTCACTGGTCAGCGCGGTAACCCACCGCCCAAGGGATGAGGGCATGGCTTGTGTGGGCAAGAGTAGACGGAGTTGTAGGGGGTGAGGATCAGGGGTTCACCCAGAATTTAGATTTTGGGGGTGTGTCGAAATCCTCCTGGGGTGTTGGAAGGCGGTTTGGGGGGAGGGGGGGTATAAATCCATAAGCAGGGTGGTTGTGGTTGTGGAAGCTTTTTTTTTAAGGGGGGGGGGAATCCTTATTGGGTTGTTAGGGGGGTGTTGGGTGGGGGTATAAATCGCTGTTGAGGATGTGGCTACAAAGCTGGCATAGACCACAGACGAAGGAGGAGGATATATGGGCGAGGATGGTGCGGTTGTTTAATAAGTGTAGGCCTAGTAGGGGGAGATTAAAGGTGAGGGCATGGGTATTTTTTTCTAAACGATGTTATGTGCGTGCGTGCGCGGAAGAATTTGCCATCATATATGTTCCTGATCTGAAAATGAATGTGCATCGTCTTTGCTCGTTGCCAAAATGTGGTGGGCAATGACAATTAATGAAAGAGCGCATGAGATCGCGCATAAAAGGGCAATGGGCAAAATTGAAAATAAAAAAAGAAGAGCCCACGATATTGATTTCTTTACGTGATATCCGTGCAACGCTTCCTCCTTTTCTTCGCTTACCTCATTAACGTGTCACAAAACATTGTCCCCACCAAACCATTCTGCTATAAAGACTCCGACTGCCATAGCGCCGTTGCGCATGCACTGACGTCCGTAGCGGCATGTATAATTAGTAAAGCTGACACCATGCAGTGTCCCGGCAGTGTATGCGCTGAAACAATCTTCGACTAGTAATGCGCCAGGCACCTCCGTTCATAAACACTCCGATTGCCGCTGCGTTCTGTTCTGCGATGCGTGAACTATTTTCGTTGCTGCAAAATCATTATTAGATTTCCATCATGTGTAGATCGCACATAGGGTTACCAACCGTCCCGAATTTTGCAGGAATGTCCCGAATTTTCATATACAACGTCCCGAGCTATATGTTTCGGATTTGTTCCGGACCGTCCAGTTAGAAATCTTTATGTAGACCAACGCACGCTCAACAAGGCGCGTGCGCCACGCAACACAAAGTTAGCACGAGCTTGTCCAGGTAGAGCTGCAGGTAAAAATGAACTTGTATACGTTCCCATTCTGCAGTATGATTCTGCAGTATGATTCTGCAGTATGATTCTGCAGTATGATTCTAATCTTGTACATTGCTATTTTGAATCAGAAGTGGTTTTCTTTGGGTGGCAATTACTTTTTTCCTAAAAAAATGTAGTTCTTACTGTAAACAGCATCAGGCAGCAAAAAAAAGGATATCAGTTCTAACTGCGGAGGAAAAAGGTTCACGTCAATTTATAAGGCTGTGTCAAAGACTACGACAGCTTCTGTATGTGGTGTGGTTCCAGTTGGCCTAAAAGTGATTTGCAAAAAAATTGGACACCACTTCACACTGTGTGGTCCCATACAGTTCTGCACCATCTACCCCAATTTTCTGTGACTGGCAATAAAAACTGGGTGCTTCAAAATAATAATGAAGAAATTTCTTAGCCACATTTACATTCAGGCAAAAAGTATTGTGCAGCCATTTCATGTAATAAGAGTTGGTATGGAAAATCATGCGCAATAGGTTTTTCACGAAAGTTGGTTTCAAGAATTGAAATTGGGCCAGTAGAACAAAAAATAACACAAAATAAAGAAGGTCCTGGGTTTCGCCATGTATATATTTTTTGCTCTTTTTCTATCATGTATAGAAGGAACACAGCCGTATTGCTAATTATATTGCACCTTTGGTTTTACAGGTCACCCAGAAAGGACAACACCAACTGAAGCTGAGGATATGGTGTAATAAAAATTTACTTTATATTGTAAAACAATGGCAGTGTTGATGTCTTCTTGAAAGTGTAAGGAACAACAGCCTTTCTTGAACCTTCTGCATGGAGACTTAATTTTGGATGACCTGAAAATAATGTGAAATAGTTAACTTGTTTCTTCTTGTCTTCTTTTTCTTTTAGGGTGGAGGGTGCTTCTATTTTTTTCAGGTGGTTTTGAGTTGACTGTTTTCACGATTGGTTCAGTTATTTAAGCATTCTGGAGTAGACATATTCTCATTACAACTGAGCAGACGTCGCCTGACGTTTACCATGCTAAGCGTCACATGTGCACCCTGCATGCTCACCATGAGCACGGACAAGTTGCATTGTATGAATTAAGATAGCACAGAATTCTTTTATCAGCATGTAACCACCTAAGAGTCACATACTGGAGCAAAATCATGGGCATCTTATGTGCATAGAAATAATAGCAGTTGCCCTGCCAGTTGGAAAACATACAATTCAAACAACGCAGATGCTAATCAATATAATTCCGTCTGCTTAGAAATGGCCTCTTTCCTGTATTTTCTAGTTTATAGATGTAACATGACGCTTGGCTGCAGCAGCTCTGATAAACTAGAAAGTGTCAACAATGAAGAGATGGGCATTGCTTCCACATTATTTACAGAGATAATTTTTTTTATCATTCGTGATGTGAAATTTTCTAGGCGAGTCTTTAGATCTTGGTAAGAAACTGTTACAATGCACAAAGTAAAACGTGGTGGACAAATGGCACTGCTAGCATGTGACATAATGTACGTGAAAGAAAAAAGTTCTATACATCTTCCTTTTCCTGTGTCTGCATGTTGAAAGCGCCTTTATTTACCAAAAGAAGGCCGAGTGGGAAGAGGGGTGTGAAACGTTTAAAGGTCACATTGCAAAGGAATGTTTCCTAAGCGTTTCTTAAACACTATGGATGAGCTGCTTTACATCAGAAGCGTTTCTTAATATCACATTTAGCCCCGGTGACTTTCTTGCACAGCTTAACCGCCATGCGGAAAAGCCAACTTTAACAGCTCGAGGCAAGGTGTACAAACACGTATGAGCACAGGTGCATGTTCTCCTGTTTGTACTCAGGAGTTCCTGTAGAACATGCTTTAGTTAACTGCTGCGTAGTCAATCAAAACTGGTGTTCTGTGCGCCGCCGAAACCACAACGCGCTAAGAGGCACGGGGCAGCGTTGTAGACACGTATCTCACTCAGGGATCTTTAGTGTTGATCGAAACATCGGGTACACGTAGTAATTTTTCGCCTTCATCGTAAATTCAACGCAGCCTTGGCTGCCGGGAATCGAACCCGAGACATTGTACCCCCTGCACGCATGAGAGACCATGCGAGATCTGAGCAATCTGGCGCCTGATAAATCTTATTAATGCGAATAAAGCTGCCGTGGGATATTATTTAGAGAGTTGGCAATACCCAGGAATGAACAGCTTCGGGCTACACATACTTGCTTACACAAAACTCAAAAATAAAATAAACAAAAAATGACGCGGCCGGCCCGACCCAACATACGTACGATATGTTGATCAACACCGTATTAACCGCATGTTGTGCACCGGCTGCCCACGTAATTTCTGTTCCTTCCTCGATTAAAAGCTCGAACGCGTCGTAAACGTCCCTGTGGGCAGCCATAATCTATTTCGCGCCCATGACTGCAGCGCAAACTTTGCCGTGACCGAAAAGGTACGTTGCCGTTCGTACGGAGGTCGCGTCAGCCCGCCACCAAGCAAGCTCGGGAGTGTTTCTGACAGCTCCTCATAGATGGCGCTATATGGGTAGAGAGGGAGAGATGGGAGGGAAGAAGCAAATCTATAGGTTAGCTGGGAGTAGGGCAAGTAAACGTAATAAAACCGGCAAGTCGGTTGCTGACAACCGACGCCCCGATTCAAAGGGAAAGCCATTAATAATCATCATCATCGTATAGCAATTTCCGGTGGGACCTCACTACGTAGTACATATAGCATCGTCCTTAAAGCATCGTCCTTAAAGCTCGTGGCGTCCTGGCTTCTGTCACTTTACTTCCCCCACACGCGCACATGCTGAGATGTGCTTGCTTAGAGTACTATGATTATAAGAGTGGAGAACGTTTTTAAATGAGCTCAGTTTAGTTCCCTAAAACTTCATGCAGGTTGCGGAGGGGATTAAAGTAAGGAACTTGGGTGTGTGGACTCTTCTTTCAGGGCCCCAGAAGCTCGTGCCCGGCCCAGGTCCTGTCGATGAGCTTGTGTTGGTCGCCCGCAACGGCAAAACACACTACATGCCAAGAGTTCGTTTTTCGGGCGGCGGGCGCTCTGCTGCGTCGGGCCGTAGAGCGCAAGCACCCGCTCCCCAGTACCCGCTCGTCTTCTCGGGCGTTCACCCAGCAAGCTCTTCAGACTTCGGACCGCTGTGGACAGCTCTTAACATCACAGCCTCGCCTCTACTTCGAGATTCATCTCCCGTACTGACGCCCGGATACTATGTTTGTGAAGTGTTCCGTGCGCGCTGGTCGCAGTCACAGTGGCAACTCTTCTTTATTCTTCCCTTGTACACTCCTATCCCTTTCAAGTCCCCTTCCCTTCCCCCACAAGGCCTGACAAGGTGTCGACACCCTACGCCAGACAGTTCCGGGCCCTTTTCACCCATCTATCCCGTCGAAAAACCTAAGAGCAAGAGCAAGCGCTTTGGCTAGATTTGGCGCTTCCAATTTTAAACAGAGATGACTTTTTGTTGCAGCCGTGCTGCCATCTAGCAGGCGCAACAAGAGTCTAAAAAACACTTGTGGTGTGGTATGGTGCCGCCATCTATGGAAGAAGCGTAAAAACGCTAAAGAAACAAGGAAACGCCCCCTGTTTCAGCTGAACCACTGCGTGCGTGGCTGCGGAGCAAACATGGAGGAGGCCGCAGCTGCTACAGCTGCTGAAGGAGTATCGTCGGACGATGGAGAGAGCTGCCAATTACTGGAAGAACTCGCCGCCGACTACAGCCAGTTCTTCAAAGTCGACATATCAAACGAGAAGAGGGCGCTGGACGAGTGCATCGACGAGTTGCTCACGCGGCTGGACGAGTTCACTGGCCTCATCAACATGGTTCGCAGCGACGACACCCTGTGTTTGACGCACACGCTCCCAGACATCTGTGAGAAAAGCAAGGGCCTGGAGCAAGTGTTCAGTCGCATCGACGCGCTGGAAAGCTTTGTCGGTGTTGTGAAAGAGACTGTGGACGCAATGGAGGAAAAAGTGACCGAAGCGGAGAACGCTTTTGGTGGGAGCACCGTCAAAAAGTTCCTGTCGAGTCTCCCCTCTCCGCTGTTTGCTAAAAAGCCTGCTCAGCAGTACAAAAAGCAGCTACGTTACGAGGAACCGGAAATATTTCGCTGTTCCGACTACCTGTCCACGGTGTCCGCTGATGACCCGCTGCCCACGAGCGCCTCGAACTTCTCCCTCGACACTACTGCGAGTGACCGCAGTACTGAAGAGGACAGGACGCTTATGAGCCCAACCGAGTAACTAATAGACATTGAGTGAGATATTACGCTGCATTGCGTCACACTGAATTGATGCGGAAGGATATGCTGCGCATGAAATGTTTGACCGCCTCTAGTCCGTTATTAGGGTAGTATACATCTGACGCGCTGTTATATAAACACGCTCTTTCTCTTCCTGTGTGACCTGCAACGGAACAAGTGAGGGTTTATTGTTCTTTCTGATGAATTATCTCGTCCGTTCTTTATTAAATCGCGCTTGTAAAATTGCGTTATTTACACATTTACGTTATGCGAAGCTGCCTCATTACATGTAATGATGCGAAGTATTTTTCCGTCAAGTATGTTTACCATTCGTTTACATGTACAGAATTAATAAAAGCTATCTTGTTTCGGTCTTTGTGGTTTGAACGTTTGAATACAAACAGAAAGGGTGTTCGAAGCGCTGGAATGGCCGTAGCGATAGCAAAACGATGTTCGACGGTTGCGACGGCCGACAGCTGCGCGAACGATTGTGGTGGCAAGAACGCATCCCTCCCTCGATTCGCACCGCGCTCTCTTACACCTTACGGGTATTATGTATTTGCGCTGTTGTTTCTTGATTACAGTCTGAATGCAATATATACTGATATGTCTATGAACGTTGATACGTACGACCTCCTCGGAAAGAACGTTCGCTTTTGTACAGCGGCTGCTTCCGATCCCGACAGAAGCTGCGAGCCTGTTGTGTATTCGTGGCAAGTGCACATGCAGTGAATATGCTGCAATGGCGTATACGTTTCAGCAGTGCAAAAGTCATGTCGGCGTAACGCAAAGTAACAAAAGGGCAGGTAGTTTCTAATTGAGCGCGTTTAAATGTAACTTTGCAGCTGCCGTCACCGTCCGCCCGGCTAGCTCAGTCGGTAGAGCATGAGACTCTTAATCTCAGGGTCGTGGGTTCGAGCCCCACGTTGGGCGAGTTTTTTTTTTTTTTTTTTCTTTACGTTAAGTTTTTGGCGTACAATGTCCACTAGTAAATGGCGAGCGTGGTGATGCACGCCTCTATCCGAGCCACAACCACGCCAAAAACGGGGTGCACCTGGCCCGAAAGGGCGGAGCGTCGTCCAAACGTGGATGCAATCTACAATTTTTCAAATTTGACGTAGAGGGGTCGCTGGAGGAGTGCATCGACGATTACGAGTCGCGAATGACTGCTGTTTTTGATTGCGAGAAGTGGATACAATCGCACTTCGCTAGGCACTGTACGGCTAGCTGTAGTACACCCCATAGTGCTTTTCGGTGGGCTCAACCGAGAAATTGTGACGTGTACGCGTCTACGCAATAATGCATTTGCAGTACTCCTCCAATATAACCAGGTTACTGGCCTTACCGTTGTCATGTGGTGGGGGGTTTGGCACATGAGTGCCGCGCCCGATAGGTACTTATCGCAATTAACACCCGTAGCAGACGGCGAAGTGCACACGTTCGCATTCCCGAGTGCGACATACGTTTCTAATTTTGGAATTAGTTGCGGGGACCGCCTTGCGGCGATCCAGCTAGAGAAATAAATAGCGAAACTTGGCTGCGACGCCAGCACGCCACCCAATCTCCTTCTCTCTGGTAACGCAATCGCTCCGCCGCAACACCCCGACCAAACATGCTCTCCCAACGTAAGCCGGTGGCAACTCCTTAAGTAAAATTTTGTCGCAAAATTAAATTTTGTTTTATACATTTAAACTAAAATATAAATGTGACGCCATAAAACTAACGTGCAAAAATTATAATTTTTGGCACAGCAATCTATAAAAAGTATTAACTCTCAAAAACTGCTACGTTTGCGCACCAAAAATGTTTTTCAGCCTCCTGAAGATTGCTTTGAAAAAGCCGCCTTCCATTTTTTTGCGGACAAGAACTTTCGATCAAGGTGTACATGTTTTGAGGTGGAGAAAGAACCTTTTGCATACGTATTACGAATAAAGCATAGAGATAATATACTCCGATTATAGAGATAATATACTCCGAATAAAGGCCGTGATGACCAGTCAAGTAAATACGAAAAGAACTGGCGGGAGCTTCGAAAAAAATACTTGTCCAAGCAGACGAAAGAGGGCAGCAGCTGTATCGTCTTTGGTGGTTGGCATTTTTCTTTCTTTCAGGGTGGTTGGTTGAGGCGTCAGTGATGTCACGGAGCTTGTGCTTTTTATGTTTGTTGCATTGTTTGTTGTAGAAGCGGCGGTGCGGAATCATGGCGGAATCTAGAACAGGTGGTTCGGCCTCCACCGTGGGCTCGGCGCACTGTGGGCGCCACTGAGTTCCAAGATGTGTTCGTGTGTCCGTCTTGGTTTAGCTGGTCTGCGGGTGCTTTCAGTCGATGGCAGCATACGTGCGTGAAGTGGGTGATGCGTTAGGGCCCGGTAGGCAGCATTTGTGTTCGAAGGTGCGGTTGTGTGAGTGTCCCTCGTGTTTCAGCTGATCAGTTGGTGCGTACTTGGAAACAGTGCACATTGGTGATGTGCCCGGGCAACTGCTTTGAACGTCTGTTTTTTTTTTCGGTGAAAATTGTGCGGTTATGTGCCGCGCAGCTATGACGTGTGTTTGTGGGTTTGCCCCGTTTCGGGCTTCCTAACTGGGTGATTTGCTAAGGCACCGCTTCATTTCTTTTTAAACTCCCTTGCGAAGCCATACGAAGCTTGCTCCAGCAGTGCGCAGTTGATTAGTACCCCACTTCCCGTGAAGGACTACGTGCGGGCGCTGTTGGTTTGTTAAAAACTACTCGGTGGTTTGTTTACATAGATAGACTGAATGAAGGAAAGGACGAAATCGCTACACCAGAGTTTCCTTTGCGCGGTAAATGTCATCATACCCGCTGTTAGCAACCGCGAAAATGCGACTATGGTGAACGAATATGCTAAAAGAAAACACTCGTTTATGACCTAGCAGTAGTTAGATCCACAACTTTAGATTAATTTGCTGCAGTTAACGACATCTTTCAGAAATGCATAACCAAGTGATAAATGTGTGCTGGCACCAGCTACTTCATGGTTAAATTCCCAGCTGAGCTCAGCCATTCTTCGGTGGTACAGTGTTCGTTGGGAACAGTAGTGAATTTAACCGTAAATGAGCTCGTACCAGGTCATATTTACTCTTGGGTACAGGTCACAATTCAAATCCGTCGTATTCACTTCACCGATGCGTGGGACGTCTAAGTGGAAGAAGTAGTTTCATAACTGCAAATTTCTCCCATCGTTTGTGTGCTGCTCATAATTTTCTTGACTTTTGTAGCAATAAGCTAAATGTTAGCCAAACACAAGTACAATGTAGTGCCTGTGCAGGTAATCTCCAGAATTAAAACAATCAGCGGTTTTCTTTATTTGAAATTAGCCTAGCGGTCATTAACATAGAGACTGCAATGCACACAGAAAAACATTAAGGGAAAGCAGCAATGTGAACTTAGCATTCATGTGGATATGGATATGTGGATATGAACCCGTTCCACACATTAACTGAAACAAATTATGTGCATTTTCGAAGTGCCACTTCCAGCAATGTCTAATGTGTGTACTATACCTGAAATCATCACTATGACAGGGGGTTAGATATCTTTACAACACGGGACATTTAAAACAAGAGTTTATTTAACTCTGTTCCGAATAGCATTGTGTCACTTGTGTTACTATGATGGGGATGAAAGTGGACGGTATGAAGCATTTATTTTATGGCAGATTGCATGTTATGGAGAATATGGCGAGCCTAGGTATATGTCAACAAAAGTGAGCTGACAGATTAATGTGTGATATTTAAAGTGCTATAGGGCTCTTGACATTAAATGGAACTACAGCCAGTCATAGAACATTTCTCTTGAAAAGGGGGGGGGGGGGGGGGGGGGCATATACACAGACGGTGTGGGTGTTTATATGCAGGCTTTCAACAAGACAAGCAAGTTGGCAAATGAATGCAGCATTTGATGCAAAGTAAAACAAAAACAAAAAATTCTCAATATTCTTGGGTCACCACTTGCGCCAACCATGATGCACCTGTGATACCAGCGCTTGCATCTTTCAAGTGCATTGCCACAGTTTCTGCAATCTCATTCAGCACATGGCTTGACAAAGCAGATTTAACATTTGCGCATGCCCCTTGAAAGTTTCCCAGCACGCCTTCTAGTACACCAGTGCTCTTTCGTAAAAAACTGAGCTAATTGGAGTTAGTAGGACTTTATTGCTGCTAGTTGGTTCATGATGTACGAAAGAATAAGTTTGCGCAGAAGACGAGGACGAAGAGACGAGAGGGCAGGACGAGCGTCCTCGTCCTCGTCTTCTGCGCAAACTTATTCTTTCGTGAGCTAATTGGTGAAGTGCATCTTGAACAGGACTAAGAAGTGTCTGTATTGTCCCTTTTCCTGCGTCTCGTCTTCTTAGCACTATTCAAAATGCAGTGCTTTTTGTTCACTGTGTCAGAAGCAAGGTGTTTCCTAATGACCTGATGGTTTTCCTTGACAAAGGCCAGGGCCTTTGGCTTGAGCAGCTGTTTTAGGTAATTTCTTAGTGGCAGTCTACTGCACAAAGGAATCGGTTTACTTAAAATGTTACAGGCCTTCTCAAGCCACTTGTTAACATAATCCAGAGCCAAATGACTTGTGCAGTAGTAGGCAAAACTTAAATTTTTCTGTGAGGCTATGGTTCAAGCCGATGAGCTCTGAGGTATACGTAGTGTAGTTGTGACTTCGTGAGGTTCTGGCTGTGCTTCAGTGGGCCCTAGTCTCATTTCTCCTGCATCAGTGTGGGGCGTGCATGTCATAGATACAAAAGGCCCATTGAAGTAATGTACAGGACACTGTAAGAATGAAGTGTTACCGTGCCTAAAGACGCTGCAGAAATGTGTACAGGGTATTTTGATTACATTGAAGTCCACGTCCATGCAGGTGTATTCTTGCGGCAACATCTCCTCTCTGTGCCATCCAGATGGTTGTAAGCACACTTGCTATGTCTAGCTGTACCTGCGACATCCGCATGACCCTCCTTGTACTCCAATACAGTGTTCATTCTCTGCATCATCAGCTGGCCTGTCATGCAAGTACACTGGGGTATTACCACTATAGGCCCTCTAAGGGAATTGTGATCACATCACAGCCTGCTGTAATCTCGTGGCCTGTCAGGTAGAAATTTCTTTACATGAGCAAATATCAAAGTAGTCAACAATTTGTTACCCCCGGTTGGTTTTCTGATATTTATTCTTCAGAACTTTGTTTTGGGCCTCTGTACCATTATTTGTGGTAGTGACTACATTAAAATCAAGCCTGTATATGCTGTTACCTACATGTCTTTGGCGGCCAGCCATTGACATTCTATGTACAACCTCAGCTTGCTGTTCGAGCAATGTTGCGATCATCGAACGTCACATGGGCAATTCCATTTCTTCTTCAAAAAATAAATTTGCGACTTCAGTTCTGAGACAAACAAATACAGCATCCTTTGACTGCACATAGCAGTCCATCCTTTTAAGCCATTGGTGCGAAGCTTGCTCCCTGTGGAAGTCACATGGCACAACTTTGCGTTCCGGAAAGCACTCTTTCAAAGCATTTTTTTCAGCTTGACTGTAATCGACCATCGAAAATTCAGGACAGAGGTCAGTATTCCACTCCCTGAACACTTTAAGGGCTTTAGGTATGCAGGTTCTTGTCTCGAACTGTGACAAAAGCACCAAAGGTCAAGTATCCAAGGGACGTCTTCACATCGAACAAAAGAAGCGGTATCGCGTTGCCCTTGAGGCATGAAACTAGCCTTATTCGGCATTGCTCATGAAAAATATTCTTCCTTTTGACCAAGATGACCACCACGACGTGAAAAGGATAAGTATTTCACATATCTCCCCTTTTGCCAACTTCTGCAACTACATTTAATTTGGTTTGTTCATTTATTAGCAGAAAAAATACTGGAAACCGTGCCTCATAGGCAATTCAGCAGTTTAGCCGGCGAGAACTCGGGAAAAGCCATCCACTTCAGAATTCTTGAATGCATATGCAGTGCACCTGATAAGTGGCTCTGGTTACAATTTACTTTCGTGTGATTTAATGTCTGTTATTTAAATAAATAATCAGTGCCGTGGCGTTTGGTAAAGTGCTCCAGACGTTTTCACAACTCTGTATAACGTTAATGTGTGCACTTTCCAGTCTTCTCAAACGACTCCTAAAGGTCCTGGTCGAAAATCAGAGTGCCTGTCCAGGTTCCGCTATCCTTCATAAAATCTTGTATATCTCCTGTGGATCGTTATCCACATCGGAAACCATGATTAATAGGCAGCGTACCTGAGCGAGAGAGAAAAGCGTAGTTGAGCCGAATATAAGGAACAACAACAAAAAACAAAGGTGTGTGGCATTTTTTCATTTCAGGACAGTGTCGTGAGCTGTCGCTGCTTTAATTGTGCGACCAAATTTTCCCGAATTTCAGGCTGCGAGCTGGTTAGCCCGCAATCGCATTGCTTTGTGAATGGGGAAAGGAGGATGAGTGCCACTGAGTGGTATGGGAATTCCCAGTAACGTTAGGCATTCCAACACGACGTGGTACGTGATGCAAAGAGCTTCACAATGGCCGGTATTCAATGGCGTGGAATGCATGCAGGCATCCATGCGAGTGCGCCGCCATATCTGTAGCCAAGCGTCTGTTGCTAGGCGACGTTGTGCGCACGGCCCCCCAGATCAGGCACCACTGTTCTCCGTGCAACCGTGTGAGTGCGCCGTGACTCGTTACGTCGGGCTCCGCGGGATGGCGGTAATTGTCCATGTCCGTGGCGCATCGGCCATGTCTGTGGCCGTTTCCAGTGTTGCCAAGCGAAGAAATTGACCGCTAAACTTTTCAACGAATACCATCTATAGTTGCACTTGTAAGGGTATTAGCAGGGATAGATGTGGTATAGAATGGGGGTGCCGTGAAAGCGGAAGAGTCAAATTTAGAGAAGATATAGTGGAGGCGGCTGCGAATGTCCGTGAAGCAAGAGGGAATGGGCTGGACGAAGTGCACACTAAACTTTTTTACACCCTTTTTGGCCGAAAAGGGTGTAAAAATCTTGTCCCATGGCTAACACCCTTAAAAGGTGTTTTGGCAAAAAA
This sequence comes from Haemaphysalis longicornis, assembly GCF_048455015.1. Classification (NCBI taxonomy): domain Eukaryota; kingdom Metazoa; phylum Arthropoda; class Arachnida; order Ixodida; family Ixodidae; genus Haemaphysalis; species Haemaphysalis longicornis. Next base: position 152,872,014 of record NW_027526295.1, read on the forward strand.
AGGGTGTATGGATGAAAAAAGGGTGTTGAGTTCAACACCTTCAAAAAAGGGTGTTGAGGGTGCTCAACACCCTAAACAAAGGGTGTTGAGTCTCACACCCTTTTTTTGAGGTGTCGGCATGCGCAGAGGCAATGTCAAACGGCGGAGCGCGCAGCATTCATCACAAACAGCCAATACATACAAGTTACAGTTCGAACACGGGATGCAAGCGGTACAGGGAGTGCATACTTACTTAGCTATACATGTGCTGTTCTTGCTTTTATACCCAGCAGAGGAAAGCCCCCAGATGGAGTCGGTGCGCTTGTCGCAGTAAACTGATATTTTAGCGCTAATTTTGGAAGTATGGATTTTACTACGAGAATATACAAATCAACACACGGATTTGCAAAAACTTTTTAATTACGCGGTAGTTTTCCTGATCCGTAACTTATAGAATTTTATTAAATACCATACAAATCTTCCCTACCACCTCAACACCCTTCAAAAAGGGTGTTCCTAATTTCAACACCCTTTTTCCCAGAAGGGTGTGAAGCTACAAATTAGGGTGTTCGAAACTAAGAAAAAGGGCGTAAAGAAAAAAAAGGGTGTAAGAAAAGACCGCCAACGAAGAAAAAAGGTGGAGAGACCTCCAATTTTGGAGGCATTTTGTACCTGTTTACACGGGTGGACTGAATATTCTCTACAAGCGGGCGGGGGGGTTGTACCTCACGATGTTTACAGCAATATGAATTGGCATAATTTATTACCAGTGAAGCTCTTTAATCTTCAGAAGGTAGTTTCGGTGGCATTAGCAAAAAAATACAAAGAAAAAGAACTGGGGCACCTGTAAAGGGTGCACCACCGCAGATAGGGTATTATAGCAGTGAAGTCGGCTTTCGAGCTTGTTAGAGTGCGAGCACAAGGGGCGTATGCGTATCCGCACCTCTTACTGTACCATTTCAAAGGTACTAGTCTTTTTTGGGTTCTAAAAGGTAAAAAAATTCGCGCAGCTTGCAATAGTGGTGCAAGGCTGGAGAAACAGCAACGCTGCGGGCCGACCTACCTTGTTTCCCTCTTGGATCTCCTGGAAATGGGGAGGGGGGGAAGGGGGGCACACTGAAACAGCCTTGTGAAATCTGGTTAAATTTGGCCTCATCCCTGAGCGGTCATCCTGGCTTAGCAAGAACATTGTAAAGTTTAGCAAACATAACAAAACTTAGCAACACCGGAAGAAACTAGGTCGACCCCCAGCTCCTCTGTTCTTTTTTTTTTGGCAACTGAACACCTATTTCACACCGTTTCAACAACCTACAGAAAGCCAAGCGTGTTGCAGTTGGTAAACATCCTTTTCGCCACACGACTACGGTCTTCTTAATTTTGAAGGTTCAAATTGGTGTTTCACGTGCCAAAGCTAAACTTGGGGCATGAGGTGCACCGCATATGGAAACGAGCGATCATTGCATACGAGCAATTATTTTTTTTTGCATTTGGAAATTTCTTGCGAATAGAGGAGTATATGAGGGGATGTCTTCTTCTTTACAGTGCTGTTATGCATCCGAACATGGGCTTATTCAATGAACAGCTGAACACCTTTTCCACACCCTTTCAACACCCTAAGAAAAACCAAGGGTGTTCAAGTTGATCAACACCCTTTTTTTCAAACAAAAAGGGCGTAGAGCTAGGAAAAGGGTGTTGAGACTCAAGAAAAAGGGTGTAAAGGCCTCCCAACACCCTTTTTCCACCTATGCTACACCCTTTTTCGCTAAAAGGGTGTTAAAAAGTTTAGTGTGTGTGACCGAGTCGTCCGCTCTCGACGGGCATGCCTAGGGAATAATGCCGCGGGCAGCGGTGTGAGTCGCATCTTTTCTTGGGAAGCAGGCAAACTCAGGAATTCACACTGTTTGGTAATGTACTTATATTCCAAGAAAATTTGGGCTACAGTATGCGTTTTCCGTGGCAAAGCGCTGAAGCAAAGCATCATTCGGTTTTGTTTTGTTTACGCCGAAGCAATCCCCCCTGCGCTCACAGATGCGACGAAGAGCAGAAACATCCGGGGTAATTTTTCTTTTTGGCGTTTTTTTTTTTGACGTCACGGGCTTTCGTGACGTCGAATCTCCACCGATGGACTGAGGGCCTGGAATATGAGCTTCTCGTGTGGGAGTGATTCGAACGGGGGAACATCTAAGAGTAGTGCGTCGAAACGAAACAAAAACGGGAACCAAAAAACAACACCACCAAAAAATCCCCCAATATTCAGCCCACATTGTGGGGCTAAGTCAACAGTGCAACACCACATGTGGGAGCTGCCCCTCTGACCCCCCCACCACAACTTTCCCTGACTACTGGACGGAAGCCGTGGTGGCGGCCCCTTAGGCTAGAGGTGCCAATAAAAGTTTTCATCTCTGCAAGGACTCCACAGTCGTGCAGGACATTCGACACCTCCTGTGGGACTGTGGGGGCCTTCGTGAACTCCGAGCCCGACACGCCCAACAGGAGCCATCATACGAAGAGTGGACTACACCCATGGATCCTAGTCATGCCAAGGAGACATTGCTTTCCCTTTGGGAGTTCTCCAAAGAGTCAGGCGCAGCCCCAAGAATTTAGGGCCTAGAGGAGCCCTGCACCTCCTTCCAAACACCCCCCCCTTCTAAGGCCACGGGCCACCCATTTTCTTAATAAAAATTTATACGTATACATACTGTGATGATGTCAGGGTTCGGGTGTTTTTACCAATGAGGCGACGCACACGTGACAAGCAATGAACGAGTGGCAACACGGTTCTCGAGAAACCAGACACATTTATAAACGGGCTCAAAAACTCAAGACGCAGAGAACGCAGCAAAGGGAGCGACAATATACGCACACTCTCCAAAAAAAGCTTAATGGAGTGGTCCTGGTACTAAGAGCAATAGTTCTAGTACCCGCTAAAAGTCGCTATTAGGAACAAAAAAGAACTAGCTCACAGTTCTTCAGGCGCGTCGTATAGGCGCATCCATTGTAGGAACGTAAACTTGCCCGACGGCTTCGCGTTCTGGAGTGTCCAGTGGCCGTGGCGTAGCGTTCGGGTCTTTTTGACGCCGCTGCCTTGCCTGGCAGGAGCGGTAGGTCCACCATGGACTGTAGTGGCCCCGATGACTCGGTGCGAGTCGAGGCTCCCCGGCGCAAGGCACGGGTGCCTCGATCTGTGGTTAGAGCAGGTGGTCCACCCGACAACGTGGCGGCCCCGTAGGAGGGAACGATGCCCAGGCTACCCGGCGCAAAGCTCGGGTGCCTGGAGATAGACGAGTGTCCGGCCCTATATACAGCGCGGGCCTCGCTGTGCCGGCAGAGTTGGCGAGGTCCCAGCGCTGCTGCATGGTCGTCGCCCTCGGGTGAATGTCGCCTCCCTCACCACTTACAGGGAGGTTACAGATTACTACCGCCTCTCCCGCAACACGCTGCCCCCGACTCACCCATCCCTAACCCCCCTCGGAGGAACGGCTGTGGCACCTCCTCCAAACGGAATCGCTCCCCAACCGAGCCCTCCTTCATCACATTTACCCATCCGCCTACCCGTCTCCGCTCTGCCCACAGTGTGGCGCTAAATCCACAGTGCAACACCCCATGTGGGCCTGCCCCTATGACCCCCAGCCCACCATAACTTCCCCTGACCACTGGACGGAGGCCCTGGGCCGCTCGGACGAAGATTCCCAGCGCCCACTGGTCACCCGAGCACAAGCCGTGGTGGCGGCCCTTCGAGCAGCCATGGCGGCCCCTTAGGCCGGTGGTGTCAATAAAAGTTTATATATATATATATATATATATATATATATATATATATATATATATATATATAGTGCCATCCCTACTATAATAAATTTATTCATTCATTTATTCATATATATATCTCTCTCTATCGCCTGTCTGGGGGCACCCAAACTCCAGCCGGTCTTGCGTTCCTTGTTCTAACGTCTTCCCCGGCTTGCACGCACTTCTGGCACACTCTGCCCTTCTGGCACATACCCGCGTGCAGGTGATTGTCCTAGTTTTTCCCTAGCCTTCGCCTCCTTCTTCTCCCTCTTCTTTACTCTTCACAGGTACCTGGCGTCTTAATACACATACATACATACATACATACATACACCCGGCGTCAAAATAAGCCGGGGCACGCGAGCGCGTGGCAAAATGCATCGCCGCGGCATCTGACGTTACACATCTGGTGTCGAGACACCGATGTGCGCGTGCGCGTCCAACCACGCTCGCTAGCCTGTCTTTTCATTCGTTTCAAACGGCAACGCTTGTCACTATCAGCGCTTGGCGCCAGGGGCCACTTTCTTTGGGCAACCCCTCTTGCTCGCACACGCTTCAGCGGCCGAGGGCGATGGTGAAGATGGGTTGCTCGCTCTGCGCTGCTCTGACAAAGGATACATGGAAACGGGACTGCTATCTTAGTTTTAAATACTGCATTCTTTTTTACAGGAAAGATGTCTATGGCTAGGATCCAGCAGATCGTCTCCGGTAATAGAGCAATGTAGACAAGAATGTAGACAAGATGTAGGCAAGAACTGCGTCTTCGGCCGGGTTCAAGTGGTGTCGCAATTGTTGTAATATCTTTAAGTAATGACGTCATTTGACGTCTCAGCCAACCAAACTGTGTGAAACGCCGTTTTTTTACATCCATAGCGCACGATACGGCTGTTACGTATTTAGTCTGAACATAGCATTAAGCGAACGCATATCATTGTCGCGTTTTCTCCAAGCGTCGAGCGCCTCGTGCGGGCACAGCATACTGCCCCTTCCCTTCCCTTCCCCCACCGCACACTTTCGCTGGCTCGCACAACCACGGCGAACCTACTCCCCTCCCAATTTCGCGACAGTCTCTCCCTTTGCTTTCCTTCACTCGTCGGTCTTCCCATCGTTCGCTCGGTCACGACGACGCCGACGCGGCTGAGCCCAGAGAAGGGCGCCAAAGGGCTGTTCCCTAAAATGTCTTCCCAGCAATTCATGTGTGTTAGGAGGTGAAGCAGACATTAAGGGGATCGTTGTAAGCTTGATCTTTGTAAGATGGCTTTACCACATCGACTGTTGAACAGTGAATCAAGTCAATCTTCGGAGGGAATACCATCACAGAAAGTGGCTCTAACGCTTGTTTCATTGAAACTATTCCGAAACAAATTATATGACAATTAGCCGCTAAGACCAATCTAACACAAAGCCAGGTTTTATATTTTTCAAAATTGCATAGTTCACAGTGAAATTGTAACTATTGTGTAATTCTCGTCCGTTGACAGTACATATGGGATTCTACGGGAGGTAAACGGACAGACCCATGTTTGTCCACCGGAAGAAAACGCTAGTTAATCAAAAGTTAATTCCGTCAATTAACCAGGAACTATGCTGAATCTCAAATTGCAAACAAACGTGTTTTGATTTGTGCACCCCTTGAACCCAGTCAAAGCTCACGTTGAGGCTCGGCACCGCAGCTTTCATGGTCATTCTTCTTCACAGAGTGGAATGGCACTGAATTTTTTGTTAATTTTTTGTCAAACCCACGACCACGCCGAACTCTTCTACTGTTTCCCCTTCTTTAACTGTTTCAGAACGTGTGCAAGGTGAAGCCTCATCACACCTTCATAAAATATATTATTTCTCGCTTCAGTTCGTATTCTGTTTGTGTGCTCATTATTAGTTAACAACCAATTGCATTTTTTACGAAAAAAATATTAAAACTCGTTCCACCGATTGTGATTGATATCTACTGAAACAGCGCGGAGCCGCAGTTACGACCGTTTTCTCCAATACATGGCAATCTCTCTCCGTAGATTGCGTTATAATGACAACAAACTAATTCTCCAACGTTTACAACTTGACTACCTAATTACGACAAGTAAAAGAAACTCGGCACAGCAGTATAATCGTCCTATCAGCATAGTTTCATAGAACTTGTTTTTGGATACATTTAATAAGACATGAGTTAAAGCCGTTTTCTTTAATCATACTCCCTCCGTAGATTTCCATGCTTCGCTGCGCAACAGGCAGTGTCGGAAGGCCAGCTTACAAAGACCAAGCTTCCGCCGGTCTTCATAAAGTCGGCTTTACCTGTAAACACAAACGCTTTGCTGGGAACTCCGGAGGGAGCGTAAAACGATACAAGGACAGGCTGTAGTCAAGCCCAGCCCAAGAACAGCGTCGCTGTTAGAAATATCGAAACGGGAGAGCATATGTGGGACACGATTTTGTCACCGCGAGACGGGCAAGATTAGTTATCTGTCATAGCAGGGCAGGGCGAGCAACGCATCTTCCCTCTCACCCTCGGCCGCTGAAGCGTGTACGAGCAAAACATGCTGAGCAAAGAAAGTGACCCCTGGCGCCAAGCTCGGAATGTGATCAGCGCTACCGTTTGAAGCGAAGTAAAAGACAGGCTAGCGAGCGCGGTTGGACGCGCACGCGCGCATCGATGTCTCGACACCAGAAGTGCAACGTCAGATGTCGCGGCAATGCATTTTGCCACGCGCTCGCGTGCCCCGGCTTATTTTGACGCCGGGTGTACAGAGATCTCTCTTCCCGCGTGATCACCACGTGCATCTGGCGCGAGGCAGACATCGCGGCCTCATGTATTTATTAAGTTAGTTGTAGTTGTTTGCTTATTAATTTTATTATTAAAATCAGGGTGTCGAACCGGAACCGAACCGAACCGAAATCCGGAACTGAACCGGTATTTTTGCCGGAACTGTACCCGAACCAGAACCGTTATTTTTTGAGCACGCTGAACCCGAACCGGAACTGAACCGAAAAAAGAAATAACGGTTACCAGTTCATGCCGAAACTGTTCGACCCTCCGTTGTTGATATTGCAGAGTCAATGAAATTCAGGCCTTTTTTTCTTTCACGTACAATCAACTTCGTACCCGCTCGCGCACTTTCCCCTCCAGACAATTCAGCACTATCACGCTCTATGTAACAAAAGGGGAAATGAATGAGCACCAATGTAGAAATGGTCTGTTGCTGCTGGAAGCGCTAGCGTAGTGCAAGCCGAAACGAAATGTCATTCTCGGCAGCTTGCAGGGGATATAAAACGACTTCGCCCTTCCCTAGCTGCGACGTTATTGGAGCAATCAGGCTGCAGGAGTGCTCCACTGCGCAACAGCGAAAGCCCACACCTGATGTGTGCAAACTTTTTGCATTTCGTAATTTGTTTAAAAGGTCCGACACCTGCAAATCGTTAATACTTGACAAGTGTGACCGCACGAGCTGCTCAGTGGCTGAGCCGTTTGCTGCTGGTGCAATTTTGTCTCTTTCAGATCTGCTTTTTTTCGAAGGTGAACTTGTACTGACTGCCCAACTCGCTACATTACTTCTACTGCTACTCGTTCCGCAGGGGAGTACTGCTGTGGACGAAGAAAGAGCGTCTACCCAAAAAAGTCCCATCTCATGCTCCGCGCGTCAAATTTCCCTTTCATTTTGTAACAGCATAATCTGTTATAAGATTCTGCAATGTAGCACACAGAACGATGGCCGGGAGTCAGGCGGTACGATGACATACTGATTGTAATGCACACATCCGGTATAGCTATCGCAAAAGGAATTGCAGTGGTCAGAGCAATAATGCAGTGACTGAGCGTTAACTAAAGCTTACTTTTAACAAAAGTGTGGCTAACAAATTCGATAAGGTGACATCTAACAAATTATTCAAGGTGACCAAATAATCTAATTCATTGGTAGTATTTATGTGCCTGTTGTAGGACTTTTCTGTTTTGTTACAAATATAAAAAATATGCGCCATTGATATTAAGCGCTTGTATTTGAACGCGCCAGTACGCAGGCCTATATTAAGGCTTCGAGGTTAGCGGGATGCGCGATTCCATAGCGACTATTGCGATTTCAACAAAAAGAAAAGGGCACAAAATATATCCCACCGTCATATCTCTTGGCGGTGGCTTTATGAATAGTCACTAGGACAACATGAAGTCTGGGCGAGAAAGTAGGTGGTGAATGGTCGCCACTTCATTTGTTTTTCTATATCTCGTAATTGTTTAAAGTTTGTTTTGCAATTGCGCCACTGCCCTTGGGGAGCAGCAGCATTTTGAATTTTGTTTGTATTTCGATTTGACTGTCGTTTTAGACTACTGAGCGTTTTTTTTTTTTAAATTTCAGGGATAATACCACTCAACCGGTTCGGTACGTGATTTTGTCGAACCAGAACTGAACCGGAACGAAATGATTTCCCCTGAACCAGAACCGTAACCGAACCGGTATTTTTTCGGTTCGACACACTGATTAGCCCTAAGACGTCGTAGTAGGGTGGTGTGATAAATGAATAAACACGAATATTGTGAAACACGACATAACCATAAAGAAGGCAAAAAAAAAAGCATGTTTGCCGTGCACTGCAGCTACGCAATTAGCAGCGAAAACAGCTACAAGTCATGTTGCACTTGTAGAAAAGTGGTGCCAAAGCACAGCGGAAAACGTTTCATAAGGGGCGGAATGAACAGCGCCGGGAAAGGCATTCCTATCTTTAACAGTCTTTCGAAAAACACACTTAGTATGTAAGCTGAAGGTACTGATGTGGTCCTATTCTACCTCCTATCATACAATCTATTTTAAGATTAAACACAGGAGTTTTGTAGTGTTTCATGAGACAGAGAGATTCAAAATTGTAGCAGTAATATCACAAATATATGATTTAATAACAAAGGGCACAGCCGGATTTAGAATTGCCTCAAATTTATTCATAAGAATTTTTGTCGGCGGGTACCAGACCAAGGCGGCATACTCAAGAATGGAGAGTACGCTCTCATCACGCTGGTTTTGTGGAAGCTTGGAGAGTTTAGACCTAAAATTGTATACTTCACCCCAATGGGGCACCCCAGAACAAATAGCGCTCGAGGAGTTTTCACTTACGACAGCGCCTCAAAACTTTTCCATCAGACCTGGGCGTCAGGGCAGCCGGCATGTAGTTTCTGGGTACCAAGGTGGAAACTTGGAGCGATCTTTTGCAGCTGGGCCATCAAAAGGGCACGACAAGGACTAGGAAACTCTTTAGAACTGAATGACTTTCTTGGACTGTGGCAGAATCACGCTGACGCGGCGCAATAGGGACAAAGGTTCCTAATTTTTTTTATCTGACTCGGGATTGGTTGAGGTTCTACAACCTTGAGATCCTCAGATTTTTCTGCTTGAGCTGCAAATTTTTTCTACGCTCGTTATTGATCTTATTGTCTTCAATTATTCATTGTTGCTGAGTAATTTCTACCCTTTCCTTTATTTTTTCGGCCTCACTATGTTCACCCCCATCTGTAGTAGCGAGCCCAGCCGTTTGTGAGGCTAGCCTCTTCAGTATTCATTAAAGCTTTCTCTCTCTCTCTCTCTCTCTCTCTCTCTCTCTCTCTCTCTCTCTCTCTAGGTGTCCTCGAATATTTTTGTGTGCAGTTGAGCTATTTAGCGGATATTTGTACAAAAATATCATAAGCGTCACTTATTTTTTAATACTATTTCATAATTATCAATGCTTTTTAACATAATTTCATAAATTTCGGTTTTTCTTGCGTGCAAACGCGAACGTTATGAACCCGTTACGGACCATTTTTTTTTCGTTCCGGAGCTGAACCGGACCGAAACGTTTATTTATGAAACGAAACAGAAACCGGAACAAGAAACATTTTTTTCCAACACCTTGTTTGGGAGATTATTGGGGACCTGACATCACGCCACGTCATCTTGACTTGCATCCCGTCGTGGCAGGAATTAGTCGGAGTTCCGTAAAAGCATGGACATACTCATAACCTCAAGCCGTGCCAGTTGCGCCTCGGCGCCCGAATCACGGCGTTGTCATCTGCTGGAGTCCGGGTGCTGAGTGTGGCTACAGCTTCCCTGCCCCAAATCGCCGTTTTTGATGCAATACTTCAATGAAAATTCATTTTTTCACGTTTTTTTGTGTGTGTTTTAGGACGCTTATGAGTCTGTAAATTACCGTTGAGCTGTGTACCACGAGAAGTTAGTTTTGAACATGTCAGGGTAACGTAGTCATGGAAAAATCAAATGCGCACACGAAAATATGAACAAGATTACGGAAAAAAAACTGTATGTGAAGGCACGCTATTGGTGTATTTGGGAAGAACCTATATTCTTCATTTCCTTGGCGGCAAGACGTGGAGAACGCCCATGAAATCAATGTTGAAGCTGTACAATGCACTATTCTTGGGCTCCCTAAGGTACAGCTGCTGCCTGTAATTTCAGGTAAATGCCGCACAAATATTCAGGAACTGCAAGGAATGGAAGCGCAGGCCCTCCTAACAATTGGCCTACCACGGTGCACGTCAACAGCTCCAACCATTGCTGTGGCCCGTGATCACCCTTTGCCCACCTACGTGACAATTGATACACTCAGGGCGCATTTTAGGCACTTAACCAGACTGCCTGATCATCACCTTGCGAGTATGCCATCGGAACGCCCCCATGCATCTTTCGCAATGGTTGTAGCTGCCCACATCACTAGCATGTCATCCAACTATACGCCTGTGACGAGGCCGCTGCTCCCACTTTGGTGCACGATGCACCCACGAGCATGCCTTAGTATTCCAGGCTTAACGAAGAAGCGAGATTGTCCAACGCTAGCACTACAGCAGCTAACTCTCATCTATCTACACGAGCGATAGTGACCGCACCCATATTTACACCGATGGCTCGGTAACAACCTCTGGTTCTGCCGGCGCCGTGGTTATACCACGATTGTCGATGACCCCAGAATTCAAGATAGGCCATCCAACAACTTACACGGCTACAGAACTTACCGCCATCCGTTGCGCCCTTCACACCATTCAGCAAGCCTCATGCCGAAGGTCCATGGGCGATCTTCTGTGACTCCAAGCCTGCGCTTCAATCGCTCCAGTTAGCCCTGTGCCGTGGACCTCATGAACAGCTGCTGGCCGAGATAAGACTACTGTATGACCATGCTGCTCAAGCGGGTCATGACATTGCCTACCAGTGGCTTCCCAGTCCCTGCGGCATTGTGGGCAATGAAAGTGCAGACGCTGCCGCATGCTTGGCACAGCAAAAGACGGAGACCATATCTATTCCATTATCCAGGACGGACGCCGCTAGGACTCTCCGCAAATTTGCCCGGGAGACCACGATAGCCAAATGAGGGCTACCCGAGAGTTCACGAGCTCTCGTATTCATGCCCTGGACCGCATCTCCACCGTCCTCTTCGGTTAGGCCTCCCACGGACTGATGCAACCGTTCTTTGCCGTCTCTGGCTTGGAGTCACCTTCACAAATGCTTGCTCCCATTTGATTGGAATGGCAGACAGTGAGGCGTGTGAAGTCTGTGACACACCGGAGACCATATGCCATGTTCTATGCGAATGTCCACGTTTTTTACCGGCAAGAAGGCAACTCTCCTCAGCTTCACGGAAGCTCTATTCTCGGCGGTCGTTCTCCGAGGAGAAAATCCTGGGCCACTGGCCTTCACCGTCATCTACGCACAAGGCGACAAAAGCCCTCTTGTGCTTCCTAAAAGCAACGAACTTGCAAAGAAGACCCTAGTACAAAAGACAACTCTCTATGAAGTCAATGAACTCTATCGTCTATAGTGTAGTAACGCTGGCCATACCTCTTATCGCTCTGTCCTTACTTTCTCTTCTTTTACTGTTTTCATCTTTTTTTCCCATTGTTCCCCTTCCCCACATGTAGGATAGCAAACTAGGCCACAGCCTGGCCGAAATTCCATTCTTTCCTTTACCTTTATTCCTTCCTTCCTTCCACATTTTCCAACATTAATTTTTTTAATTGAGCCACGCGTCATTTTGACTTGCTTGGAAAGAAATCGCGCTATTTATGTGTTCTAGTTCATATTTGCGTTTTTGCGTTTCATTTGTTCATGACTGTGCGTTGTTTTGACGAGCTTATTGTGAAGAACAATGCCCAAACGCAGCCTAATAGGCGTTGCAACGGCGTCAGCTTTTATTTAAGTGCGCAAGCACTAGTCCACCTCAAGGTGCGCGCACGCGCCTGCGCATCTGGAAGAAATCTGGTTCAAATAAACCCATTCCGCATTTCCTTTTTTTTTTGCGATGCTATACACGGCCGGGCATCGGTTTCTATGCATGACATTCGTCATAGGCCACGCAGGTGCAACTACGTCACGATTGAAGTGGATGCCAAATGCATATCATGCTCATCTCAGAATTCCGTCCTCTGATGACTAAAGGTGCGCCCAGAGCGTGCGTCATTGGGAACGCGGCTGCGCAGCCAATGGGGAGGAGGAGCACGTGAGGGCACGTGAAGCTAACAGGTGAACTTCAATAACGGAGAACAGTGATCTTTGGGAAATAGTGGCATGTGGTGTGGCCGGTATATGCCTGTCGAAGTAATTCGCATAAAGTACATCTACGTCGATTAATTAAATCTCCGATTTCTGCAGCAGCTAAGCGCGGTCTACCACGCAAATGCACCAACAATGCCGACGCACAGAAGGCGAAGAATGAAGCGGGGAGAGCGGAGAAATAAAGCAAGAACACGAAGGAAGAGACACAAACGCGACGAAACAGTAAAGTAGTCTTTGATACGTAAAGCCATAATGCTGTCGCACATAAGCACGTAAGTGTCCCGAAGATTTTGTTTTGCAATTGGCTTTCGTGAACCGGTTCGGTAGGTTACATTGTCGAACCGGAACTGAACCGGAACGAAGTGAATCCACTTCTACGAGAACCAGAGTCTAGCCGGTATCTTTTTTTTTTAATTCGTTATCCTGGGAAGTTATTTGTATTTTTTTTCTCAGTGTAGGAATACTTTAGAAAGGAGCAACCTCATACCATTCTTTCGTTTAGTTAGTTTTCTTAGTAGTGCATGCTTAGTTGGAGTTGCCCCTTGAGGTCAGCTCTGGTCCTCTTTAAGTCTGCGCTAAATATATGCCTGGACAAGATCCACAGGGCACACACAGAGTTCATGGTGCCTCGTACATACAGGAACGCTATACGTCTTCCTGATCGCGGTCAACGCGCGGGCTTGCCAGCAAGAGTAATCAGACGCCTGCGTGGGAACATTTCCGCATTTTGCATTTGCTTTCAAGAAAAAAAGAAAAAAAAAAGGCCTAGCGCGATATGCACTTCACTGAGAGTGGTGAACGAACGATAACGAAGGCACCACTCGCAGTGTCAGCCGTAATTCTTGAGCTCCTTCTTCTTCAGTTTCTTCTCCGAGACCACAACATATTCCGTGGTCAAGGCGCAGCGACCGCAAAGGAAACCGGTTCGCCAAACGTTCGACGTCTCACGGCCGCCAATACATCCGCCTGAGGCTCGCGATCTACAGAGAACTATAGGGGAGGTAGCAGTGGATGCAGCCAGCGCATAATCTCAATCCAACGTACTTTTATGTTTCCCCAGAAATTTATTATGGGGGCGACCTTTGCCTCGTTTCGCACCGGTTCGCTCTTTTGTTCAATCGGTGAAGTAACCCCCCGTGCATCATTGCTGAATGCACGCTGTGCGATTAATATTTAAGAGGTTGTGAAACAGGTGCGAATGACACCTATCGCGAACGGCTTCGGTATCGGACAAAGGGGTCACAGAAAACGTGTCTGCGCAGTCTTACACTGCATCTCTGGGAACGTCTCAGTCCACAGTCGTCGAAGTAGGAACAAAGGCAATGATACCCCCCCCCCTCCTTTCGTCTTTTCAACTATGTAAAACTTCCCACAAACCATAATTGGGAACCTGGAAAGCAACAAAAAAATTACACCATCTTCCCGTGGGGAACCCTGATGAGGATGCGAAGCATCGTGGCGGTTCCGTGTGGTTCCATTGTGTTGCCGTTATGTTGAGTGATCTGGTTTTTACTAGCGCCAGAGGGAATTCCGCGTCCGGGTCCACACCGGTGGCAAAGGCACGCAAGTGCTGTTTTGTTACAGTGAGTAGGCGGTGGTTCTCGAGGCGCCGAAACTCGTCCATCATGTTCTTGTCGATGTTGTCTCTGTGGTAGAATCGGTAGTCTCCGTCAGCTTTGGTGAGGTAAAGGTTGTTGACATTGGTGCACCGGCTGAAAGCAATGTACACGCCCTCCTTTTCGCAGCTTTGTCTTCTCGTTCTTCTTCTTCCTCGGCGGTTCCCCTACGGGAAGATGACGACGGTGGTTGAACGCGAACCTATCTCGTGATGGATTCTTTGGTTGGCCAATCCCTAGGGGCATCCTGCCACAATCAGCATCAGAGGTGCTGCGGACGGGGCTGGTTGAGCTGCAAGGCGCGTGGCGCTTCCCGCCACAGCTTTCCCACGGGAAATTCAGCATCCCCCTCTAAAGTTTTCAGTTCGTCGTTTCCGTTTACGTTCAGCTTCGCGTGCCTTCGTTGTATCAGTAGCTTCTTGACGTAGTTTGAATGAGTCAAGGATATAAGGCGCGTTCGTAGCACTTGCTCCTGTCCCGGATTTGTAGCGTAGTTTTTTTTCTTTATTGCCTGCTTTGGCACATACAGAACACAGACATTCATTCACAGACAGCCGTCAACCTGACTTTGGTTGACGTCATGTGTTTAAAAGTCCCTTAGGTGTACCAACGATTCCATGTCTGCAAGACATTCGGGCGGATTCGACACATATTTTTGATTTTCCACGTATTCACTCATTGCCTCTCTAAAATACTGTCTCGCGCTTCGCGCATCGATGTCAGAGTACCTTGCGGCCATTCTTGCTTTCCAAATAGAGCTCAATCCAACAAGCATGATCAGGTCGTAAGGCATACCATCCTCGCTTTCAACAGGCAAGTACCGTATGCCTTGGGCATCCACAGGCAGATCCTTTTTCAGAGTTCGTTGGAGCACATCCCACAGGAACACAGCATACCAACAATCTGTAGTGGCAAGAGCACCGCGTACCTCCCGTTGCGGCCAGAGAGTCGTGGGATCGAAACCGGGCGCCGCTAACTATTTCTTTTTTTTTATATAGTGTAGTATCGCGGAGCTGTGGGTGTAAGGAGGAGAGTTGCGCATGCACAGTGAGCGTGTGGACGGCGCCGCCATCAACGACGGAGGACCAGGCGAGCCTAAAAAATGCTCCGCATTAAAAAAAAAAAAAAAACGGAACCATAGCTGCATTTCTGTATCTGACCGCTGCGAAAAAAGCCCGTGTATCCAACAAAACGGAACGAGTGTGGATTTTCTGCAGCTCCCCATGTAGACTTCTGGTGTCAACATAAGTGTGCACGCATCAGAAAACACATGGAACATTCTACGTATATGCAAACTTCCATAGTACAGATAGTCACGCCGGCAAAATATAAAGATAGCGCTAAAACAAAAACAAAAAGAACGTAATAGTTAACGTTACGTAGCGGCACAAGATTAAATACATGGACTCACACCATCCACAATTCGGAGACTCGCATATGCAGCTTTATTGAAATGACTCTCAAATACCTCAGACATATGGTGCTGTATAATTTGTAGTTTGAGTTTCTGCCACAGTAGGTTCAAGGAAACGAGTTAAAGTGGATTGTTGCGCGAAATATTTTTGCTAACACGGATAAGACGCACCAGAACATGCAACTATACGTACGCTGGCATGTATACAGTTACATGAACAACCAAGTACAGCTTTGAAACCATCTCCATTATTCTAAACTGCTTTTTTCATCGGCACTTCGAATGCGAGGGGAACCATTCGTGTAAAATCGTAGCTGCCGTTGTGCGCTCTACCAAGCCCAGGTCCATGGATATGTCGAATAAGAGAAGGCTAAAAAACAAATTAAGTAAACGTATAGATGCTTTCGTGAAATTCGTCACGCGCATCTACGTCCAAAAAAGTTCGCATGTTAAGTACGCGTTTATCAACACATGAACGCATTAAAAAAAATATCAAGCGACATTTTTCAAACCCATCCAACGAACACTCATCGTAGTTTCAGCAGCTTCTCTTAAAGTTTTGCTGAGTAGTTGTATTTTCAAAAATCTGCCTCTAGAAACCTGAATCTTCGGCTCTTGAAGCCGTATATCCCGGGTGTCGCAATGTATGCACACAAACATTTCACCGCAATTCCGCACATACAACGGACATCAAATTCGCTTCGTGGAACCTAAACGGCACAGGGCAGTTTACACGGAAGACTTTCGCTTCTACAAGCACCGTGAAGTCGCGTCGCCGGTCTTCTTCCCACTAAGCTGTCCGCCAACTGCTGGATTATGCCCGTTTTGCCCTGACCGGGATTTAAAACTGAATATATGAAATGCACTAATGAGTTGCCAGCGCCTTTGGGACGTTGTGCCGTCAAATCATGCTCTTCGGGGGCCCTCAGCCCCACAGAACAGTTTCTCCATTGGTGGATCATTCGCGCCTTCTCTCTCACACACATATCACACATATTCACTTCAAGGAGGCGATGCGCACACTAGCGCGCACTCCTCTCTTTCTCCTCGTAAGTGGGCTCGCGCGTTTCCGTCTTTTTAATTTAAAGCAAAGCTTTCTACCTCTACCAGCCAACGGTTTCATCATGCCGTGCGCCACAAGAAACTCCCAACGTGGCTGGGGAGGGGGAGGGCGCTTTTCGGAGGTTTCCATAAGCAGCCGGGAAAGGAGGAAAATACTCTCAAACCAGTTCTCTCGGCGGCCGAACAGTGTTGCCTGTGCGCGCTGGGCTGTTAACATCGCTCGGCGCTGTATGCTCCGCTGCGTATACAAGGGGTATTTCGCACCGCGTGCTTAGTTTTTGCGGAACTTTCAACTGTTTTAGCCAATGCTGCGATGCCGTTCAAGGCGCAAACGTCACTTGGTCAGCACTGCGCGGTGGTGGGTTATTGAACAACCAGAGAAAGCGAGAAACAGTCGCTGACAGCACGCATGTGCACGACACTGCCTGGAGAAAATGCAGTGCGGTTGCGGCGTGTTTTTGCTGCATCGCTTCCCAACACACACCGAGTTGAGATATTGGTGCATGCCGCTGATAAACCGCAACGACTTTGTACCAACGACCAACTCCAGGGTTTGTTGGGTGCACTTGGACGGCAAGCAGACGGAGCAAAATCCATTTATCACACGCAAAGCTGCGACAGGGAACGGAACCCCCTGAAATGTTAGAAGCAACTTTATCGTTTACCATACAGCATTGATTGATTGGTTGATTGATTAATTGATTCATTATGGTGTTTAACACCCCGACGCTTCTGGGTGATGAGGCGCGCCGTAGTGGAGGGCTCCGGGTTAATTTTGACCACCTGAGGATCTTTCACGAGCGCCGATACAATACAACATTACAATAACTTCTGGTTCCTTGTAGTCAATTTAAAATACCATATATTGTTTAGTCATTACAGCCGATTGGCATTAAACAATACCCTTTTCATCGAATCTAACCTTTAAAATCACGGCGTTTTGTTTACTTTTTTTCAGGCCAACGCATTACACTGCCAAACGATATGAAAGGATAACTTTCTCCTTCGCACACTGCTGGTCGATAGCAGGATAAGCAGGCAGCCCAATGTGGAAACGAAGCTCGAGATACGCGTGAACGCTGCATTTGGAAAATAGCTCAACCTGTTCACAACGCGGTCAAAGTAAAAGCTTCTAATCCTTTTGCGTTGTCACGGAATCTAATTACAATTACAAAACAGTTACTGCTGGTCGCGTAAAGCATTTGTGGTGCAAGCAGCGGTTTCACAAAGGTGGGCTCCGAGCGACAGGCCACATGCGCTGCGCAGAGTTAGGTCAATCATATTCACGATCATGATCAACCAGAATTAACTCGCCCGAACGTCGACCCTTCTGCTCAACCTTCGAATAGTAATTTGTCTGGTTGTGCAGTCGCGTTATTTTTCCGCCCAGGTAATTTCGTTTCGTCAGTAACCGTCTTAAGTAAGATTATATTACATTGTAATGTCAACAAGGTAGCAATCGCCTCGTCGAAAGTCCATCGCGAGCACGGATCACCGTGACCCACATATGCTGTGCGCGCTTCGCATTCGACGTCCGCGCTTCCGTAAACATGACTAATCGGTGAACATAACGAGCACGGTGGCATTGAAAACACGTATTTACTCCCCGATATCGATTTCTATGTCAGTCGGTGCCATACCGATACGTTTGCATCACGGAACTGCGGAGCACCACCGGCACCACCACTACACTGCTACTGCTGCTCGCAACAGCCGGGAGCGGCATTTTCCGCTCTGGCAGCAAATGAAGACCTAAAATCCGTCCGCAGATGATGAAAACAAAACAGAACACACACACACAAGCACTGCAACCGCTAACTTAACGCCAAACCACTACGGTTCACTTGGTAATGCACGGGTACCGAGCAGACGCACGGAAAGAACGGAGCACTTAACAGCCCAGCGCGGAAGTTTCGGCGGTCGCTTCATAGACGGCGCTAGCGTCTGGTCAGAAAAAGCAAATGGCGGCGCCCATCTCTAGCAAGGAAAATGGTGTATAGGATAAAGAGGAGCGCCGACTTCACTCTCTCCGACGGGTCCTTAATCATGGCCTCGGAGATCACACCGCGCGCGTTTTGAGTGCGCGGGGTGATGGCGCTATTACCAAGTGCAGATGGCGCTAACCCAGCTTTCGCCGCGCGCCGGAACCTGCTCACTCCGGCGGGCGCGACGGCGGGACCCCTTCCATCGGCTTATTCGTCTGCTTTACCGACGGTTGTTCTGGGCCTGTTTTGGCGCAGCTTCACGTTCATTGCGCGCTTCCTTCGCACGGCTTGATTAAACTGTTTGAAAGCACCTCCTGGGTAACCCGGACCCGATGGAATTAGGTGGTCGTAGGGCAAAGATACGTTAAAGGAGTACTGACGGCAAATTTTGATACCTAAAACATGATATTGTCGCGAAGCCCCCGTTCCGTTTGCTTTTTTCAATTTTTTAGCATCCCGCTTCGGCCACCGAGGCCCAGCTTTTCTAAGAAACGCAGGCGGAGTGTGTGTGTCGGCCCGTCGGCCGACCGGGAGACGACGGCTGTTGGGGGAAGCGAACCCTCGCCTCGGCTTGTGTTACCGCGGCCGCGGCGTTCCATTCCCCCTGTGGCGTGTGCGCTGCTCGCCTTCGGGCTCCGTGTTCTTCGGACGACCTTCCCTTTTCCCCTGTTTACTTTAGTGTGTTTTGTCTAACTACTTGCTCTACGCCCGTAATTCTCCAGGCGCGCGTTTTCGAGTCGAAACCTTGTGTCTGTGTTGTTGGTCCTTTTCACTTTGCCGGGAACATGTCTGATTGGAGCTTAGAAGCGTCTTCCTGATTGGCTGCGGGTGTGCCTAAGACTTGCTCCCGATAGTCCTCACACGCTAGGATGCGCTTTTTCCCCCAATGCGTCCCCCCAAAGCAAATATAACGCGGCCCCTCTGGCGGGAGAGGGCGAGCAACACCAGGAGAGCCGCTTGCTGCCGATCGTCGGGGCCAGACGCCGGGAGCCCTTCGCCCGCCAACCATGTTTCGTTAAGTACTCTGAATCTTTTGACTGCCTTTTTCATCTATGTAATAAGTGTAATTGTTTCAAGTTTGTATGTGCTAAATGTCATCAATGTCATCCGTAAAGTAAACAAGTTAACCTTAAAACTTCTTCGACGTCTCGACTTCTTCCTTCCGATCTTCATGCTACTGTAGCGGCAGTATTTAACCAAAATACTACGTTACAAAAGTGGTGATAGGTGCGGGGTACCGAAGACCCCCTCTACCATCATGGGCTCCCCCCACTCATCGATCATCGTCCTGCTCTTCATCTTCGAGTTGTTCTTCTTGACCGGGCAAGAATCTTCAGTTTTCTCGCCATCCGTCCGGTCACCGTCATGGGCGGCAAAGGCAAGCGAAGACATCGTCAAGAGTGAGAATGACTTTTCGACTTCGCGGCCGTCACCGCGCTATCAGCCCGAGGCAAGCCGGGCCCGTCGTGCTCGGCACCCGCTCCTTCGAAGAAGAGCCCCCGGGCCAGACGCCGACCGACCGTCCCCGCGACGGCCCATCTCCATCACGGCGGCGAGCTTCCAGCGCATGCAGTAAGGTGAGAGATTTTCGCCTCTCGGCGCCCCGCATGGCTGTGGGCCTGTAGGCTTTTCTTCTCCGTGTATCCGGGGCGCCCACTGATTGGTTGTCTTTGGTTCATTTCCTTTGCCAGCACCAGCCTGCTTATTGTAACTAGCCGCTGTTAGTGCTGAGGCAAAAATTTATGAGCGTGCAGCCGCTTTATCGTGGGGTATGTGGGCTCTTCGCGCGGGAGTTGGACAGCTTTGTAGTCAGAATCTTAACGGCACAGGCGTTCGGTTCTCCCGGCGAAGGAGCCCCGAAGAAGACCCCCACGCGCCTTTGAAAAGGCTGATTTTTGCGCAGATCTCGCTATATTAGAGACTGCTGATATCCGTTTCCTCGGCTCCTTTCCACCGAAGTTAGGTTTTGTCTTGAAGCAAATACGGCAGCCACTTCGGGGTTGGGGGTCTGAGGGAAACGAGGAGTTGAGATGTTTACGCTGCACGCCGCTGCTCGAAGTACAAACAAAGACACCAGCAGGGGTGCCCGGGATGCCGCGGACGGGGAGAGCTCGCGGGTATGCAGCTCTGCGAATGCGTCGGGTGGGCGAAGGTTTCTCACCACCATACCTCGGCAAAGTTGGCGCGGCTCACTCAAACTCACTCACAATTTTTTTTTTTCGAATCACCACTCACTCAAACTCAGACTCAATGCTGAGCAGCACATCTGCGCTCACTCAAACTCAAACTCACATTGAGCTCAAAACTCAGAACTCACTCGGACTCAAAACTCGAAATGTACTCAGAACTCAAAATGTACTCAAACTCAAAATGTAATCAAAACTCAAAATGTACTCAAACTCAAAATGTACTCAAACTCAATTTGGACTCAAAACTCAAAATGTACTCAAAACTCAAAATGGACTCAAAACTCAAAATGTACTCAAACTCAAAATGGACTCAAAACTCAAAATGGACTCAAAACTCAAAATGTACTCAAACTCAAAGTGAACTCAAACTCAAAATGGACTCAAAACTCAAAATGTACTCAAACTCAAAATGAACTCAAAACTCAAAATGTACTCAAAACTCAAAATGAACTCAAACTCAAAATGGACTCAAAACTCAAAATGTACTCAAACTCAAAATGTACTCAAACCTCAAAATGTACTCAAAACTCAAAATGTACTCAAACTCAAAATGTACTCAAAACTCAAAATGTACTCAAAACTCAAAATGAACTCAGAACTCAAAATGGGCTGAGAACTCAAAATGAATTCAGAACTCACATGGCCTCACAGAGATTGAGACAGGCAGAGAGTGAGAGTGAGAGTTTGAGAGTGTGAGATTGAGAGTGTGAGAGTGAGAGTGAGAGTGAGAGTGTGAGTGTGAGTGAGAGTGAGAGTGAGAGTGAGAGTGAGAGTGAGAGTGTGAGTGAGAGTGAGAGTGAGAGTGAGAGTGAGAGTGTGAGTGAGAGTGAGAGTGAGAGTGTGACTGAGTGAGAGTGAGAGTGAGAGTGTGAGTGTGAGTGTGAGTGAGAGTGAGAGTGAGAGTGCGAGTGAGAGTGAGAGTGCGAGTGCGAGTGCGAGTGCGAGCGAGAGCGAGAGTGCGAGTGCGAGTGAGAGAGTGAGAGTGAGAGAGTGTGAGTGTGAGTGAGAGTGTGAGTGAGAGTGAGAGTGAGAGTGAGAGTGTGAGTGTGAGTGTGAGTGAGAGTGTGAGTGTGAGTGAGAGTGAGAGTGAGAGTGAGAGTGTGTACCTTTTGCTGTATACCTTTTGCGATATCCTCATAATTATAACCAGAAAGCATTTTCATATTTGTGCCACGTGACCCCCTTGACGAGACCTTTAATTTGATACCCCACACACCCTAGCAGGGTCATATGGAATTCATACCAGTCAAACTAACCATGACTCATGACTGTAACCAGGACGCATTATTTAGGTGTCCGACATGATTCCCCTAACTGGAACCTTCAATTTGACGCCCCACATGCTTCAGCGGCCTCACCTTGAATTTAACCCCATCTATGACTCATAATGACCATCTCATGATTCGAACTACGAAGCCTTTTTTTTATTTGTACCACGTGATTCCCCTCTCAGAGACCGTAAATTTGATACCCTACACTCCCTAGCAGGGTCACTTCGAATTTTACCCCAATATAAGACTCGCCATGACAATCTAATGGTTATAACCAGAAAGCATTTTTGTATTTCTCCCACGTGATTCGGCTCATCAAGACCATTGATTTGATACCCATCACATCCTAGCGGAATCAATTTGAACGTTAAACCAATCAATGACCAACCATGACTATCTCATGATATAGCCCTACCACATTTTTCCCCCACGTGATTTTCCTTATCGGAACCTTCAATTTTATACCCCGGACACCCAGTGGCATCATTGTGAATTTTAACCTAATTTACGACCCATTTTGACTATGTCATGATAATAATCAGGAAGCACGTGATTACCCTCATCGAGACCTTTAATTTGATACGCCCTAGCGTCATGAACCTGAATTTTAACCGAATCTTTGATTTACCATGACTGCGTCATGATATATCCATATCTCATGTTCGTCCCGAATGATTCCCCACATCGAGACCTTGAATTTGACTCCCCACATGCCCTCGTAGCGTCATTTTGAATTTTAACCCAATCTATGACTCATTATGACTGCCTGATGACTACAATCAGGAAGCATTTTTTTTATTTACCCCGCGTGATTCCGTTAATCCGTACCTTTCATTTGATACCTTACACGCCTTAGCCTCATCAGTTTCACTTTTCACCCAATCTAATGTGGTCATTATTCTGTCTTAAGGGGCGCTACCCAGTCAATTCAGCTAATTCATTTGAAACAGTAGAAAGGACAGCCCGCGCCCCCATTTCCCCCTGGCTCTCACCTCTTCCTTTGTGACCCCTAGTATATCAAGCCGTTAACAGTAGCAGGTGAACAACCAGCACGCCAGCGCCGCCGTATGCTTTCCCACCACCCTTTCCCACGCTCTTAGTGGATCCGTCAGGAGGAAAAGTTAAGACAACCCTTTTTTATGACCTCACCAGTCAATTATCACTCACGCGCCCAGCCGCGAAAATTAGGTATACAGCAAGTGCTTATGGCCATAAAAATTCAACAAGAAACTAAAAAAAATCAGACACCACCTCCCTCCCAACCGATCATGCAGATCGCGATTGGTGCCATACCCGCAGGTAACTTGAATTCCGAGCCCACAGTGACGCATGAAACTTAACAGCCAACCATAGCTGCCTGCTAGGCTACTCATATGTACTCAAACTCAGAACTCAAAATGTACTCAAAACTCAATATGTAATCAAACTCAAAATGTGCTCAAACTCAAAATGTACTCAGAACTCAAAATGGACTCAGAACTCAAAATGGACTCAAACTCAAAATGGACTCAAACTCAAAATGTACTCAGAACTCAAAATGAGCTCAAACTCAAATTGTACTCAGAACTCAAAATGAACTCAAACTCAAAATGGACTCAAACTCAAAATGTACTCAGAACTCAAAATGGACTCAAACTCAAAGTGTACTCAGAACTCAAAATGGACTCAAACTCAAAATGTACTCAGAACTCAAAATGGACTCAAACTCAAATTGTACTCAGAACTCAAAATGGACTCAAACTCAAAATGTACTCAGAACTCAAAATGGACTCAAACTCAAAATGTACTCAGAACTCAAAATGGACTCAAACTCAAAATGTACTCAGAACTCAAAATGGACTCAAACTCAATCGGACTCAAACTCAGTCGTGATCACTCGGCTCAAACTCACTCAAGCTCAAACTCACCATGCCACACTAGCCTCGCGCTCACTCAAACTCAAACTCACGCGTGAGTTTGAGTCCAAATGAGTCTGAGTGAGTGGACTCATGAGTGAGTTTGCCGACCTCTGCTCACCACTGCTGATATTCGGCAGTCTCTGTTCTTATTTTGTTAGCATGTAGGGTCGCCGATACGTATACTTTTAAAGTCTTGTGTGCAAATATTTCATCATGTTTTATCTTTATCATTCCTACCGCTCGTGTTCATGTAAAGTATGCATGAATGTTTGCTCGGTTTATTTTTGTTTGTTTGCTAGTTTTCACCGGCGAGAAGCGAGTGAAATGTTCTTAAAAACTTCGCCAGGTGCCAACCTTTATTTTGTGTCATACTTCGTATGCGTGACCGGCAAGTTTTGACATTTGTAGCTTTTATGTTGAGATGGTTGGCAGTTTTTCTCGGAAGTCATTTTTTTAGCCCATTTTGTTGTGTTGGTGTCTAGTAGTTTTCTTGCAACTCGTTTTCGTAGCCGTTCCTTTGTGTTGTTTGCTAAGGTTTGAACAAGCGTTTCCATTTACTTTGAGTGCGTATTTCTCATATAGGAGGAATAGGGCTGTTTGAGAAAGAGCAGAGTCGAATCCAGAAATGTTGTGTCGAGTAAAGTGCCCAACAGTGGCTGAAGTGCGCAGATTTCCACTTGTGCGTGAGTTCCATACAGCGAGCCCTTGTATATAATTTTTTTTCTGTTTCATAGTGCCTTCTTATGAAAGGTTTGTAATTCTATCCCGTAGGGCACTGAGTACTTCGTGGCGATCGCTGAGTGGCGACCGCTGAGACTGCGTTTCTGTTTTCTTATTCGCTGATTACTTTTCGTTGGCCAGCGAGTTACTTTGGGTCATGTTTATGCGATCTGTTATCAAGGACAGATTATTGCTTTCGCGCCATAATCCCCAGAACTGAGTATGCGGACCGGCTAACGGAGCTGGTTTTTCGATCTTTTAGTGTATGAGTTTTAGAGTGTGCGTGCTATTTCTATGTTATTCACGGTGGATGTGTTGTTATTTTCTTAGTGTTGCACGCAAATGAAATGTTTTCGTCTGTACTGGACAAGAGACTGTGCGCGTGTGAAGTGAAGAGCGGAACTCCACTAAGTGATCGCGTGTGCAATGACTGATTCAGCGGAGACAGTTTGTCGACTCCTGTGTTTGAGTCTGTGTTTCTTCTTCTTGAGTTCGTATGCCATGTCATTTGAGTATCACCGTCAGTTTGTGAAAATGTGTTTTTATGGTTTAGACTTTGTGCAAGAGTGAGGGCACTCTTTTTTCCGGAGGGGAAGGTGTCGCGAAGCCCCCGTTCCGTTTGCTTTTTTCAATTTTTTAGCATCCCGCTTCGGCCACCGAGGCCCAGCTTTTCTAAGAAACGCAGGCGGAGTGTGTGTGTCGGCCCGTCGGCCGACCGGGAGACGACGGCTGTTGGGGGAAGCGAACCCTCGCCTCGGCTTGTGTTACCGCGGCCGCGGCGTTCCATTCCCCCTGTGGCGTGTGCGCTGCTCGCCTTCGGGCTCCGTGTTCTTCGGACGACCTTCCCTTTTCCCCTGTTTACTTTAGTGTGTTTTGTCTAACTACTTGCTCTACGCCCGTAATTCTCCAGGCGCGCGTTTTCGAGTCGAAACCTTGTGTCTGTGTTTTTGGTCCTTTTCACTTTGCCGGGAACATGTCTGATTGGAGCTTAGAAGCGTCTTCCTGATTGGCTGCGGGTGTGCCTAAGACTTGCTCCCGATAGTCCGCACACGCTAGGATGCGCTTTTTCCCCCAATGCGTCCCCCCAAAGCAAATATAACGCGGCCCCTCTGGCGGGAGAGGGCGAGCAACACCAGGAGAGCCGCTTGCTGCCGATCGTCGGGGCCAGACGCCGGGAGCCCTTCGCCCGCCAACCATGTTTCGTTAAGTACTCTGAATCTTTTGACTGCCTTTTTCATCTATGTAATAAGTGTAATTGTTTCAAGTTTGTATGTGCTAAATGTCATCAATGTCATCCGTAAAGTAAACAAGTTAACCTTAAAACTTCTTCGACGTCTCGACTTCTTCCTTCCGATCTTCATGCTACAGTAGCGGCAGTATTTAACCAAAATACTACGTTACAATATAATTGGCTTCAGTAGTTTGTACAGATGCCTCACAGAAATTTTTGCAGCGTTCCGAGGCCGGAATCACATCTAAAATCGATTTTGATTGTCCAGGCCGCGAGCTTCCACAAATCGGCAGCACTAGCGCAATCGCTTTCGGCGTGACGAAACATTGGCCTGCGTGTCTGGCCGGTTCAGGGTGACGTCATATAGTCGTTTTCAGAACCGGAAACGATATCCTGCGCTGCTGTTGTCGGTGGTATTCGTTTGGGCAGGAGACGTGGGCGTAGCTGTGTGAGCAATGCTTGTAAACGTTGCGTGTTCGACGTCTTTGCTCTTCAGTTCGTTGCCGGCGCATGGTGTTCGGCACTGGTGCCGAAAACTGCGCGATGTCAACGGGCACCGCGGCGACGCGGCGGGGCGCGTCGCCGAGCTCGCTCAAGTTGTGCTATGGCAAGCTCGCGGTATGCGAAGTACTGCTCGTGGAAGCCTGTCCGAGCAAATCGACGACGACGCCAAGATGCATTATTTTCCACGCGACGACATGCAGCGCTAAAGGTTGACTGAGTTCGTGCGCGCCGGCGGCCGCAAGAACTGTCGCCCAAGCCAGCGGGCTCGGGGTTGCACGGGTCATCTTGGGTGTTGGGAACTTATAGCATCCTCGATTAACCGCACCGGTGCACACCGGGGCACACCGGTGCGCCTTTTCATCCTCGATAAACCGCACCGGTGTGCACCGTCCGTCCTCGATAAACCGGGGTGCACCGTCGCGGGGCAATTTTTGGTTGCACCGCCGCGCACCGAGAGAGTCGACGGTGCGCCGGCGTGCAGTCCCGAGATGCATAGCGGACGATGCCGGCGAAGGAGCTTCCTTCGCCGTCTGCTGCAGCGACGGCGCATCTGTTCTGTGGCATCGCCGCACTCGTGTCAAGGCGGACGGAGCTGTGTATTGTTGCTGACAAGGATGGCGTGCTTGTGAATTCATCGGGCAACGATGCGACAGTCTCCTAACGGGCGGTAACAACGGCCAGTGATTGTAAATGAGGACGCGAACTTTGTGTACTTCAAAGACGGCTGCATGCATTGCCAGAAAGTTGGGGATTGACATTCGTTTCGTTCGATCGAATCATCATGAACTGTTACCGGAGTGCCTAGACGATGAAGACCAACTTGTTTTGCTGTAACGGAAGGGCGGAACAAAACAGGCACTCGCATTATGGCTCAAACGAAGATTAGAAGCAGCTTGTATGTAGCTGTTTAGTGGAAGCGGTGGCGGTACGTTGTTCCGCATGTGTGACGGATTTAAGTTGTGCGTACATATAATCATTGGCCTTCAATAAATACCACTTTCAAATAGCGCTGTGTCTCATTACAGTGCTGTATTGTTACTTGTGAACGTTTTTATGAGTTGATTTCTTAGATTAAGAGATGGCGCCTGGGTAGAACCGCCCCGTTTGTCCTCGATCAACGCTCCGTGCCGGTACGCACCGTCGTGGGGCACTGTGCACCGCGCCGGTTTTGGGGGCAACACCGGTGCGTGTTTATCGAGGACGCTATTAGTATCGTGGCGACTATTTGATCGCTGGTATCTGTACAACTGCGAATGACCATCCCTTACACAACTTTTCACTACACTATCATCCCCTTTTTCGCATATGAAGCTTTATTTTGGCAATAATTTCCGTTCCAGCGATCGGCGACCAAGACATCTGCCGCGGCCTGTTTTGATTCTAGCGCGCAGGTGGCGCCATCTTTCGGCCGCTCGCCGCACCGTGGTGCCGGCAGTGCTGGGTCGGAGCGCCGAACCTCCGCTACCGGTCAGCGTAGGCTTACCATCGCGGCAAATATCTGAACGCCACTTTTAAATTGAGCGCTGATAACAACTCCTAGCACAATTTTCAACACACTAAAATCTACTTTCTCGCATGTGGAGCTCCTTTTTCGTGATCAGATTGATTAGAAGAGTGGCGACAAGCTTTTGCTATCACGGTCTGCGCCGGTTCGAGCCGCAGTGATACTAAAAAACGGACGACGGCGAAGACATCGCCAGCCTAATCGCCTGGCCAAATAGTTGTTCTGTCTGTCGGGTGGCAGTGACTCATCCGAGTCTGACGATTCAGACGACATGTCGACTTCGCGGACGAGTCGCAGACCATGTGAAATCGTAGCAGACGATGCGGCGAACGCATGGAGGAAAGAAAAACGTCCCTGACGTCATGGGTGAGACCGTGACGTAAGGCTGGCCCACTTGCAGGCTGGCCTTCGAACGGCCATTTTCCCGCGCGGCGACCAAATTTGAAATTGGTTGCAATAAACGTGCTATAATTAATTCTGTGTTGGCGGCTGACGGCTCTCGGGTCGATTTTCGTAATTACTGGGCCAATAGGTATTCTTTACAGCATAAAAACTGAAAGCGAGAAATTTCGTGTGAGTACTCCTTTAAGGATTGGTTAGCAGGGCTGGATCAAAACAAAATGCAGAGACCACATACAGACATCTGACCTCTAGAGAAGCGCTGCCTTTTGCGCACTGCTTGCCATGAATGGCACTCCGCTTTCTAAATTGGTGAATACCAATCGGTTGGGTTTTAACGGGTATTACAAAAGGCGAAAGGAGCAACTGGTTCTGATAAATAGCGATTATGAAAGTTCCCTCAGCTTCATCGCAATCGGCATAAATGGAGATCATTAAGCTCACATGCCGAATTGTTTCGGTGTCTGCGTTTGTGTCGCGCGGTGGTGTAGCTCCGAGCCAGCACATCGGGATGGCTAGGTTCCGCTGTCTCACCCTTTGAAAGACGCTCCTCTCCGTTTTCTTTGAGCCGGCGCACGGCCGGGATAGAGCGGTGGCATCCGCCGCTCTAGCCCGGCCGTGGCCGACGCTGTTGCGTTCGGGACGCCGTTCCACGAATCCCAGGTAACGGCTGATAGAATCTATGGTTTCACTCGTTGTAGAGCCACGTGTGTGAATTCAAGTGACGTCACATGGGCAAATTGTTGTGGGTGTTGTTTACAGCTTTGCTTTCCAACCACCTTCACAGCACGGATTGGAGCCAATTTTGTTATCTTTCATTTGGGCGTCGCCGCTCATAGAGTTTCTTAGTAAGTATACTAGAGAGGAAACTGCGCCTCGTAAGCCATGTCGTCGTGGGGGTTCATGGGAAGACTCCCTTTTTGGCTTGGGCTTGGCATGACAATTGGATTCTTAAGCGGTACGATTTGCTTTCTTCACTATGCATTAACCCGTTTACGAGCTACACGGAAGCCGAAATCCTCCTGTTCCTGTGGTAGCCGTGTTCAGTGAAACAGCAGGCAATGCGTGATCGCACCTGACGTTGCTCATGCCGCAGTCGAATGACATATGACTGAGCGGGTTATATGCCGCCGCGAAATTTGTAGCCGACGAAAAAAAGAAACAAAACGTACTTCGACGAAGACAAGATACGGCAGATACGGGAGCTTGTATGCATCCTATCTTGTTATCGTCCACGACTGTTTGACGCCACGTTTTCTTTTTTATTGTTAAACTAGCTGGCGGTCGCGGTGCACCGGTTTACCACAAAGGCAACGTTTCCATAGGCACGCTCAAAAAACTTTCGAAACTCTTCAAATAACTTGTTACTTTAAATAATATGGTAAAATTAATAAAATCACAGTCTCTAATGAGCTACCCCCCAAATATTAACATTGTTCGTAACTACAACCGTGGCCTGCGGAATAGCAGGCACAACCGTTCCGGCTAAAATACGCTTTACTTCTTTTTTCCTTAGTTTTAAAACAGCCCGTTTTTATTTTCCACTTAATTTCACACTATTCTTCGCGTTTTTGTGGCACTTTGTTTAAATTTGCGGTCACTAAAACGTTTCAATCCAAGCCAATGATGAAGCTAAGGCGAGCGCGATGTATAATGGCGGTCCATGACGACACAGACGACCTTGATGTGAGCCGCATAGATGCTAGCGCCAGATTCCTCCCTAGTGTATACTGTAAGAAACTCTATGGCGCCGCTGGTGTTCGGCTGAAGCCGTTGCGAAATGAGTGTCCACGCTGCGCGGATACAGTTCGGCGTTTGTATGCAACTTCTTTTGCTGTGATGGATCGCCTTCCTGACACCTTGCGAAACATTTTCTGTTTATTCAAGTACTGTTCAAGTTTGGTTGTTCGTATCGCGCTGCAACAGAATAGTGGCCATTCGTTCTTTCTCTTGCTGAGAATCGTACCGCACTGAATGCCATGCTACGGGACGTCGTCTGCTCGCGGAAATCAGAAGTTATGAATTCGTTGTCCGCACGATGGCGCTGAACGCAGCACATCAGTGGCGCCAACATTCCGGCGCACGAGGCCCATATACTTCAGTCGTCTTAATTTTTTTCTTATGTGCCTGCTAAGCAGAAGACCATGCACACCATGCGCTCGTGATATGTGCGTATTTCAGTGTTTTGCATGGGCGTAGTAAAACCTAGTGGGTAGTAGAACCGCGCAGACGAAGCTGCTATTACGTCGTATCGTGGGGTAAACAAGCGAACATTTTAGCATTATATAAAAGGAAGATAATATAAGCCCACGCGTATTCACACGTGCATGTAGCCTTCACTGGGGTGGCGATATTGAAGCACACATGAAAATACATATATTACTTTACAGGTGCGCTTTTGGTTTGTGTTAGTTAATTTAGGAGAAGTCTCCTGCCTTAAATTACGTTATGTTGATTTGACTGCCGGTATAATATTTTCACGTGCCTCGATTCTTATTCCCAAAACAAAAACGGGGGTTACCAAATGCATTCAAGAGCTGGAATTTGAACTACCAGACCCAACGTTATTACTAAAACATCTTGGTTCAACATAATTATTTATAGTATTCAGCCATTAATCAACAAACGCATCACCACCTTTGCTTCTCGGCTTCGCTTGCAAGAGTTTACATTCGTTCCTTTATCGAAAATAAAAACGCGCGGATTGTACAGCCTCTGCTGCTTGTGTGTTTAAAGCAGTATAATTGAGCCAAGCCAAGATCGGTTGACGCGTTATGCAGCAATGAATGTAAATAGTATCAGAAAAAAGTGCACGCTTATACGAAAAGCCTACAAAAGCGGCGCCCTGCCAGCAAAGTTCTATCAATTATGGCAGCCTTAATTCAGTAGGGAATAATTTAAGCACCACGCACGCATGGGTGGATCCAAAAGACTTGCGTTTTCTGCGGCAGCTGACACCCATGAGGTGTATAACTTTTTTCATTTATCCGCAGCTTATACAGCTTCAAAAAAGTTGAGAGAAAATGTTAACGCGTGCTTAGCCTATTTTTTCCGGTTACTTATACGGCATAGTCGATTGCTATATTTGGGGCTGCTATTTTCGATTGCTATATTTGCGGCTGCTATTTTCCTTTCGCTTCTGCGAGGCCGCACGGTTGACGCCGGCCGCCGCCGGGGCGACCGGTCCGCCGATCACCGTATCCCGGCTTCGGACAAATTCCGCGCGGCCTCACCCGCGTCTCTGGAAAGACTGATAATGTTGCAAAAAAAAAAAAAAAAATGAATCAGTTTATCAGCGTTCCTTGTAAACTTGAGGTTGGGTTCGCACATTATTTGCAAATGAAGGGATAACGGTGACCTCCTCTCAAAGTATGAATATAATGAGTTGTTCCTCAGCGCGGAATAATTAGTCTGTCCGCGTTCCGGAACAGCGCCGATGTAAGCCTGCTAGGGCCTAGGTTTATGGGGACTGCAATAATTATAGCCATTGAGTACTTCACAATTCCAGCCCAAATAGGCAGAATATGAGGTCGAAGCTTTCTTTTCGCGAAATATGATGTTTAAATATGGCCCTGTGTCTAAAAGTTTCGATATTGTTGCTCCGATCAATTCCAGAGTTGTTTGCTAGTTGCGATGTATCAGCTGCCCCAAGAGGACATCCCACACATCCGGGCATTCTGCATCCGGCTTCAGGGGATCGCCCTATGACTGGACTCTTCTTGAGATAGCCAGAATCTACTGTACGCTCTCATAAGCTGCTTCTCGTCGTTTTACTTCCAGGCCCATTTTCGAAGGGCATGCTAGTTGATGTAGGTCGTGTCCGGTGAAACGAGGTCGGTTTTGATATTTCCATCAAGATTTACAACTACAGCACATTAAAAGGTCCTGAACACCAAGAAAAAACAAAGACACAGAAATGTAAACATGGAGGTGGAGAGCTCTAATGAACTACATGATTCCGGCCAGAGACTCAAGACAATGGAGCTGCAGGCGGGCGCGAGCGAGTGCCCTCTGCGCAAAGGTCACGCGGCCGAGTTTCTGACCGGAAGTCTTCCGAGGCCGCACCAGCCTCGCAAGAAGGCATCTTGGCTGTATTACAGGCACGTACACGCACACGGGCAGGGCGTGTACGCAACTCTTCTTGCATATATCTTCTTCCGAGACGGCAAGGCTCCTCAGACAAGGCAGCACTCGCCCAAAAAGGCTCTCTAGATTACTCCTGCCTCTCGTGGATGACGACTGCCGTCGCTCCCACGAACGTATACGCATGCTTGCCATTGGCGTATACCACTACTTGCGGCTTGCGAGCGCTAAATGCTGATTCCTACGGCGGCACACCCTCGAGGCCACGCAAATCCCGGCGAGATGGCACCGCGGGCGAAGAATAACAAAGGGGAAGAGCGGCGTTCGCGCGTAGGATGACCTGTCTGCACACCTTTTTATTACGGCGAACACCTGCGGCGAGGTCAGGAGCCGTTCCATTCGTGGACCGGTGTCCTTCCAGGAGGAGCAACGTTTCGACGAGTGCGCATGCGGCAGAGGAACAAACAACCGGACCTGGGCTGCTGCTGCTGCTGCTGCTGCTGCTGCTGCTGGAGCACTTCAAGAACCACCATTCCCATTACGTGCGTTGCATGTCTTCTCTATGATTACGATTGTGCCAGCTTGGTTATTGCGTAACGTGCAGTGCTCGCGCTCTTGGGGCATTTCTCCCCCTACCTTCCCCAGTGTTTCTCTGAGTGCTGCTTTACTTTCTCTGTGCCAAAACCGTCGAAGTACTGCTCTTGGAGATGACGTCACTGGGGAGTGATAGCGTATCGGATAATTAGACTCTGTACCGCACCCGGTAGTGAGGCGGCACGACTGCGCGCACACAGAAGGGACGAAACCAGATCTGCGCCGACCATGTGCCTAGAGCCTTACCATGGGCCGGCTTTCCTGTCAGCTTAAACAGTGGGGCCATAGGGGAAAACGAAGTCTATGCGATGGTGTTAAACTTGCTAAATTAACTTGTTAGTTTTAAGTCTGTTGGTACACCGGCAGATGTTCGAGTTAGGCGTGTTTCTAACTACTATATGAAGATTGTGAATACTCTGAATAAGCTGGGATCCTAAGGGGAACGATTCCGAGTTACCGGAGCGCTTGAACACAGATTCATCACAGCGTTGTTTGTGATGACAGCCTCGGCCTTTGTTACGGGCGCTTTTGACAGCTTGTTGGTTTTGGAGGCGTCATGAACCGCGCACCATGGAGTTGAGATTGTGGAAGCAAGTGCTAATCACTGAACGAGTAGTTTACTCATGGACCACTGAGCGACTAAGCAACACGTGTGCGTGCACTAAAACGTAAATAAAAGACGTTGAAGTGGTGAGTGACCTGTAGTCCACTCCGACAATCGTGGGCACTATCGTGAGCTTTACACTTGTACGTCAGCATCACACAAAATTGCTTGCAACAGACATTAGCTAAACGAGAACGGACGCGGATATCACACTTTGCTCATCATTCCTACCGTTCAGTCGTAGCTATCATTGCACTATCAGTGCAATACAGCTACCAGTGCGTTAGCCAAAATTGCGCTAGGACTACCTAGAAAGGTAATCAACTGAAGAGGACAGCAGGTGGCCGTTAACAACAGAGTAAGCGAGCTAAGCGAAATATACCGCTTCTAACAGATACCAGTTTTCTAGGTCAATCTGAAACAGCGTATGGCTTTATTATAGGTACGTGGACAATTTCCGGGAGTTAACTCCATCGAAATGGAACGGTTCCTAAGGAGTGTACTTAATAAGTAACCTTACTCTGTTAAGAGGGACTCACCGGATCACATGCACTCATATGGTACTTTCTAATTCATGACACGTAAGCTTAAAAAGCATCGTGTACCGATACGAAGTGTTTTACAAATTCATAAATTGTTCCCAACGGCTTACCTTGCCTCCTCTAGAAATATATCCCTTTTTTACTGAGAAAAAATAAACAAGAAACGCATTTCGGTTTATCCAGTTTTCACTATGTGGGGGCTATAGTTGTCTAGCAAGCAAGATATTTGTTTTCGTATTTCAGTACAGACGGGACATATCTCTGAAATAAGCAAACTAGGACGTCGTGAAAATTGATATCTGTTTGTAAAGCCTTTCGTGCACGATGGTTTCTAATTCCGTGGGTCATGAAGTAGCTGGTCTCATATGAATGTTAACAGGTGCCACAGTCTCCCTTAGCTTTGCAAGGGCCGAAGTAACGGCATAAAGGTACCTTGGTTCGCCCTCGAATATGCACAGCGCTCCCCAACCAAATTTGGTCACCAGACTGGCAGACCACCTCTCTATGGCGGCGGTCGCATCGGCGCGCATCAATTCAGTGCTCGACATCGCGCAAGATCTCCAGGGGCTTCGGCGCGGCGAATGAATTCTTCAGCGCCTGAAGTGGGCACTGCAGTTCCACTGGTCGGAAGCATGACCCCAATCATTGTCGTGACCTAGAACCACTATATGAGGTAACTAGATGAGTGTAGCTCATTTAGTGGCTCTACCGTGACCCCTGTACCGTGACGAAGAGAGGTGAATACCGTTGTGTCCTAATCGTAGTACCTTACGTTATATATTTACGGATATAGTGGAAGGTAATACGTCGTTCCAGTCCTTGTGGTCGTCGTTTACATACATGAAAATAAATTATATCCGTAATGGTTCTGACCAGTCGCTCCGTTAGACCGTTAGTTTGGGGATGGTACGCAGTAATGTGGCGGTGTTCGGGGAAGTTTAAAACCATGATTTGTACAGTAAGCCCTGGTGTAAATGCGGCACCCCTGTCGCAACTGAATTATCGATACGGAATAGGAAGCCCACACTGCCGATATGCCATGTTCCAGCAAATTTCCTACACACTGGACCTTCCACCGCTAGATCGTCACAACTCCGCGGTATACGAACATTCGAGGGAAAAAAAAGAGAGATTATGACAGGTCATAATCTCCTGGCCGCTCACGTCTCCACAAATGATTGGACTAACCAGAACGTTTTTTTTAAATACTAACGCTTTTATTCTTTCTCCGACTCCCTTTCATGGGCACGCATAGCTTGCTGAGGCGCCAAATCTACGCGATACCGTTCCTGACCAAGCCATAGGTTACTATGAGAGGCAGGACCATGATCCTGCTCCAAATGGTGGATTCCCACGAGAGAACGGGTCAGGCGATGCACGCTGAAATGTGGGTGCTCATTAGGCTCCCAGCTTGTGCATGGTTAGTAGAGCTGGTGCTGGCAGCCCTCGAATGGTCAAGTATGTGTTCGGTTCCTTGCCATTATAAAAGGTCGCACGCTTTGTCGTAACGTGGGTGGCACGCACAAACGCTCTTATGTCCTCGCGTGGCCAGTACAGGCGAGTACCGCGATGTCCATGGACACGGCAGAGACAGGACAGTTTCTGCGGGATGTCAGGACTTCCTGCTGTGCCGTCCCGTTCCGCCCTGTACGCCCTCCCTCCGTCGTACCAGCCGACAACATTGCTTTTACTTCTTTCCCGGAAGTGTAGAGCGGCTCACTTCAGGCGCCCAATACCTTGCACGCGCCGCGAGAGTAACCAACTCGACAAGAACCGGAGGATATCCTGTCACGTTTGTTTATTCTTGCAGAGTCGTAGTGGAACTCCGTCTGCGTTCAGGGCGGGTAAACAACAAAACAGCACCAGAGCCGCGCTCGTCGGATAACAATCAACGTGTGTGCCATGTGTGATGCCGCCGCTGTGAGAGTGACTTAACCATTCATCCCCGACTCACGACTCTCTTCCGCGGCACCTCCCTTCCGCCACAGAACGGGAGGAGGGTCACTCTAGCAGTGATTTTTACTCTCTCTCTTCTTTTTGTAACGGCTAGTGCCGGCCGAGTAATACTTCCTCGTGCTGCAGAGCGCCGCCGCCACCACGGGGGGCGAACAATGAATCCTCGTTCATCGACGCAGCGCCAGACGCACGCATCATTGCGGTCCGGTCGCCGTCGTTGCCACAGGTCCGCACGACCGATGCTTGGCCGCGCACGCTTATGCTGCTGCCTCCGCTTCTTGCACGGCTCGGCGACTATCGGCCGCACAACCAGCCTGACCGGCAGCAGCCGTCTTCAAGGCCTCGCTCTCTATCCGCCCTCCATCTGCGAAAGAGAAGCGAAAAAAATGAGAAAAGAGAAAGGCGCGGGTACGTAACGAGGGGAAAGAAAGCAAAGAAAACCAGCAGATTTCCGAGTGCCGCAAAGAAAGGGGAAGTAAGCGCCAGAAAGCCGGTCTCTCCTGCCCTGGACGACTTTCTTTCGACGGCCGTAATTACCGTTTCGGTTGTGCAGTGCGGCTGGCAGCTGTAGCGCCGGTGCTGCTGGCCGTGTCGGTGGTGGTGGTGGTGGTGGCGGCGGTACGTACAGTGCCAGCGTCACCGGGTATCCCAGTTTGTCGGGCGCATTCTGGCCGAGCAGGTTTCACGCCGTCTCAGCGCAGCGGCCGCCGCCAGGAACCGACAGGGCTTGAGCCGCGCCGCGGCCAGGCCGGGCCGACCGGAACACCGACCGCCCCGTCAACTTAGTCCAGTTGTGTGTGTGTAATACTGTCCCGTGTACTGCTTGTCGCGTCTTCTTCGGGCGATCCCGCTGCATCGGCCTCCACCGCTGAGCGAAGAAGAGTCCTTGTCGGAACAAGTGTATAGCTCCGCCAGTGCGTTCTGTGGCCTCCGGATTCCTCAACGAAGGCCGCGCGGTGGGAGTCCCGATGTGCCTGCGGCGCCGCTGTCTTACGGAAGCGTGGTAGTGGTCGAGTTTTGTGACGCGTCCGATGATGGCACTTCTGATGGATTAGCCCCGTTGAGTGGCGTGCTACGACGGGGAGGATGCGAGAATACGTAAGCTATATGATTCCCTCCATCTCTTATATTGCGACTTTGGCTCGTGGCGTTGATCTCAAAATGTCGAGTGTGTTGAGAGGCGGAAGAAGCGTGATGAGCGAGTACTCGCACAGAATTTTATTTCAAAAGCAATGCCGGAAGCGTTGTCAAATATGTGTGTTGTGGGCGTGCACATGGGCGTGTTCGTCTGCGCCTTCGTCTGTTCCCGCTCCCCCCCCCCCCCCCCCCCTTTTTTTTTTCTTCAATGATCCAACTCTTTCCTATTTCCACGCTTTTGCGTCGGTTTAATCCCGATTGTCTTTCACTCCACAAACCGCATGTGATCCTGCCAGCAGTGCTAGGTCACGTTGCAGAGAAGGAGGCAGAGGCCCGGCAAGTCTAAGGATTTTGACTTTACAGTAAATGGTTTAGCTACTCACTTGCCTGCTTTGGGATATCGTTTTTTACCCTATGAGGATATAAATAAGATAAGATAAGATTAAGTTAACTCCGCCATGTACAGCAATATAATCGTGGGCAAGCCTAAGCCTTCAGTAGGCTTGTGTGGCGACGTCCTGCAGCAGCGACAGTTCACAAACTAATTGCGTACAACGGGCAGTTACAACACGTAAGAGAAAATACAAAACAAGAACACCGAAGGAATGCTTAGAGGAAATACAAATACAAAATATAGGGAAAACAACAAACAAGAAACAAAGGTGCGACAAAATGAGACATTGCTGAGCACTTCAGCTCAGCCGTCCTTAAAAGAAATTGTGGCCGCTCTCAGCTTACTTCGCAAAGTTATCAAAAACAGATCATCTGGAAGCTCATTAAAATATGCCGGTACCTACCGTGATCGTGTGGATCTCCCGTTGTGTGTTTGAATTCTTAATACCACATAACGAGACACATGTCGTAGAGGTAAATATTTCCTGTTACAATCCTTGTAATCACTTTCATAAAAACACTTTAAAATGACACGTTATTCGAATACGTTGTCTTAACTAAGCGATCCTGCTGATTTATAGACACTCATTGATTCATCTCGAGCGACGTTTAGCCTCACTTCGTGCAATATTGTTCAGAATGTTATTAACCCTGCTTTTCCATGTTGAAGAACAATTGAAAAAAAAAAAAAAAAAAACAGCACACGCCATAAAGGAAGAGTACTGCAATACCATAACTTATCATTATTCTCTCACTTAATTGCCCTTTTAACACTAGTTCAGCCACTCACACTCAGTCTTCTTTAAACTACCCTCCTTACCATGCTGCTGGTCCTACTCCGAATCGAACTTTCAGACATAATTCTAGTCGAAGCCCTTTCACACTCCTCACTGAACTTCCCGTCACACTACCCTTCGCCTCCTCCCCCCCTCCCCTCCACCTTCGGAGTTGGCCCCGTATAAGCAGTTTGATGACTTCTTTCGGAGTTCTAGTTGGCACACATTTGAAGAAACCTAGTAGTTATTGCTTTTTCAGTATAAGTTTGCTGTTATAATGCGCTCTCAGTTAACGTACTGCTAGCGCGTTTTTTTTTTTTT
Organism: Haemaphysalis longicornis; assembly: GCF_048455015.1. Classification (NCBI taxonomy): domain Eukaryota; kingdom Metazoa; phylum Arthropoda; class Arachnida; order Ixodida; family Ixodidae; genus Haemaphysalis; species Haemaphysalis longicornis. The sequence continues at coordinate 152,910,497 of NW_027526295.1, forward strand.
GCGTTCCCGTAAAGTACGTGACCTCAGTAGCTTCTAATAGTTTTTCTCGGAAACCTAACCCCTCTAATGTTATTCTAGTAAAAGAAAATTAGCAATAGCGCTGCGAGCACTTCGTTACTTCGTTAACATTGGATATATCTGAAGTGGCCTTTATCCAATGTCAGTGTACCATAATTTGAGGTGATCACACTCCCTCAATGAATAGACTCTAAGCGCACAAAACGTGTTTTTGAGGCGTTGTCGCGAAAATTATGAGGGGAGGTATTCGGGAGGTTGGGGCTGATGAGACCACGAGGCCATTCTATTTTTAATTTGGCAATGTAGCATGTGTCGTACACACTTTAGGGCCGTAATAATCTCACTTAGATTTAAACAACGCAAAAATGAAAGTCTTTCCTGTGCTTTGTCGACTTCTTTTGTTTATTAAAGTTACATAACCACAAGAATGTCACTGCTTGCCCGAATCACCTGTCATCGGGTGTCTACGTCGCAAGATCCTTCGATAACGGCTTGTTATTTTGTGCAGTAAGTGGATTAACAGCATCATTTGATTCCTTATGGCCCGCATCACACGCCAGTACGTTTATCAGCTAAAACAACTATATTAGCATGACCGTAGTTCCAAAGTATGTAACTTCTCAGCAGTAAACAGATAGAAACTCTGAAATTTCACTGGAGTTGGGCGCTATAGCGCCCAATTCAAGTGAAATAGCGGTTCGCTGAGGACTACCGGCTATGGAACCTATTTCCAAAACACAGACTCGTGACGTAACCAATGTCGCCTAACAGGACGTGTTCCGTGAGAAGAAGAGGAAACACACATCTTCTGAACACTTGTTACAATTCCGTCTCCCATCTTCTGCGGAGGCATGCGAGGCGCACCCGCCGCGGTGGCGCAGTGGCTATTAGGCGTTGAGATGGTGAACCCCAGGACGTGGGTTTGATCCCAGCCGCAATGGCCACTTTTTAGACGGAACCGAAAGCCGAAAATGCTCGTGTGTCGAGATTTAAGTGCGCGTTAAAACCATCAGGTGGTCAAAATTAGTCTGTAGACCTCCATTATACGGCGTGCCTCATTGCCCAGGTATAGCTTCGGCCCATAATTTGACCCTCTAAACGGTCATCTGCTTCACTTTGTTCTTGCCATCTAGGTGGGGCCCTCTGTTTTGTACAATAATGAACAAATTGATCGGGCACATGAAAATATAAATATAACACAACGACTCTGTGGCAATTTCTGTCGGAGTATTCGCGCGACTCAGTTCCAATAATGGGTGCGGTGATATATCACTGCTGAGGTAAACCCAAACAACGCCATGGTTACTCACACGAACCAGGACCTTGAACTCTGGGTATCCTTGGGGAATTTCGACGAAAACGTCCAGTCGTTTCATGTGCTTATGGGCGCATGCATGGGGGTTGGCGCAGCTGTTCACCACAACGACGTGGCGCCGTATTTGACCGCACACTACGCGCATGCGCATTGGTCTGAGCGCAACCCTCCTTTGCGTGGCTGTTCCCTTGAGGGGAGAGAGACGGATATTGGGGAATCGCGTTGTGTATGCGGTAGCTGTACACGCAGAGCACGCGCTCGTTCCACTGCACTCGCTGTCGTGATGGCCCGTCTGTATCGGCCTTTGCCAGGATGAATGGCGTCTTTATGTGCACGACGCGTGCTCGTTCGTGGCACTCGCTGTATTAACAGTCCGTATACCTACATCGACGGACGTATACGATGTATGCTGTGGTTGTAATTACAGTGACGGCGCATTTGCACAATTGTGCCGTAGGAGCCATAAGGTGCGCGCGACGCCACCAGCACACATGTTGAGAGATCGCGGTGGTGGCTTCCGTCGCCAAACATATGCGCCAAAGTGCGTTAATGTTTGCCTGGCATGGCAGCCTTGTGGTCCATATCTCTGCCCATTTCTCAGCGACGCTACTGCTTTTGAGCGCAGTTTTCAACGAAGCACGCAAATCATGTTGTGCTAGCGTTTTACTTTTCGATGATATCTGCATATGCTGAAGAGGCTTTGCGCCCTGATACACTCTCTTCTTTCTACAAGCATTCTAACCGTTTACAATTTCTCAAAATTCCGACATGTCCGACATTCAAAAAAAAGTTAGCTTCATTACAGCAAGGGTTCACACCCTCGCACGTTTGTCTTTAACAGACCGCACGAAAAGCAAAAAGATAACAAACGAAGGAGTGCAACTAAGGTTTTCCGGAAAAGTCACAAGCGCACCAAATGCGAACGTGAAGCGGGGAAAATATTCGCTAGTCCACAGTAAAAAATTAGTTGTCAGGGAGTGAGTGAGAGATCTACATTATTTTCTCCGAGCGGTCAAGGAGGAAATTTAAGCCCAGACCAGGAAAACTATAGAGCATACTATGCGGAAAGTTCTTGATATCAAGGAGCCGGCGCGTTTTAAGAAACGTTATATAGGAAGCTGTGCATGGAGCTTCCTTTGCCACACTCCTTGGTTATGCCAGTTAAACACGGTAAGGCGCACAGTTCACCGCGTTTCCTTTATGCTATTTATACCCCTGAAGATGGAGTACCTATTTAGTGTCACTTCTACGACAGAAATAGCACGTCTTAACGGCATGGCAGCGGGATTTTAAGAACACGAGCACCAACGCTGGACGACGAGATTACCCTTGCAGGACAATAGGAGCAGTCCCCATGTAAACCAACATCATGAACCTAAAGCTTCGTGATGATTAGAAACTCGAGCAGCCGATTTAATTACATTTAAGATTTGAGTGCAACGGAATCATACGACAATTAGAATGTATATTCGAAGTGTATTCGAAGCTTAGGAATGCAATTAAAGGCACATACCGGTAATAAAACAACTATAATAAATAATTAAGACAAAAAGAGACGTGTAGGTAAAAGAGTCGTTCCAGATAGGAAACCTTCATTTCGCGTAAGCGTACTTCTCTCATTTCACCCGCCGCGGTGGCTCAGTGGCTAAGGCGTTGCGCTGCTGAGCACGAGATCACGGGTTCAATTCCCGGCCACTTTTCTGATGGAGGCGAAAAGCAAAAACGCCCGTGTGTTCGAGGTTTCCGCGCACGTTAAAGATCCGCAGGTGGTCAAAATTAATCCGGAGCCCTAAACTATGGCGCGCCTCATCACCCGCGTTGCGTCGGCGTGTTAAACCCTACAATGAATTAATCAATCTCTCATTTCTGCCGTTATATTGTTTCCAATAGGTGGCCACGCGAGCCTAAGAATTTACCAGTACTGTCACCTACCACGGTCAAACACTCGTACTTTACCGATCATTCTGTACATCTCACAGCTTCCTAGTAGCTCCTTTGATTGATTGATTGTAGGGTTTAACGCGCCGACGCAACGCAGGCGATGAGGCGCGCCGTAGTGGAGGGCTCCGGATTAATTTTGACCACCTGGGGATCTTTAACGTGCGCCGAAATCTCGCACACACGGGCGTTTTTGCTTTTCGCCACCATCAGAAAAGCGGCCGCCGCAGCCGGGAATCGAACCCGCGACCCTAGTAGCTCCTTTAAAAAATTACTGGTGGATTAACCTGTTAAAATACACTAAGTGCCCTTGCCTGAGAGGAACCGGGGGATCGAGACGGATGACAGAGAGCGTGTAAAAATTAGCTGTTTGAAAGGGCTTATCAGTGAAGGCGTAGCCTGTGTGTGAACTGAATCCCTTAACTCCGACTCGTTCTCAAGGTCTTGCTTAAGACGCGCATCATACTTGCGCCGGACGCTTCAGTTACTTGCTGCACCTGTCTCAGTTGCGAAATACACCAGGCCGGCTGATCCGGTAGGCCTCTACCCCTTAGTCCCGGCTGGTCTCCATATCGCTCGAGGACGATCGGTCTTCCCGAGTATGTAGGCGAGGGTCGACTGGGTCATCCTCTTCGAGGCACTGCGAGCGCACTGCATTACACTGAGCGCTAATGTCGTTCTCTTAAGCATGCGAAGTGCGCGCGATGGCTATCTACCACGTGCGCCGCGATGTGCGCGCTTGTCGCCAAGTAGCGCCAGGAGCATAGCGGTCCACTGCACGCGATCCCCTTCCGTTAACAAGACATACAACGCAAAATTCCAACGTGTGGCGTGCGGTTCGTGGGACTTTGCCAAATAGGCGGTTCTCCAATGATACGTTTTATCTTTCAACGGCAGGTTGTGAACGTGTAAGCTTGAATGATGAGCATTGGTTAATCTCGTAAGCGCAGTGGGGCCTCAATGTTAATAATGGCTACAAAAGTTGTGCGGTCCTATCTCACACACAAAAAGTTAAGTGCAAAAGCAGCATGGGGTCTTACCATGCTGATATCCCGCGTTACAACAGTAATGTGCACGCGGATGTTCACACTGCGTGGGCTGGGTAACTCACGAGCCTTTAACCAAACGCATTGTAGATGAACGAATAATAAGAAGTTGACTATTCATTAATTAATAGTTCGTGTGCCACTTTACTTCGCCAAACGAAGGAAGCCCTCACGAAAATCATCCAAGCCATTTGCGAACAGACAATCCTCTTTAGGCATTTCGTAAAGTGCATCCACTCCTCGTGCTAATAAACACAACAAATCTTGCAAGATAGCGTTTATGATAAGTTGCTTCATAGGAAGACTATAAATCCCCATTTCCGATATTCTAGATCTAGGCCTTTTTTTTTGTTTTGGCTTGCGTCACGGGGTACCGCAACTGGGAGGTTCCCAGAAAATTTTCAAGCTCTTCAATTCTTCGTCTTGTATTATTTACGACTTGGTGTGCCTCGCTATAGGTTGTATTCACTGGCGTAGCACGCATGCGGGCAACCATGTGTGTGCGCCGTAAGTGGTTACGTCGGGCTCTGCAAGATGGCGGTACTTGTCCGTGCTTGATGTTCCAAACTGCCCCCCACCGAACGCAGATGCCTTGACTCCAATGTGAGTGCGGTCAATAAGATCTGTTGACACCCCCCTTGGCAATCGGGTTGAAACTGGGAAGACGACGCATGCCGGTGTCTTTTTTTTGTGCGAGGTGCGGGTGCAGTGGCACAAACCGCGCCATGACTGTGCCGAAGAGGCAGGGACATGGCCGTTGCTAGTGTTACCAAGCGAAGAAATTGACAGCTAAACGTTTTAGTGGGCACCATCAATAGCCTTGCACTAAACTAAGATAATAATTTCTCATTACAGGATAATGTACAGACATACCCGAAATTTTAACAGGCGAGATGTATACGAAAGGGAACCGGGACACGGGCAGGATTTCCCTCGGCTCCTCCTAAATGTACAAATACGCAGAAACACTTGAAAATGGGTGATAGCACTGATAGGGGACTGGGTCTATCTTTAAGTTTCTTACAGGCTTTCGAACACCCGAAGACCCAGCGGTACTACTTTGTTGTTTCCTACAATAAGAGTTCAATCATCTCGGGATACCTTAGCTAGCAAAATGGTGCACACTGAGCTAATGCGCATGCGCAATATGTTCCTATTTGCGCACACAAAATCTTTTTTCTTTGGCCAAGGGGGTCATAGGTTGAACTTCTTTGTATCACATCCTGAGCTTCTTCGGTGATTACGTAACATACGATAACATTTTAATAACTTCAAGTTCGGCTTGTTGGTATATGTTTATCATGGGAAAAGCGCTACTGAAACGAATACCACAAAAGTACAGCACAAAGAGATACCAATTGAAAATTTAATTAAGAAAACGTACTTGTATATACGTGAAACAAATGGTGGTATCACAAATCCAGCTTCGCTATCTAACAAAAGAATTAAATGTGTAACATCAAGGGCAGAAAACTGCATATAATCACAAGGCACGCGTCATAGATACAAAAAAAAAAAATCTAACCGCATTTAAAAAGGCAAGCTCAGTTTCTGATAGCATAACCTGCAGATGGCTGAGACAGCTATTCCCCTTTTTATAAAGCGGAAAACTATATAATGTCAAGCGCTGACAGCTTCGCCTGCTTTTGAACAGTAACCGTGTCACCAAGCTTAGGTCGGCATGTGCCCTATTTGCAGTGGATTGCTAATGCGAGCACGGTGGCCTTTTAGGAGACTCAATGTTTGGGATGGCGGAAATTTAGGCATCTGCCCGTCTGGCTAACGTATTTCTTTTTGCACGTATATGGCCGCTGCGCATTTTGTTGTTACGGGCAAATTGTTACGCGTCGAAGGGTTTTTACGATTTCAATTTTCTGCGTTTGTTACTAACTTGATGCTTTTAACATTAACACTTCCCCTCCCCTCTTTCCCTCCGTTCCGCGCCGAACTTAGGCCCATGAAAGCTGTTGCAGATGCCTACGCCTGGTGAACATCAAGGAAAGAAACCCTGACATAAGTTACAACACGGAACCACCGGCCCGTCAGTTTCCCTATAAATATCGTGAATATTTCCCCTTTCTGAGAGGCCATTTATATAGTCTTTGCATCGTATGCATGTAGTTACTCATTGCTGTTCCCGTTTTAGCAAACTTCCTTATGAAAACAAACAAACAAAAAAACAGTAGAAAACTCCCAGACAAAGCCGGGAAAAAGAATTGAGAAATTTTTGCATTGAAGAAAAAGCACATAATTTCGATCGGATGTTTAACGACCGAGAATCGCTATGTCTATAAAGTACCGCAAAGTCATGGCAAACAGGGTGCTCTGAGATTGATTAGAGAACGTAGAAGATGAAGCATTCCGTGGGTTTGATCACCATCTTAATGTATGTACCCCCATTAGATGCTGTAACATATATACGGGGCATCTGGAGGCTGTTACGATTGAGTCCGCCGCTGGGCTTCGTTTCAATACTCCTCGGCTGTCCGGCGAAGCCTTCACTATGTGCGCCTTTTAGGCAGGCCCTCCCTGTCGGTGACTCACGCTTTCACGCCTCGACAAGCCCTGCAGGATCTCTGGCGCCTATCTATCGAAGCGATCAACATTTGACGGCATGCCGGCGCAACAAGCCCAGACCTGCCCCAAGGACACAGAAGCCCCGCGTCCGCTGGAGAGACCTCCCCTCCCTCCCCTCTCCCGGACTCAGCGTGCGCCGCTACTACCGACTGCTCACGAACTCTGGAAAGAGTGTTGTGTGTGTCTGTGACGTTCGTGGCATGTGCACAATCTAGAGGCTGCCGGAACGACTACCCCGCTGACTGGAGACACTGTACCATCGACTGCGCCTTAATGCAGCGTTTACAAATTCGTTCCTTCATCGTATAGGCCAGACTTCCAACCCATACTGTGACAACTGTGGCTCACCCGAAACCATCGAACATATACTACTAGAGTGCTCTGCTTATGCTGAATCAAGGGCCCGTTTACAGCAAAGAATTGAATGTCTCCAACCTGGACCAATAACACTAAGCTTGATGCTTGGACCATTCCACTCACCATCCTCCCAGCGCAAAGCCCTGTCTGCATTATTTGAGTACCTCGAGGACATTGGCGTCGCTACAACACTGTAGCCATCTCCATAGCGTGTGCAGTCAAGTTTTTTACTCAGCGCCCTTAAACAGGACTCTATTCATTTTTAATTTTTATTCTTTCTTTTTATTCTTATCTTTTGTCTCCTACTCTTCTTCTTCCCCCTTCTTCCTTTGTTTCCTTCTCCCCCCTTCCCCGCAGAGTAGCATGTCAGCGAATTCATGCTGGCAAACCTCTCTGCTTTCTCTGTAATAAAGAGTCTCTCTCTCTCTCTCTAGAGGGAACGTTGTTTTGAACGTTGGCGTTTTCGGGTATAAATAGACCTCGCCCAAGCGCTATAACCCATTCCTGTTTGAGCAGTGAATCGTTGCTGTCACTCTGCTCGAGTCCTATACTGTTACCTCGCCCGTCGGGGCGTTGTTCTTTGGATTCGGCTCACCTCTCGCTATGAAGTAAACAGTTTCGTTAGCCTACGGCTTCTGGACGTCTTCACGGCTGCAACAGCGGCTGGCCGCTCGCTTCACACCACGCTACCAAACGTATGTCGGAGGCGACGGAGCTCGGCTCTGGTCGGCCTTCCCGGTCACAACAAGGCCAAACGAAAGTTGTTTGTTTGGTCCAGAATCAGAGAGAGAGAGAGAGAGAGAGAGAGAGAGAGAGAGAGAGAGAGAGAGAGAGAGAGAGAGAGAGAGAGAGAGAGAGAGAGAAACTCTTTATTAAAGAGGAAAATGCAGAGAGGTTTGCCGACATCAGTTCGCCGGCATGCTACTCTGCGGGAAAAGGAGGAGAGGGAAAAAGGTAGTAGGTGTAGTGAAGAAAAGGAGAGTAGTAGTAGTGAAAAAAAAAAATATGATCCTTCTTCATGCGCAGACTCGTTCCCTGCAAAGCCGGAGTGGGCGGGGGTCCAAATTAAGTTGATCTTGCCTGTCCGGTTTTCGAGGTGGAGACCAGAAATGAGGCTAAAACGGAAGACTAGGCGAGTTGGTACATGTTCATAATAACAGCGCTACCGACACAGACAGAAAGAAGAGGGCACAAACACGGCGCTGACTAACAACTGAGATTTATTGCTAGGCCAGTGGTATTTATACACACATGGGCAAAAACAACAAAAAGGAAATAAGAGAAGGAAACACTAAATTAATTGTCTTGTTTCCAAGCTGATTACAAAATATACTTGTGTTTTGTGTTCATCGTACTTCTTGCCCCGTAGGTAGATTAACTTGCGAATATACGTAAAGTCAGCATGATGCCACGCTCACGCTCTCATATGGTCACGTGTTAATTTAGTGTTTCCTTCTTTTATTTCCTTTTTGTTGTTTTTGCCCATGTGTGTATAAATACCACTGGCCTAAGCAATAAATCTCAGTTGTTAGCCAGCGCCGTGTTTGTGCCCTCTTCTTTCTGTCTGTGTCGGTAGCGCTGTTATTATGAACCGAAATGAGGATTGCGAACGCCTCCCTTGATATGTGTCCTCGTGAGAAATTTAGAATTGCTGATTTGGAGTCGCTGATGATTGTATTGATTTTTGGGGATGCAACCATGGCTAAAGCAATGGCTGCTTCTTCTCCAACCAACGAGTCTCTCGCTCGGATAGAGCAGGAGGCTATGGTGTTACCCTGATTGTTGACTACCGCTATGGCCATTGCCTCGTGACCAGCGTAATCAGCCGCGTCCGCATAGACAACGTTCTCGACTTTCGCAAAGCGTCTTTGCAGGGCACGGGCTCTGGCCTCTCGCCGCTCCTTGTTATGTGTAGGATGCATATTACGCGGGAGCGGAGAGACCTGAATATTTTCCTGTATTGTTGACGGGATCGCGAAACTAGTAGGCGCACTGTGGGGGTGAGCTATACCCAGCGAGTCGAGTATGTGGCGCCCCGTTGTGCTGTAGGTCAGCCGTACGAGTTGCCCTAGCCGTTGAGCCTCGATGAGTTCGTCCAGACTATTTGTCAGGCCCAGGGCCTCAAATTGCTCGGTGGACGTGTTTAGTGGGAGACCGATGGCCCGCTTGTAGGCTCTGCGGAGGAGAGAGTCTATTTTAATTGCCTCTGCCCGCTGTAGCCGGAGGTACGGAGTGGCGTACGTCACCCGACTTATTACAAAGGCCTGTACAAGGCGTAGGAGGTTGGCTTCTTTCATTCCGTGGTTGCGACCAGCTATCCTGGATTGTTTGGTTGTTTGGTGCACAACTTTTTCGAGCGCTAGCAAGGATTCGGAATTGTGTCCATTCGCTTGTATTCGCAGCCCAAGAACGCGAATACTTGAGACGATGGGAATGCGGCTTTACCGACCGAGCGGACGGCCCTTCCGATGCGGAACTCGTCCCAATGTCAGGCAGGGACAGGCTGTTGTCTTACAGTGATATCATCGGTCATTACCGTTTAGGCCGGGCCCGCTTCCCACCCGCGCACCCATCCCTCAGTAAACGGCATTCGGTGGTCTGGCGATTGCTACAGACCCACTCGTACCCAAATCCCCTAGTGTATAGCTATTGCTACCCAGGGCGCTATTCCCCCCAGTGTCATAGATGTCAGGAACGGGCGGACCTGGCGCACATGCTATGGCAGTGTCTGCAGGCGGTCACAAATGGCCGCACAATCACTAACAGTTAGCAGTGCGAGACCGTTCTGCTCAGCTCCAGCCCGGAAGATCAACTCTGGGCCGTCCAGCTGGCTGAGGACGCTGCCAGAGCCCAAGGGCTCACGGCCGACGACTGAGCTACACAGCTGGCAAATTAAATAAAGTTTACTCTCTCTCTCTCTCTCTCTGATCCTTCTTCAGGGTATTGATTTCAAAGGCTCTTGAGATGGAGGAACGACTACAATTTCGTGGACACACCAATGTCCTGGAGGAATTCGAATAGCGGAGATATAACAATGTAAAATTGGGGTGACTGAACAAACTGCAACAGAAATCTGATACTTTGGAACGGCTTGCAGGTTCCTTGATCTCAATGATGAGGATGTCGTCGCCAACTTCGCTACGCCATCAACAGCCACGACAACCAAAGTGCGCTAAACAAATAGGGTTTCGGGTGGCAGAGCAAAAAAGACAATTTTTTTTTCTTCGCTGGTTCGATTCCCGGCCGCGGCGGCCGCTTTTCTGATGGAGGCGAAAAGCAGAAACGCCCACGTGTACGAGATTTCGGCGCACGTTAAAGATCCCCAGGTGGTCAAAATTATTCCGGAGCCCTCCACGTATACGGCGCGCCTCATCGCCTGCGTCACGTCGGCGCGTTAAACCCTACAATCAATCAATCAATCAATCAATCAATCAATCAATCAATCAATCAATCAATCAATCAATCAATCAATCAATCAATCAATCAATCAATCAATCAATCAATCAATCAATCAATCAATCAATCAATCAATCAATCAATCAATCAATCAATTTTTTATTTTCTGCGCTGAAATGTCACCTAATAATCCTCTGCTAAACAATATATAACCAGAGGCCTTAGGTATTGTGGCAGTTTGGGCTGAACCCGCCGAAGCAGCTCAGTGGCTAAGGCGTTGTGCTGCTGAGCCCAAAAACGCCCGATTCGATGGTGGCAGCGGCGGGCGTTTTAGTGACGGAGGAGAAAAACAAAAACGCCCATGTGTCGACATTTCGGTGCATGTTGAGGATCCTCAGGTGGTCTAAATTAATTAGGACCCCTCAACTACGGCACGCCTCTTGGCCCAGATGTAACTTCGGCCGGTAGCTAAGCCCCAAAAATGTAAATTTGAATTAGGGCTGAGCAAACAAGACTGAGCAAAAAGTGTTGTACCTGCCATGTGCACCCATCGCGATGGCACAGAGGCTATGACGTTGCACTGCTGCACTAATGAGGCCGCAGGTTTGATTCGCGAAAGCAGAGGCTCCTATCAAGTAAAGGGAAAATGTAGTAAAACTGAAAATTAAAAGAGATGAACTTTGGAAAGGATTAAGATTAAATAATTTCGAAATCAGTGAAATTCCAAAAATATCAGCATACAAATACACCAGATTTTAAATTTTAATGTAGCCTTTGGAGGGTTCTTCAGGGGATGCGAAACATGTATTAATCGTCGCGTAAAGACACGAGCCATGGGATCGTTAGTATCGTTCGATAAAACAAGGACGTGGGATGCGACTAGCAGTAGTTTATTTTCACGAGCTCCAACTCATGTTGGAACTTCCTTTGATGAACAATGGGATGAGGACACGTGGGAAAGTAGAATGATGTCAAACGAGCCCCCGCCCCTAGCCACGTTAAAACACATGTCCTAGACCACGTGTAAATGCGTTGAACCTTAAACTCGATATCTTAAACTAGGAAAAGAAAGAAAACCATAATGTCAAGCATGCTGTATTCTGAAACGCCAGCAGCGTTTACCCGCTGTACGCTTTATAGTTAGGGTCTGTCAACGTATCAGCAACGTGAAGGACACGTTCATATTACAACAGACTCTCAGATTGGGCACAATTTCTTACGCCTCATTCCCTCGTCCTACAAACATCAAGCTGCCGTTACTGGAATATTCTGCGGGCATGCTAGCTCCTATTTGCTCAATCCTGTCTCTGTGACTTGACGCATTGAAGTGAAATAAGCACAGAAAAAAAGCAAGGTTAACTCCTTTTTTATAAGAATTAATGAGAACCTAAGAATATGATAACAAGTCTATTTATAAATACGAAAACACACCCTGCATACCACGTTTTACGTTAGGGAAGGTGAATCCCCGTTCATGAGCGGGAAAGTGTTGAAACTTGGGCTGGCTGATACCCAACCAAAGTGATGAAAACGGCGCGACGGTCAGGACACAAGAAAGAAGAGACAGAGCAAGTGTTTGTGTCTTCTTTCCATCCCTTCCCTTACTTCTTAATAAAGACTGTTCCTTCCTTCCCTCTTTCTTGCGTCCCCTCCGTTGCACTGTTCTCATCCCTTCGAGCTTGAGGGTTCGTGATTCCGTTCATCATTCTACACCTTCACGCTACCGACGAGGTGGTCCTGATGATTGCTATTGTGATGCGTTGTAACATTCGGCATACGTCACATTGTACGATGAAATCCTCCTCCTCCTCAGGAACGTGTACAGTAGCGGTGTAAGCGACGTTCGCGGGGAACTTCCGGCTCGGCCTACCGTCTTAACAGTATCCAATACATTTTAAAACCCTTAGCTTCTACTCTACCACGCAGCGTATACTCTCCGTAGTAGAGTAGAAACTAAGGCTGCTTAGGCTAAGTCCTTCCACCACAACTTTGACTGGCAGTTCGAATACGAACAGCCGATCAAAGCTGTGGTGGAGGGACTTCGGGACGTGCTACTTATGCGCACATAAATTTTTCGCTTGGACCATGGATACGTCACCTTCTGCTACAAAGACATGTACCACGAGTGGTTTGAACCCACTGGGTTAAGGCGACGCGACGCGGAGCAGACACTGCGCTCATTTATCGTCTTCGTTCTTCATCATGACGGACAGAACCACATTGCCCCTGAAACGCGCCCTTCCCCGCAACGCGTACCAAGAAAACTCCGGGAGACTCGTTTACGCCTCGCGCTAGAGAGCTTCGCGCTTCAAGGACAACAAACTTTTACAGCAAATCTCTATAGCTGTACCCCTCAGCCAGCGGTTTCATCTCCGTTGGCTAAGATTCCCGTATACGTTTATGCACTGCATGCTTCACCCCTCCCCAGGTTTCACGTTAGTGAAGATGGCCCGAGATTTTGGTTCCCTTCAAACCCTCATCAAGCCCCAAATATGGTTTGCTCCTTCGCCAAAATGATGTGGACGCTTCGCTCACATGAAAGGACGGACATCCATACAGGACACGATATTCGTCACACGCAAATGAGCGCAGTCGTTGGATGACTACACCAAATAGATGACTACACCAGCTTGTTGTCCCAAAAATAGCCCCTTACCACACCTTTTCATCCTCGAGGGCAGGTCGGGGAGCTGGTTGATCATAGACGCATAATACGGCGCATAGAAGGAGGGCGAAAAAAAAACAAAACAAAAACAAAGACACGCACCACGTCTATCAACTTTTTTTCGTCCTCGTCCTCTGCGTCGTATTATGCTACCATTCTCTCCCCCACACGCTCGCACGCGTGCACTGAAGAAGTGCCCAACGTATTTGTAGTACCTCTACTTGCTCTCTTCCGTGGTTTAACCAAATTGTGCTTGCTGGTACACTCCCCGAAGTCAATTTTACGCCGGACAAGGAAGGCGACCACAATAACAACAACAAAAAAAGAAATTGTTATTTCCGGTACCAAAAATGTACACAGAAAATTTGTTTTATTTCTTAAGTACACTTCTGCGCACGTTATGGACTGCCTCCATCGGAGTTCTCAGTCCTGTGCGTTGGGTGCCCGCAGTGTAGCGTATCCCATTTCCTGCACACCATTTCCATTGTTCGAAAGCGAGACACGAGTCAGTTACTCCCTGTATTCCTTCAGGTATACACACAAGACCTCGCTCGGAGCGCCGATGCATGCACAACCGGCGCCCGTGTTTAAAGCAGCGACTACCGTAACTTTGCCGGGGCCTGCGGACACGAAGGCACTCTTCAAAAAGCCGCTCTAACGCAGAAAAATTTCGTATTCCTGTTTCTTCCAACTGAACACCCCGTGCTGATCGCAGCGATCTTGATAACCCGATCCCGCAACGGTTAGCGTGCGCCACGAAGCGGCGGTGCGTCCAGCCGTGCCCGCTGCCCGCTTTCCTATGCGGTGCGCACGCGAACGCACGCGCACGGCACAACTCTCCTCCTTGCGAACCCAGATAAGGCCGGAAAAGCGAGCCGACATCCTTGGCAAGCGGAACGAGGAATTAAAGAGACGGCGAGAGGAACGCCGCTAAAAGAGAAGAAAGGAAACCGGACGGCCGAGCGAGCGAGCTGCTTGCATGCAGCCTTTGTAATATCGCGGCGGCTTCGTTAGAGCGAATGCAGGTTGCGCCCGGGGACGACGTAACGAGACGATGCCCTAATTGCTAATCGATTCAGGCGTAACGACGGAGCACAGTTGACATCCAAGGTTGGCCGGAGGGCGTGAGATAAGTTGATGCGCACAGCCTTGTTCTCCCCGTCTCTCTCTTACTCCGATCTCTTTTATTGAGTTGCACCTGTAAAGTGGGCGCTGACAGCAGCGTTATACGGTGAGGGTGGCTTGGACGCTTAGCAGACCTTTGTTCTGACGCTGCCCCGTCCCGCTGTTGGGTTTTGATGTAGAGTTCGCTGTATTTGCTGGCAGTGTAGAGGGAGGTCATGCCGCGCCTAAAGGGAAAGTAGCAATTTCTGACATGGAAACTAGTGCCTTTACTTTCTTAACGGCTTCCACACGCAATCATAAAACAGGAACAGGCTCTGATTGGCGGTGCCGCGAATCGGCACGTCTGCAGGGAAAGCAGGTTTGCCGACGGTCACGTTATGCCACGTTAAACGCAGATCAGTGAAAACGAAGAAAAGTTGAAAAAAGTCAGGGACACTCGTCTCTCATTATATGATCGGACATCCCAGATATAAGGTCGACAGGCATAAGTTTTGGAAAGGAATTGTCTTTTTTGTGGTGTGTACTTGAGGAACTCAAGGATTGGATATTTTTGGAATGATTTATTTGAAGACACTTTGAAGACTTTTGGGCCCTAAGCTATAGAAGTGCGTTCTTGACTTGACTTCCCTTCCCATTTCTAGAGATGGTCGGAAATAATTCACTTCTTGCCGCCGTTTTATGGGCGTTTGTCACTTTCGGGTAAATTCAGACCAAGGTTTTCAGCGATTGCCGTTGGTCCCCTTCGCTATGTTTTCGGACTCGCTTGCGTCACGGTCTTAGCACCTTCCCGAAGCAGATTAGATCGAACATCAGGGTCCACACGAGTGAGCCTTTTTTTGTCAGCCTCCTCTGCAGGAACATCCTGTTGCAAGGCTCCTGTTGCAGTTTTTAACTATGGTACCCTCGTCTATATCATATTATTAGTGCACCGCTGTTTTGTAATAATTAATAAACTTCAACTGAAACTTCAACTGAAAAATTGGCAACGAATCAGTTGCTTTGCTCAGCTTCTTCAGCAACATGAGTCGAATTTCACTTCACCACTCAGGAAGAATGGTACTATCCAGCGGGATTAGGAAAAACGAAAACAGCGCTAATACCCTGAACACCCGTCATAACAAAATGTCCTTGTGAGGGAAGGATCGCCGTCATGGCGTTACCTCCCGGTGGCTCGTGAGGAACTTGTATACACCGGGGACTAGAGATCAACCAAACTTGCTTTTGCTTGACGGTATATGTATACAGGGTAGTCGCTCGTCGTGAATCACTTCTTTGACCAAGGCTGCGCGGAAGAGTTCGGAGATTTTGTTCGGATGGGTTCTCCACTCAATTGTTAGCTGACGGATATAACTGAGGGAACGTGCGTTTTCTGATGAGGGGTCGCGCGGGGAGGATGTTCTCACTATCTTCTGTATATATATACCGTCATGCGAGTGTCAGTCTCGCACCAAGTAAGTTGCTTCCTGTAGAATGGCTCCAGCGAGCTTGGCCGGGTTCAGTTTTGTTAGAGCAAAACCTTATCTGGGTCTAATCACGAGCTTGCAGTCGTCCCCCGACAATAAGGAGGGTTTAATCCCGGGCCTAGTTGAGGACAGAAGCGGCTCAGGCATTGCGATAAGCCGCTGAGGAACGGCTGGTGCGAAGCGAACGACATGGCATTGAGGTCATGGATGCATGTGTCATGTTGATGCTGCGGGCTGACATTGCACACACCGATCTGCGCGAGAGGCGTTGCAACCTTTAGGAGTATAATGGCAAAGGCTGATTGGGGAGCATAAGACACACCACAATTTTCAAACGTCAGTTAGAAATACGTAAAAGTGACTTATGGGAGAATGTTTACGAGCAACAAAGTTCCACATGGCATCAGTTGGTAAATTGGCGTCAAACGAAATGAACCAAAAGCACGCATTCAGCCAGGGTAGGAATAACGAAAACAGGGAATACACCTCCTTGGCCACAAACGAAAACAAAATAAGTACAGGCGAATAAACCAGACTTAAGCAAGATTTAGTCAACGACAAACGCAGATACTCAGCGTTCGATTAAAGTTGTTCTAAAATCTTTCGATTCGCTTAGAAGTCGGTTTCTTATATAGGCAAAGCAGTCACAAATTAGTTAAAAAATTAACTAAGACGTTTAGTAGAATTATTGCACTTTGCTAAACTGCATTTTAATGGCAGGGCTTTTTAAGCTTGAGCATGGTGCGGTGGCGTTATAAAAATACCAAGACAAAAACGGCACCACCTGTGAACGGTACACCATCGCATATAGGTTATTATAAAAGTGAAGTCGGCTTTCACCCTGCTCTATAGTGTTAGCACAAGGCCTTCACCCGGCTCTAGTGTGAGCGCAAGGTGCATATGCGTATGCGCAACCCTCACTATACCATTTTAAAGGTGACAGTCTTCCTTGGGCTACTAAAAAGCCAAAGAACAATTGGCGCAGCTAGCACTAGTGGTACAACACTAGAGAAACAGCGGAACCTGGTGTCGACCTAGCTTCTTACCCCTTGGGATCCGCTGTCAGTGTGGGGGACCGAAGGGAACGGCCTTGTAAAATCCGGCTAAGCTTGGCCTGTCTCCTCAACACTTAGCCAAGTATAGCAAAAGCATCGCAAAATTTAACAAAACTTAGCAAAGCCTAGCAAAACTTGCCAGAACCGGAAGAAGCTATAGGTCGACACCCATCTCCGCTGTTCCTCCAGCGTTCCACCACTAGCGCAAGCTGCGCCAAATTTTTTATTGTGTTTCGGGCAGTAGGAATGTCCATTTTTCCTTTGCTATGTTCTTTTTCCATCTGGCGTAATGTATGGAGTCTATGGAGCGCGTAATGTATGGAGCGCGTGTGCGGCGCCACGCCTATTGAAAGAAAGGCACGAGCTGCCGCTTGCGGCTATTGTGCCTGGCGGAACATTGGACCTGTGAGCAGAATAATACCCAGTTATGCTTGCAGCTGAGCGCTGAAGCGGGTGCCGTAAATCTTCCATGAGATTGAACTTCAGCCAATATGCACGCAATGCCCCTATAGCATTGGGTGGGAAATGCCTACCAGGAATCCTCAAATCCCTCCTCATTTGTATTAGAGCAACCTTGCTGCATCGTTGTGGCGTAGTTTTATCTTGTGTTATACTTTGTAATTGATGCACTCGCGTAAATAACCACTGGAAATATCTGCAAAAGAAAAAAAGTTGTTTCAGATTGTGCGCATTTATTATAAATTTTCCGAAGGGATTTATTATGCCAACGTGGACTTGCCGTAAGTAGTTCTCTCTTTGTTTATAAATACAAAAAAAAAACATGGACGCCATGGTGAGACTGGCCGTGAGTTGTGGGAATAAGTTATCTTACGCTGCCCACAACCTTAACCGTGTAATTCCTGTCTCATATAACGAAGGCGTGGCAACCCTGGCGCAGAATTTGGGAAAGTTTGAGTGGTTTATTTTCCCTTCGGCTTCATATCAGAGAAAAACGTTACCTGCGTTTTTTTTCTTTTGGCAGTTTCACAGCGAATACAAATGTGATGAGGTTCGTGGGCATGGCATGGATAATTGCGTGCGGTTAATGAGGTGCGGTACGGTGTAGAGCTTTATTCATGAATTGTTCCACGTTATTCCGCTGTTGAATAAACTTACGGCTTTAAGCATCGAATGCTTGCTGGGTGGGGTTCGCCCACTAATGCGTTGCAGTAAAGATGACATAAAATGGCCCTCGATATTAGATCCTTACGCTGACGTCATACGCCGCCCGGTGTTTCCCGCGACGTCACTGTGCACGGCCCGGAAGCTAAGCAAAACCAGTTCCAAGGCTACCGAGGCAGGTACGTGCACCACGAGAGCTCTGTAACTCGCGCGACTTTCTCCGCGGGGAAGTACGTCTTCTCCTCAACCTCACGTCATTCGGGCAACAACGTCAGGGAAGCTGCGAGCAGCCTGTCCGACAAGCCAGCGCTGAAAGAATGCCTAACTCTCGGAGTGACAGTTCTGCAGCGTGACCACCATTGCAGATGCCTGAAGACGTCGCTGATATGGTGGTCTCCGTAATAATACACCCGGAACTAAGCACGCAAAATACGGAGAACTGAATTAATGGGAAGGGTGTGCGCACGGAGGAAAGTACGCTTAACGTCGCGCGCTTACGGCCAATCATTTTGCATCGACGAGAGGGGTCAAAGTTTGTTCAACCCACTCATTTGTTAACACCGTAATCTCCGACCTGACCTCAGCTTCCTTTTTTTTTGTTTAATTCATGGAGAAGAAGCAAGGTAGCACATCAATTTCCTTATCATTGTCCAACCGCTCCCCTTTGTCTACCGGCCGGCTGGAGAGACCGACGGAATTCCGGGGCGGAGCGCGAGCTGCAGCCGCCGTGAGGCGAATATTAACCGCTGTGACGAGGTGAATGCATCCGGCATGCTTCCAAATGAGTGCGTTCATACCCAGTTTTAATAAGCCGCTCTTCGCAGTACCAGCAGATGACCTGCGTAGCCGTGGGCGGTCGGCCTTCTTTGCGTTGACGCTCGCGCAGAGACATGCCTCTGTTATTTGCTCGAATTGGTTAGAGAAATTTTCGTTCGAGTCAACCGCTGTTCTCGAATACCAAATGCACAGTCGGCGAGTGCATGGTGATGAGCTTTAACGGATGTCCATAGGAAGACAATGGCAGCGCATACATCAGAACGCTACAAGGAGAGCACATGCTCACATACACACACACAAAAAGAAATAAAATGGACGGAACGAGCAAAGGAATTCGCGCCACCTAGAGGCGTGGAGCATGAATAAATGTTCCGGCCCGCATTTCCATATATGCGCGGACGAAGAAAGCGATATGACGGAGCCGAGAAACTAGAAACGTTTTTAGGGACGTAATGCACAATCATACGCGCATATAAACTCCCACCACTTTCGTCAGTGGCACGTTTCGTGTACACCTGTGATGAATGATGGAGGCTAATCTCAATCACTTTGGTCAAGGAGTGATCGAAGCGTTTTGTCTGTTACAGTTTCTGTCTTCGATTGTGTGTGCATTTCTTTTTGTGAGCGCCTGCAATCTTTATTGCAATTACTCTTTATTATCCTATAGGTGTTCACAAATATGCATTTCTCTTTGTGAGCGCCTGCAATCTTTATTGAAATTACTCTTTATTATCCTATAGGTGTTCACAAATATTTAGGAGCCCTATATTAGCTGTACTATTATGAGCAATATGAAAGGGAACACAGGAGTGCGTGGAAAACACCCTCAGACCCAGCTATTAGTGAAACTCAGCGGCCGCCGTTGGAAACAAAGTGGAAAGAGGGACGCTGTTCTAACAACTGTTCCCATTCCCGCTCTGCGTCTTATCGGCTGTCGGACGGTAACATATTATCGGCGAAATGACGTAAACTGCTGCTTTGTAGGAATGCCAGAGTGGTGGGAGTGCCAACAGTTAATGGAAGAGCGCCCTCCTTTCCCCCTTGGTTTTTCACAGCGCCATCCGATTATCGCTCCGAGTCTGTTTCGAGGCTGTTTGCCACGCGTTCCTGTGTTCCCTTTTATATTGCTCATAATAGTACATTTAGAAACTCGTTTTGTCTCCTTGGTTCTTTGTGCAAGGTCGCAGGTTGTACAGATTATTTTCACCTTGAGTGGGTAACTGGTTGTACACTGTTTGCACCTGTATATTCTCGCTGTAAATTCCTTGTATGTAGTTTCCGTGGCTTTGTCGACCTGCTCAGGGAGCGTTTCCCCCAGGAAATCCAAGTCAGTTCTGGGAAAGTAAAACGCATAGTATCCAGGAACACTGCCATCATCAGCATCATCTTCATTTACGTGCCACCGGCTGTCACCCTGACATCCCGTGCGTCGCGCGACCGTCATCTCTCGTGCCAAGTCACCAGGAACAACTTCGTCGGACTCTCTGCTGGTTGCTCCTTTCGCAAAGCCGGAAGAAATGGGCTGTGCTTCCCCGTGCCTTTGCTTTTCAAGTGGTGGAACATTAGGAGCCGATTCTTTTGGCCAGGCTTTTTCACCAACGTCGCAAAATATGTTGCATCATGTCTTGCCTGTCAGCGTCGCAAACGCGCGAGCTCAGCCCCTGCAGGGATGCAGCCTCTGCCTTGCCCTCCCGCTCCATTCGAAGTCATTCGGCATCGACCTATATATACCTTTGCCTTCAACTTCGATTGGTCATCGCTGGATTGTGACTGCTGTAGATCATTTAACTCGATTCGCAGAGACTGCTCTTCTGCGTACCGGCTCCGCTTCCGAAGTCGCAGATTTTTTTCTGCAAGCCATATTTTTACGTCCCGGACCACCTCGCAGTCTTTTAAGTGACCGAGGATGCACACTCCTCTCAGCAGTCATTGGAGAAGTTCTTCGGGCTGCCCGTACCATCCCCAAGACCAAGTCAAGTTATCATCCTCAGACAAATGGCCTGACAGAACGCTTTTATCGTACTCCGTCTGATATGATTTCTTTCTACATCAACCCCGACCACAGAAATTGGGCCGCCATTGTTCCCTTTGTAACATACGCCTACAACACTGCTGTTCAAAGTACCACTGGAGTTTCACCGTTTTAGGGGCGAAGCTCCTCTTGCTCGGGCCCTGTCCCGTCCCTCGTAGCTGCTGTATACGGCACGGCACATTAATGATGATTGTGGCAGGATCCCTCTAGGGATAGGCCAACCAAAGATTGGCTGAAGAGGTCAAAACGTTCAACGCGTTCGTTGCTACCCAACAAGGAGAAGAGGAAGAAGAAGAGGTTGTCGTTCGTCGCCTGCGAGCTCAAGACACGTACCGGGGGTACACGACACAAGACGCTCTGCAGAAGGCGATGGACAAGGTGGCTAAAATTCCGGCTTTCACACACCGTATTCGCCAACTTACCCATGGAGATTCTCATCGTCCAAAACAATCCCTACATAACCACCACAACATGGACGTCGTCGACGAGTCGAGTCTTCAAATGATGTGCGGGTGAATGTTTCACGCTTTTACCGATAATTATTGGAGCTTCGCCCCTCTCATCATCATTCACTTCGTGGAGATGGCGGAATTTTTTTCCTTGTGCATGGCCGGCATCCCCCATATGTTCTGGACACATCTTTCTTGTCCTGCCCAGTTTCTCCAACAGTTAACATGGCAGATCAATTTATTCCTCGTATCACGCACTGCTGGAACCTCGCGCGATTGAACACTGAGTCCACGTTAAAGATCCCCAGGTGGTCAAAATTAATCAGGAGCCCTCCACTACGGCGCGCCTCATCGCCTGCGTTGCGTCGGCGCGTTAAACCCTACAATCAATCAACACTGAGTCCTGCCAGGATGACCGGAAGTCGTGCTACGACACAGAACGCCGGGACGTCACCTTTTGCTTTCCAAAGTGTTGCTTTTATATGTGTTACTTTCCACATATCTGTGTGAAAAGTCTATGCCCCGCTTCATTTGCCCGTACACAGTACTTCAGCGTACCTCTACACTGAACTACTTAGTTACTCCTACGTGTGGTGTCACTGGCCGTCGGTGCCGTGGCGTTGAGACTGTGCATGTTTCGCGTCTAGAACGCTTTCTTCGCCGATCGCATTACCTCTGACTTACGGCCAGGTTGGCCAGTTCGACCGCCGGGGAAGTTAATGTAAGCGATGTTTTCATTCCGATCGCTACAGTGGTCGTTCCCCCCATTCATAGTATCCAGAAACACTGCCGTCATCAGCATCATCTTCTTTGACGCGCCACCGGCTGTCACCCTGACATCCCGTGCCTCGCGCGACCGTCATCTTCGTCAAACTCTCTGCTGGTTATTCCTTTCGCAATGCCGGAAAGCCGGAAGAAACGGTCTGCCCGGGACTTGTCAAATACTGCATCATGCACACGCTCTGTGTTCAGTGAGGATACGGCCTCTTTCGGCGACGGGCCTCTGACGACGCGCCCTGTCACATTGCTTGAACACAGTGGCCCCATCATCACTGTATACTGAACTTCTGAACTTCATTCGTAAAGTGAAGCTTTTCGTGTTGAAGTGATCACCATGGCTCATCACCATCTGATCATACACCTTCATCCATGCGCTGCGACAAGATGAACTCACAAAACAGTACTAAACTTGGTAAAAGGTGTTAGGAATCACCCTCGCATGCTTGCGTAATATTTGACCTATTTGTTTGGAGCCATTCTTCCGCTTACACCAAGTATGTGTCCCGTGCAGACACGCCTGCACCAGCCATCGGGCTGGCCTTGCAACGTGCGCCGGCGGCCGGGAGCCAGTGGAAGAGCGGCACGGACGGCGTTGAGGCCGAATCTTAGCCATGCGCTTCGGCAAGGGCAGGCTGTTGTTCGGCCGCAGAAGTTCGGCGCCCGGCACTCCAGCGGCTGCCAGGAGGCACTCTAGGAACAAGGCCAGCACCGCGCAGACCAACAAGTGAGTGGACACAATTAAATACAAAGCAGGGGTCGGCATGGCCCCGCACCGTAAATTCCTCGCGATGGGCCCATGGGGGTATACGGAGTCCAGAAGGCAGCCTGAGCCCCAACCTATTACTTCAGGCCGCCTTCATAGCATCTCCGGTGTCTTCCAATACGTACAAGGAAACCCTGAGGCGAATAATAAACGAAATAAATATATAAGGACACATTTGCGCTCATACCATAAGTATACCGCTACCTTCTAAATATTTCGAGTCTATTTCGGGTAATTCGGCTCTGTCACTTTGGACAGGGCCGCTGAATGGAAGAGAGTGGCCGTGGTCTAGGTATCAACGACTACATGTAGTCTTACAAACTAGGCTCCTGACATTGATGATAGTGTTAACACCATGGCTGTCCGAACAAGGCTATCCGAAAGTGAAATCGCTCAGCTACCAATTGTGCTATCGCCGGTATAGCTTTAAACGAGCAGAACGACTAGCTTTGTACTCCATCGTCTGGAAACGGTGAACAAAAAATTTGGCACATTCATGCGAAGATTTGCTGTCTGCGTGAAGGATACAAACAACCAACTTCATAGTTGTGTTTTTTCACAGTCAATTTTCGAGGGCACAGTCTTTATACAATAGCAGTCCCGTATTGGAAATGCGGGATCGTTGTTAGATTTTAGAAGGCTTAAAATAGCAGCTGAATTCTTCCTCTCTGTTGAAAGAATTGTTTGTCAGGACATCAGTGCGCGCGTACTCGGGAGCCCACTTTACGTCACCAAATAAATCTTGACTCGGCCCCTTTCTAAATTAACGCGTCAGAGTGTTTTTTTTTTCTTTGTTGAATAGTTTAAAGTACAATTACAAGTTAATTATTTGTTCCTTGAATTCCTCGCTTTTTAGCGTGTTAGAAAACTTGGGCCATCGTTAAAACTGAACAGAGAAATTAACCATACTTTCACCGTCTTCCGTTCCCCTTCAACGCCCCGAAATGGTAGGAAGGTGCAGTGTGCTCAGACGTACGAGTGGGCACTCTGAGTTCCATTCATCGCTTGTGGTACCCATTTGGCTACGTCCGAAAGCTCCTTCAAATCAGATATGTTACTGAAAACGCAGTGATGTTTGTATTATTTATTACTTGTTTATACTAGCCGTCGCGCCTAAGTAGTCATGATGCTGAACCCAGGGATGCAGCTTCTGCACCCCCCCCCCTCCCCCGATGGAGGGGAGAAGTTAAAAAACGCCCCTGCTTAGATATCTTGGCGTTCTCGAGTGATTTAAATTATTCCGCTGCCCACTAGACGGCGGGTCTCATAGCCCAGATGTAAAACATTTCCTAGACGCGTAAAACCGCCGAAATGGTTTCGTTATTTTACCTTTTGCAATAATTTTCTCAATTTTGTTTTTTTTTTTTCATGCAAAACTGGAAAATAAACATGACGAAAAAAATCACACATCTCCACGCCGTGAACGGTGCCGAGGGTGCGAAGCACTGGGACGCAAGTTGTGTATTGCCTGTGTGATGAGCGTCATCGTCCATGTGTGCTGATGCACTCTGAGATTTAAAGGGACACTGAAGTGATTTGTAAACAATGCGGGATTACGAGCGCAAACTGTAGTCCGGAGTCCCTGGGCCCTGTTTCGACCACTCTGTGCGCGTTCACGCGAATTTATTTAGTAGAAAAATCAATTCGAAAATGCTGTTCTCCTCTCTTTACGCTCGCCCATTTTCTGTGGCGTTTTCGTGTGACGTCAGCAGGAGAGGAGCTGACAATTGGCTGCGCTACTGCACGGCTCGCCGACCTTCCGCGACCGAGTCAGTCGGCCCACCGTTTAGTCCGTCGGCCGCCGACGGGTCGTCGCAATTCGTTCGATCAGTTGAAACTAAGCCACAACACGTTTGAGAATGGAAGAATGGGCCTTTCTTTACTTCGTTAGTTTGTACACTGTATCTAGCTCCAAGTCAAGGTCGCTTCACACAAGCGCTGCACAAGCGCACATGCGACGCTTCGCTGACTGGTACGCCAGTAGGAAAATATAAGGCCTCTTGAAGGGGGAGAAGAGTGAGCGAAGTCAATATAGGTACTAAGGAAATAAAATCAACTGATATTTTTACCGTACAGCGTAAAACTAGGGTGCGGCAAGCACTTTTTTGCGCTGGGCGAACAAGCAGAGAGGTCAGGAGCACGACTACGCATCTGCGAACGCTTTCCCGTCTATGAAATGCAATTGCTAGACGTGAGCTATTGTGGAAACTCGGGGGACGCTTACTGCACGAGCGCAATACAACAAATAGTCACCTAAGCTGCTTTAAATACTAAAACTAAATAAAAATGTAAACTGGTTATACATTATATACCTAATATTTTCCGTTGCCGCAAGCGGCCCTCTGGCCTTTCAATGTTTGCCAGGGCCTCAGTGTGTAACGTGTTTTTTATGAGCAAACTCTGGTACGTTCTTCAGGTACTTCACTGTTCGCGTAAGAACGTACAGGCTCTGCATCGTGTGTTTGCAGTGTTTATATGGGGGTCCACGTGGGAGCAAACGAGCCGGACGAACTTGTTTCGGCGGGTGCGCGTCGGGGGTCTTTCTCTATGGCATTTGTTTTTGCGACAAATTGTCAATCGGTTTTTGTTTCTGCGTGACGTGCATGATCCTTTCTTGCGCACTGTGTGTCAGATGAGGCTAGCTAGGGCGCTACCTGATTTTGTTGTTTCTTCTGCGTTTTTTACTTCTGGTGCACCCAGAGGATATTTTCGGGAGGTGCCCCGCACGGGGCACCTTGAGCAATCTTGGTGACGGTACTGGCGATACCGCGGACCCCGAGCCCCCAAACATACACACAGAACACAAATAAGCCGGAATGGGAGTAAATGGCTTGTGTCATAACTCAGTACCAATTCGGAGTTTTCAAAACTCCTTCCAATGGGAGTTTCGCATTACTCCCATTATTTCGGCAGTTTTTTCAGTAGCATATGGGAGTTTCATTTTACTGCCACTACAATGGGAGTTTCCAGGGGTACCATTGGGAGTGTATTGTTTCCTCCAACTGGGGGTTTTCAGGGGGCGCATTGGGAGCAGTGTTGACCTGCATTCGAGGGTTTTTTTTAGTGTGTGTGTTTTTGTGCGCTTCACATATATGCGCTGCAGTGGAATTTATTACTGCATTTTGGGAGTTCTTAATAAGGGCACAGGCCGCATTTTTATTTTTCGTTGGGGATCACGTAATTTCTAGTCTTTTTCCGCTTCAAACGTTGAATGGCAAAACGTGACAAGTTTGTTTTCTGTACAGTCAATTTATTGCATAAAAATTACATGAATACGATATACGTGTGAACACGTTAATAAGACAATAAAAACACTGAATCAACAAAACACCTACATTGAAAACCCCAGGTATCTTGGTAAGAACTTTATCTACTACAACACTCCTCAACGAAAAAAATTTAAGCCATTTGCAAACAATGAGGTCAGCATGTCGTCGGTGCGCCGTTTGCTTCCACCAGCCTCTCAAATGCTGACGTTGCCGCATCCCCTGGCACGTTCTTCTGGAAGCCACAGCAGCACATTCATTAGAGGGATAGCAAAACGCTTTAAATCTGCGGTAACAAATAAATAAGCATATTGGGCATCTGACCTGAAAAGAAAAAAAAAAAAAGAAACGGCACTGTAAAGACGCTGAACATGTCACTCTTGTGTCCAACTTTCCGTAATGTCTGAATGTTTGTTTAAAGCTACGCAAAATTGCACTTCTGTCCGAGACACCTGCGCTCACTAGTTCGTCAAAACGAAGTGTTCTGCTGTTCAAAAAGGTGCGCAACCCTTGTGGCGACCAACTTCTCAAAATGCTTCCTTTCCCTCTTTTCCTTGCGTGTAGTGTTCTGGGAACGAGCTTCAGGTTTTACCCCCCCCCCCCCCCCCCCGCCCCCGCACTGCCCCTCTCTCCCCTCACCGAAAGTTAAGAAAAAATTTCGGTCGGTGTGACGCCTGCGCCTGCACCCCTTCAAAAGAAAAAAAAAAATAATAAGCAGTCGTCTGTCGACTCTACAGAATGCTCCCTCGAATGGCGTTTGCTGGTTATAGTTACACGCGCCTATCGTACGGAGAGCTCCCACGGGGCCCGACCTTCTCCCTTTCCAGTGAAAGCAACTAATCGCCGGCGGCACGCGGCAGTCACCCTCCTCGTAGCAGGCGCGGCTGGCACTACACCTACTTCTCAAGAAAAGCGGCTGCCCTGCGACATTTGACCGGCCAACTTCACCCTCGCCTGCCAGTAAGCCACAGACACAGCCTAACAAAAACACCTAACAGCCGTCCAGAGTTCGGACAGTTTTCATTCTGCTTGCGAGTGTGAATGAGGGAGTGTTCTGCTCGAGACCCGCGCAAATACGCATTGCTTTCACACCGTTCGGCCTGCCCAATGACGTTCCGGGCATGGTGCCGGCTTTCACGCACAACGCTCACCTCCAGTGGCGGAGAATCGCCCGTGCAGTGGCGCGGGAAACACGTTGAGTTTATTTGACGCTAGAAGGGGCACAAGTCTCCCAAAATGTTGCGTACAATAAAATGCTCTGCATTTAAAAAACGTGAAAATCTTACCTTCAACCACCTCGCAGAGGCACAACCGCATTGTTTTTAACGAGCCACTCTCAGCGATCACTGCATTTAGGCCTCGCGTCGGCTCGCTGAGGGTCGGTGACACGGAGGCGACGTTGCAGTCCGTCGCACGTCACTCCAGGCTGGTTCCACAATGTTCGCAACGAGCTTCGGTTGTTGAGAAGCACTTCACATCCGTTCGTCCGGCCGCAAGTTCACACTGGCAATAAATTTTCGGGGACGCTGGAGCTCACACGACACCAACTGGCAGCCATTTTGTAAGGACGCGTAGAGGAGGAAGGGGTGAAGGAGGAGGAGAAGGAAATGGAGGTGGCGTGGGAGTTTTTAATACTCCCATTAGGACAAACGCAGTAATCACAGCCAGATACTGCGTTTTGTGAAGAGGTACAACCGTGGTTAATGCGCCTATTTACGACGGCTTGTGGCCCCCGGTGTAAACTGGCAGTTTTTCCACCATCATACTACCACACGTGGGAGCAGGCCGCCTGTCGTGAGGAGTTTAAAAGACGTATACCAGCCAAGAAACTCCCATTCAGGCTAACTTGTGTTTTGTGTGTAAGCTGGATCCAACCGTGGCGATGTGTTTATAGGTGGAGGGTTAGAAACCACGAACGGTGGCCGTCGGAGCCCAGGTCAAGCTCCGGCGGATGGGGTCCCTGTCTGTTTACCAGGCAGGGAACTCCGGGACCTCTCAAGCTATTAGGGTAAGGTTTGAGACGAAAGTACCCCCGTCCCCTACTTTTTTCCAATGCTATATGGATAATTCAAACCCCCCCCCCCAAACGTGACCGGCCCCCGAAAAGGGGCCGCACCGAAGTTTCCTTTCCATCCCTTCCAACAATCCACATTCCGAAACCTGACAACTATCCTCGATTCTTGGTTATCGAGGCAGTTGACAAAACAAACCCTGTTTCTTCCATGTCCGTATTCTTGATCACTAAGTTCCTGGAAGGCATCCTCGGAAAATCGTTCGATGCTAAGAAACTCCGTACCGGTGAAGTTCTAGTCAATGTCAAGACGCAGCAACAAGCCACTAACCTCCTGTCGCAAACCTGCATGGCAGATCTGGCCATCAGAGTCACTCCCCATCGTAGCCTCAACAGCTCTCAGGGTGTGATTTCGGAGACTGATTTGTTGAATCAGACCGAAGCTGATCTGTTAGAAGGCCTGAAAGATCAGGGTGTAACTGCAGTGAGGCGTATAACCATCAGACGAGACAAGAAGGAAATCCCCACAAAACATATAATCCTGACTTTCAACCGCTCCACACTTCCTGAATCCATTAAGGCAGGCTTTATCTCGTGCTCCATTCGAGCGTACATCCCGAATCCGCGTCGCTGCTACAAGTGCCAGCGGTTCGGGCATGGTACCAACTCGTGCCGGGGCCAGCCAACCTGCGCTAAATGTGCCCAACACCATCTCACTGATGACTGTTCATCCAATCAACTGCTCTGTGCCAATTGTCAAGGACCTCATGCTGCATATTCGCGAACCTGCGAGCGGTTCAAGCTTGAGAAAAAAATAATAAACATCAAGGTCACGGAAAACATCACCTTCCCAGAGGCGCGAAAGAGGTTCGCCTCTTTCCCCCTGGGGAGGTACGCCGACGCAGCTCGCCGGGGGGCGGAGCGGCGTCTGGTTTCGGCGGGGACCCAGTACCGCGAGTCGGACTTGGTCCCGCCCCCGCCCCCCCCTGGGTTGCCTCTGGCAG
Source organism: Haemaphysalis longicornis (assembly GCF_048455015.1). Lineage (NCBI taxonomy): Eukaryota > Metazoa > Arthropoda > Arachnida > Ixodida > Ixodidae > Haemaphysalis > Haemaphysalis longicornis. The sequence goes on from NW_027526295.1 coordinate 152,939,656, forward strand.
CCCAGCCCGCCTCCACACCGCTCGCTGAGCCAGCAGCGGTTGTGGTGGCAACCTCTTCCGTCGGGACCAGTGCCGCTCCCGTCCGTGCCTCCCCATCGTCCAGTGCGTTGGAGGGTGCCATGGACACCACGGGCCCCGGACCGGCTCCCACCACCACCGCACCGCCCGTGCCACTTCTGGTGCCCCCGACACCAGCGGCGGTGGCGGGTCAAACGAAGGGCCCCCGAAGGGGGGCCAAGTCCGGGGGCCCGGTTCGACGGGCACACCCAGGACATCGGACGACGAGATGGACGTCGTGCCGTTCTTGCCTGCAACGCAGCGCAAGGAGCGCCCTCCGTCGTCCAAGCCTACAGATAGGCCACCCAAAAAGCCCAATCCAAGAGTCACAGCCCCGAAAGACGACACATAAACATACACACTCCAGTAGCTCTCACACTAAATAATGGGAAAAGAAAATATTGTTCAATGGAACTGCAGAGGCCTTATGAATAATCTTGACGACGTGTATGAGATTCTGCATACCAATCAGCCAAGTGTAATGTGTGTTCAGGAAACACATTTGAATTCTAAACACACAAATTTCTTGAATAGTTACCTGGTATACAGGAAAGACAGGGATGGCTGCACACACTCTTCTGGCGGTGTGGCCATAATCGTCCGGAAATCCTTAGCATGCCACCCTGTCACCTTGAACACTATCCTTGAGGCTGTGGCAATTCGAACAATAATATTTAATAGGTTGATAACGGTATGCTCCATATACATTCCTCCTGATGTTTCACTTTTAAGCTCTGACTTCGAGGCGCTGGTTGACCAGCTGCCCGAACCATACATCCTGACAGGCGACCTTAATGCTCACAACACTCTTTGGGGCTCTTCTCGCACGGATGCCCGAGGTCGCCTTATAGAGAAATTCCTTACATCTTCAGGAGCATGCCTTTTCAACAATAAACAGCCTACATATCATAACATAGGACACAACTCATACTCATGTCTTGACTTGGCTATTGGCTCCGCAGTTCTTCTCTTTCCTCTTCTCGAGTGGGGTGTGGGAACTGACCCATACGGTAGTGACCACTTCCCCACCTCACTTACATACATAGGTAAAGGCCCATGCAGTCCATCTTCCCATAATAGGTTCAATGAAGCACGAGCTAACTGGAATACATTTACAGAGACATCCAAACTACACCACACATCCATAGGACACCTACACGTAGATGAAGCCGCACAACTCCTCACGGCGCACATCCTCGACGCCGCCGAAAGGTCCATTCCCCACGCCTCTGGTGCCCCGCGCAACCAGCGGAGGCCGTGGTGGAATGAGGACTGTAGGCGGGCGCGAGAGGCCCAGAACAAGGCGTGGGGTATCCTCCGTCGGTACCCCACGTCGGGAAACCTCCTCTTGTTCAAACGGGCCAAGGCGTTAGGAAAACGTGTGCGCCGTGAGGCAAAACGAGAGAGTTGGCGCTCATTCGTAACATCCATAAACTCTTACACTGACTCTCGCAAAGTCTGGACACGAATACGCAAACCAAAAGGACAACAAACACACAGCCTGCCTCTGGTCAGCACTACAGGGGACACACTCGAAGACCAGGCTGACACACTCGCACAACACTTCCAACACGTGTCCAGTTCAGCACACTACACAAACACTTTCCTGAAACATAAAGCCTGTTGTGAAAAGAAGTCCCTACGCGACAGCAAGAAATCACAGACTTCTTACAACTCCCTGTTTTCACTACATGAGCTGAGGGCTGCTCTAAGCACGTGTAAACCCTCAGCTCCAGGCCCAGACAACATCACATACACAATGATACAACACCTGCACGCAGACACACTTCTAACACTCTTACACCTCTATAACAAGATTTGGCTTTTGGGGCACATTCCAAACTCTTGGAAGGAGGCTATAGTTGTAGCTTTCCTGAAGGAGGGAAAGGACCCGTCGTCCCCCTCAAGCTACCGTCCTATAGCCCTGACGAGCTGCCTGTGCAAGCTCTTCGAGAAGATGGTAAATCGCAGGCTCGTGTACTTCCTCCAGTACAACGGTCTTCTCGAGAGCTGCCAGGCAGGCTTTAGGGTGGGGCGATCGACGAACGATCAACTGGTAGCTCTTGACTCGTATATCAAGGATGCCTTCGCGCATAAGCAGTATTGTTTAACCGTCTTTTTCGACCTTGAAAAGGCAAACGACACCGCTTGGCGTTATGGGATCCTTAGGGACCTCAAGTCATTCGGTGTATCGGGTAACATGTTAAACACTCTTGTTAGTTACTTGTCAGACAGAACGTTTCGAGTAAGAGTTGGTTGTGCACTCTCAAACGTTTACGTGCAAGAAAATGGCGTGCCACAGGGTGGCGTGTTGAGCTGCACTCTCTTCATAGTAAAAATGAACTCTCTTGGTAAGGCACTGCCACCTACAATCTCTTATTCCATGTATGTAGATGACGTGCAGATATCCTATAAATCATGCAATCTGTCAATCTGCGAACGTCAAGTCCAGCTTGGTGTAAAGAAACTTGCCAGCTGGGCAGACAAGAATGGTTTTAAATTAAATCCTGTAAAAAGCTCCTGCGTTGTGTTCTCCAGGAAGCGCGGGGTCCATATGGACCCAGACATTACTCTTAATGGCGTGTCGCTTCCTGTGAACAAGGAGCACAAGTTATTAGGTGTTGTGTTTGACCAGAAACTCACATTCATTCCACACATCAAGGAACTTAAACATAAATGTTTGAAAACAATGAATATACTTAAGGTTCTCTCCCATCAATCGTATGGTTCCGACAAAGAACTCCTACTACGGCTCTATACTGCTTTGGTTGGGTCTCGTTTAGACTATGGCAGTGTGGTATATGGGTCGGCGACTAAAACAGCATTGCGAATGCTTGACCCAGTGCTACACTTGGGGCTTCGTCTCGCCTCGGGTGCTTTTCGCACTAGCCCTGTCGAGAGTTTGTATGTCGAGTGTGATAAGTGGAGCCTTGAGAACCAACGAACGTACATGGACTTGCTATATGCTTTTAAAATTTCATCACTGAATAATCATCCTTTTTATACTGTCTTTAACGATACATCAACATCTCTGCTCTTTGCAAATCGCCCATCCATTCCTCTGCCCTTTTCACTTAAAGTGAGAGAGCGAGCCTCGGATTTCAGTGCTTCGTTTTTAGATGTGTACAGGTCATCCTTTTCTAACAGTTTACCGCCTTGGCAAGTTCGCCCTGTGTCGTGCGACCTTTCTTTTATGAGACTTGACAAAAATCGTGTACCACGAGCTGCAATACTGCAGCACTTTCTGTCTTTGCAGTTTAAATACACATGTGCAGAATTTTATAGTGACGCTTCTAAAACCTCCAGTATGGTGTCGTGCGCTGCTCATGGTCCTAATTTCAATGCAGCCAGAACCATGAACATGCACACATCAATTTTTTCAGCAGAAGCGTATGGAATTTTACTGATTGTACGACACATCCTTGAAAATAACATTCCCAATTCCATCATATATACAGATTCTTTGAGTGTTGTTCGCGCACTGTCATCGCACAAGCCCCCCAGAAACCACATAGTTAATCTTGTATTCTGCACTATCATGTCCGTATATGCACAAAAGCATGAGCTGGTCCTCTGCTGGGTCCCAGGACACGCAGGGATCGCTGGAAACGAGTTGGCAGACGAGAGGGCTGGTGCTGCTGCACTCAGGAACACTGTGGACATTACAACGGTACCCTACACAGACCTCAAGCCACACATAAGACACCACCTGCGCAGAACATGGCAAACACACTGGAATGAACAGACAGACAACAAACTACATGTAATAAAGCCGCACTTGGGACGGTACACATCTGACTCACACAACAGACACGGAAGTCGCCTTGGGTAGGCTGCGGATAGGGCACACCCATGCGACGCACTCGTATCTGCTGACGGGATCTTCTAGACCCCAGTGCAGCAGCTGCGGAGAGGCCCTATCCGTAGTGCACATACTAATCACATGCAAGGCACTTCACACAACACGTCACAAACACTTCAGAGAACTCTACAGACAACATATCCCACTACATCCATCGCTGTTTCTAGGTGACGATGCCATGTTTTCCGTGAAACGTGTGTTTGAGTACTTGTCAGACGTGAAGTTTTTAAACCTCATCCCCTATCACGCATAATCATATCTGGCCCTATACACCAGCCATCACCATTGCCGTTAATTGATTTTATTGTTATTTTGGCTTCAGTAGCTACTATTTTATTTTAGATACTTTTGTTTGGCGCTCTTTGCCCCAGCTGGCCTTGCGCCAAAAAACTCTAACCATCATCATCATTTTCGGGAGGTGGTACTGGCAACAAAGTTTTTACGGGCCCGCTTCACGCTTGAATACTTATCAAACGTGACGCGCAAAAGACTGTATCATGACCTTGCGGATATTGTTTTCTCTGAGCCGATGTACAGATCCATGTACCGTGCAGGGCCTGGGCAGGACGTACTTAAACGAGTAAAGAGAATGGCAGTGCCGCCATGGGTTAAAACGTTCTTTTTTAAACTTCACGTGGGCGTCCTTCCAGTAAAAACCTGGCAAAAAGAGAAAGGTCTATACATTCCATGGGGGGTAGACTGTTACCCATGCAAAAAACCCGAGACGGTTGAACATGTTTTCTTGGAGTGTTGTAATGGGGTCTTCTTTTGGGATGTGCTTCAGCGCACATTAAAGAAGGACTTCCCCCTGGATGCCTAAGGGATCAGGTTTCTACCCATTCAAAGCGAGGATGGGGTACCATATGACCTCGTCATGGTTCTGGCCCTGCACGGCATTTGGAAATCGCGCATGGCCATCCGCCATCGCGACATCGATGCCAAACGGTCCAAAGAGTACTTTTCTGAGTCTGTTCGTCTGATTATTGAAGTGTGGAGGGCTCAGCCCGAGCCTCCGGAATGGTTGCCCGTGTTTGAAACTTTAACAAACATGAAACAATTTTAGCCATTACTCTGTTAGTCAAGTGCTGGCTAGCGTCTTTAAGAGTGTAGTGTTTTGTTTGTGTGTCAAAGCATGGCAATAAAGAAAAAAAAAAGCCCTCTGTGGCCTAGTCATCTGGTGCGCTAGTTATGTCACCGCAAATGTTTTGCCAGTCACAAGTTCGAATCGCCGCGGGTACATGCGTTTTTTTTTTATGAGTTAACTTTTTCGTTTTTCGCCGATGTTTTCTATACTGAGTTCACCTTTTTTTGGGCCGCAACGTTCATTGCTCCACGAACTAGTCAACAGAGTGACAGAACTCGCGCAGGCTGGCACTCATAGGCGTGCGCACAGGGGGGGCGGCCGCCCCCCCTAATCATCTGAAGGGGGGCGCCAAATTTGCCCCATACCTTGCCGATGTAACACATGAAAGTAAAAATTTCTGCTCAGAAATATTTTGTGTGTTGCAATTTCATCGCATTGAAATAAAAATTTTACGAGCATACCTCTTTGCACTGCGTTCGGACCGCTAGGCCTTCAGTGGGAAAAGGTCGGGAGTTGATGTAAGGGAAGGGGGGGGGGGGGGCGCGCTAAGACTTTGCCCCCCCTAATGGAGAACTCTGCGCACGCCTATGCTGGCACTGCCGCGCTAGCGAGTTCTCGTTGGCGTGCTGTTGCCATAAGCACCGACTGCTTGCGGGCAGTGGGCACAGGCCAGAATCAACAGACCCTTGGCCTGGTGCGAACACGCTTTTTACGATACAGGCATGAGCGAGGCAAGCTCCAAATATGGGGGAAAAGCGCATGCATTTGAGCGTCTGCGGGGACGCAGAGGGCGTTCATGCACTGCGTAGGCCTCAGATAGTGAATGCTACGATTCCAAGCCGTCCTGGGAGGCTTATCTTATGCATTTTACAGCCGACGACATGGCAGAAGCGCGGTACTACGATAACTGGGATATTGCGAATGCCCATCCAACGACACCATGGAATGTCAAACATGTTGTTTTACAGACCGAAACCGAAACCGAAACTTGTTTGATTTCTAACCTTGGACATCGTCCAATCACGGCGCCCCCTCCTCTTAACGTCACAGCTTAGTTTGTGCGGCCGCCGCAAACCGCGCATGGTAGTTTTTCTTCTTTCGCGCTTTGTAAAATAATTACCGATTTGTCAACCGGATAAACGTTGAAAAGTGTGCTAATTTGAGCCAGTCTACACAGTGCAAGCAAAAACGGGAGCTTGACAAATTCACTTCAGTGTCCCTTGGATCGTTGCAAATACATTTCTGTTACTTAGTTCGGCTCCACGTCGGGGACAATAATTTATGTGCTATATGTGTACAGTCATGGACAAATGAAAAGAGGCAAAATATGAAGAATATGGTTTGTGAAACCTACATAATGACGCGGTTGTGGTACATTTCAAATGCCACACTTCCAAACTTTGTAACTTCCAAACTTCCAAACTTTGTAAAGTTGGCCCTGCGAGAAATCGACTTGCATAAAAAGAAATTGCATTATTTGTGTGTTCCTATTCGTATTTTCGCGTTTGCATTACGTTTGTTTACGACTACATGTACACTGACCGTCGTTAACAAATAAGTTTACTGTGCAGTTTCGAATGGCAATCTAATTTTCGAAAAAACTGCTTGGCGGATTATAGATCAGTAGGTAGCTATGATGAATGGGGCCAGTATTCACTTCAATAGACCTAACACTTCCAGTACAACTACAATGAGAACAAAGGAAGTAAGCGTAGTTGTTTGAATGAGTTCAAAGGGCAGAAATACTTTTATTGGTGCTGATACAAATGTAGCATAATTAAGCCGATAAAGTTGCTGTTTTGTTTGCTTATAAGACATTTTTGTTGTCGTTCGTCTATTAATTTTATCGACATTCCTACACAACTGAGCCTTTACGCAGCTCCATGGATGAAACGTTTAAGAGACTGCTGCTCTATACAGCCGGTATTTTCGAGGCTCTGCTGCCAACGAGCTGGTGCTAGACACGTGCGCCTGTTACAAGGTCGGTCTGAATGAAGGCGGCAGCGCGAGGCCTTGGAGCCGGCGGCCGGAAGGTTGTTGCTTCCGTGAGGCAGATGGCGCTATAGTAGTCGACTGCCGGCGCAGCGTGCTTCTAATATTAAAGACGATAGTCTTTCTTGAGCTACTTAAAGCTAAAAATTTTGGTCTCTCTGTCTGTCTAGCCCTCGTTTCAGCCACCCGGCCAAAGCCTAATAGAATTCTTGAACTAGAATACAGCCGAAACATTCCTAAACCACTGAATCTGAAACACTTGAACTAGAATACAGCCGAAACATTCCTAAACCACTGAATCTGAAACACACTTTACGCTTCTCAACATTTTTCAGCAAAAAGAAAACATTACGTATATTTGAGACAAGACAGCATACGTGGTATTTACAGTGGTCTTTCTTTTAATAATGTAGTCAAGGCTGTCTAATTTTTGAGGTCACAAATAAAAAATACGCGTTGAAAAAAGCATATTTTGACCAAAGAATACAAAAAGCTCTCGCGCGCATGCCTAGACCGCGGGGCGGAATTCCAAGAAGTCAAAACGTAACGAAAGCTTCCAGTGTGTAACGAGGCGGTCCTGGCAAGCACATCTCTACAGGACCAACTCAACCTGCTGGACAGAGAGAAGACAGGCGCACTCGCCACTGCAGCCCTTGACCTAGGGTTCCACCCAAGAATTCCACTCCTTTCTATCCCCTACCCCATTCCCTCCTACCTCTTTTTCTCAATAAAGATTGTTCACTCAGTCAGTGAGCGAGAAATTTGAACCGACTTGGGCAAACCTCCACCGTGTTTATCATGGGAGGAGAGAGACGGGAGACTAAGAGCCTGAGGGTTGGTCGGGAAAGAGATGATAGGCTGAACATTTGAACAAGAGCGCTAAAAAAATGAGCAGTGGCTAACTAGGCTATGCCAGGATATACGCAGCGTGAGCTAAGGTTCTTAACTTTCCGGGTTGTGTAGTATTAGCTTGATTATGATGCTTACTGCTGCTTCAGTGACACACACGAGGTATACGCATTATGTGACACAGGTGTATTTATCAAGCGGCTCCGGCGCAGCATCATCAATAACCCCAGAGCTAAGCTAGTTCTACAGGCGCACGCCGGTCTTGTTGCGACGCACGAGCCATCGGTTGCACACCGGGCCACCCCTCGCATGATCATCAAGTGGACCGGGCCGCCGCGTGCGCTACAGAGGTCGGCGACGCTGGGGTGTGTGAGAGACGCTGGGCAGCGAGCAACGTTCTGTGCGCCGTGTGACGTCACTGCTCCTCGCGCATGCGCAGCACGGCTCTCCAGGAGCCACGCGAAACGGCTCAACCTCGGCCAGTGTAGCTCACGCTGCATAAGTATGTACAAACAAGCCCCCGATATTACGCTTTTTCAGAAGATAGGCATTTACGTGGCAGGGGTGGTGGAAGACTATCGTCTTTCGACGACATTTGCAGCGAGGCAAGCAGACACTAGGCCAATTTTTCAGAGGATGGATTTTGAATTTCGCAAGCTTGCATGACTGAATCAACCATAAAAATAATTAATATTTTCCGCGCTTTGATAGGTGAAATTAAAGTATACGGCAATTTCAACATTCCAATTTCTCACAGTGTGGAAGCTCTTCAAAAACTGCAATCACAACGCTTTTTTTTTTGGGGGGGGGGGGGGGGTAAATGCACTTAGTTTCATTGTACTTGCACATCAGGAGCTTTGAAGTACTTTTCTCTCTGGTAAATGTTTTTTTTTTGTAATTTACAGGTTGGGGGGGGGGGGGGGGAAGGGGAAGTCCTAGGTGAAAAGTGTAAACGGGGTAAAATAAAATAGATTCTCCTTTCGTATGAGGCCCCGCTGGGCTCGACGTAAAGTTGCGTTTGCACATCCGTCACTGGTGGTACAGTACAGAGGTCCGTTCCTGGTACGCACTCCAGCCTGAGAACCCAGAGACCCGGGCAATCCCAGAGAAGAAGTAGCTTCAGGCAGCGATTAGATCCACGGCCAGAATGTGCGGGGGCGTTGTTGGTTGGCCGTATTGAAATTTCCAGCTTGCCTTTACTGCAAGAGATATTGCCTGGCTGTGCGAATGTGCTGCACGACGACCTGAGCACACGAATCGAAGCAACGGTTCGGACACAGATACGCGCGTGTACCACCGCTCTTTCTTTTTGGCATTCCGTAGCGTGCTGTAGTGTCCACTGGAAACCTGACGGTAGGCTCTTCACATTCACTCCTCACTATACCCTCCAACACTCTGCCAGCACTGCGAAGAACGGGCCACATTACATCCCCATATGTGGGCCTGAAAATCTCACCGACCAGTGGGAAGCTGCGCTGGGTTGCGCAAACCTGGATCAACAAAGGGAGCTCGCGAGTCGTACGTCGGGCAGCCGAATTCTTATGAATTGACTGATATGGGTGGTCTTAGTCATGTGCTCAAGCTCTTTAACAGCCATAAGGGAGTCTGTTTAAATGCATATCTGCCGTACGCCAAGTATATCTATAAACGGTGCCGTACACGGGATTGCTTTTCGCATTGCCGCACAACAAAATAGATAGCCTGAAAGTGCCATAAGTGTACTCACTTGGATGTAAAGAAGTATAAGGGATTCTACATTTACCTTAGGTTGATGATGTAAAAAGCTTTATATTTAAAGTTCAGGTTGGTGTACAGGTTAATTGATAGTTTGTATTGATTAAAAGTTAAACTCGATTAAAGTTAAACGTTTTTTTGTTATATATTTGAATTCCTCAAATACATTAGTCATGTCTCTGCCCAGTTATATATATCCTACAGCTACGGTTTGACCCAATTCGGAAAAAGTTATTCTGCTGCCAACAATTCCAGGGATGAAGATAAAAGGGCTGACGTCACGGTGTATGTTAACCGCGTCATTGCCTTCTAGTGTAGACAGAAGAAGACGGACAGGCTTCGCTTTTCGCCTTGAAATGTGGCACATATCCGCGTAAGCGCAAAGGGCAAGGCACTTAACACGACACGCCGCCTCACCCGCGGCAACGTTCGTCTCGCGCGTGCGTTCTTTACCTCTCGGGCCTTCGTCGCTGACATTCGTCTCGCCGATTTTGACGCGTGTGTTTCTCAAGTGGCGCTGAAGGCGGTGCTGTGTTTCCCGTCGGCGATGAATGCCAGCGGCGTCCAAGATTCCTAGATTCACTCGCAAATTGCCAGCGCACCCCGCAGTGCCATTTCTCCATGTCCTCTCCGTTGTATATACGCTAATGCGCGCGGGCACGCGTCGGCGCTATCAACCGCCCCCGGCGATTGCGTCGTTTACCCGCTATTTAGATATCCCCGCTAGAGCCGGTGCACGCCCAGGGCGAAAAAAAAAAAAAAAAAAGACAGTGATGAGCGAACGAAGCAAGTACGCTCTTTCGTCGACGTCTCTCAAACCGAAACCTGGAGGCTCAGTGCCTGACTGAGTCAGTTGCCGAACGAGGCACCTGGCGTCAGGCGTACCTGTCCACGGACGGGGGTACGCCCGTCACTTCTCGAAGCCGCCATCTACGCGCCGCAACCTCGGGGAGCGTCAGCCTCCCAAAGCGGAGGGCCACGCGCGTGATCGAGCGCAGGTTTTGCCGCGAAAAAAAGCGCGCGGAAAATGCACGTGGGCTCCGTACGTGGACGACGTCACTTTCAAATTTCGAGACCCCTGCTCTGCGTCAGTCACTTTAATGCGTAGGTCTGCGTAACTTTTGAATGAACAGCCTTTTTTATCGAGTTTCCTACATTCAGGACCGTGTAGCGACCTGCATCTGCACGAAAATGCATGATTGGTGGAAGTACCACATTTAATCGTTATAGTAGAGTACATGGAGCGTTGAACGAAATTTTGAAAAACAATAAAATGCGAATTATAGAAAAAAATTCATAAAAATGATTTAACAAAATAAAAAAATATGCATCCTATACATCTACAAAAAACTAAGGCTAAAAAAAGGAAAGGTCAGACAGACGGGTAAAAAATAGCGAGAACGCGCCAACCATGTAACGTTCTGAATTTGCACAAAAACGCGTAATTTGCGGCAGTATCCCATTTAATCGTTGTGCTACGCATTATTCAAAAATACTTTCAATTTTTTCTTATTTTTTTCTCACTCTTCGCTTTATTATTCGTCACGAATAAGATACAAAAAAGAAAACAAGAACGTGGTAAACAACATGGCACTGGCGACGGGCAGCAGGCAAGGAAAAGTGCAGTGGTGTCCGGTAGCGCTTCGGGCGCAGGTGTCAATGGTCAGGTGGGGGAAGAGAGGAGATGAATGATATGGAAACTAGTTTTCCGGTGTACCGCTCATGTCATTCCCTCATAATGCAGTGACGGAGAAACTCTATAGACAGCTTAGGTCACGCGCGTCCTGTGTTAATTACCGCCCCAGTGTTACCGGATACAGTAAAAAAACTAAAAACTAAATAATAAGAAGCTGACAGGCCCTTGCAGCTGCCTAAACTATTGGTGTGTGCATAATGCGGCATAATAATTCGTAGGTAGAGTAAAAAGTTTATTATAAGGAATGCGATGTGACAGAAAGGTACGATCTCTCCTAAATAATTTACAGCCTCTCTAAGAAACGTATTAAATAGGCTCGAATTTGAGAAGCTGGGGTCACGAGCGAATAGCGAATAATTTAGCCTATTGAGGCTTCGGTTAGATCTTATATTGCGCAGTGAACACGAGGAGATCAATGACAGGACAAAAATGATTTAGGACTCGCATAGAGAAAGCTCAGTCGCAGGGTTAAATAAGAACTTTTAAAGCAAAGCTAAGCATACAATCAATGACGTGGATATTCATCCTATTCAATGATCAAGTGGTGGATGTTAATACTAAACTGGCGTCAGAAATAAGCGGATAATTTGTATCCCGCGAGGCACCGAGGCAAGGGGACCCGCGTATCGCTGGATATTAGGTCACTTTCTAGGCCCCCCAAGAACAGTTTAGCGATTCTGTGAGTAAAGCTACAGCTCTCGACGCCTTTTCCCATGTAGCAATAAGACATACCCGGGCATCCCGCAGCCAACCAGCTGAAAAACAAAGCGTGAAAACCCTGACTGCAATCGTCGGGTTGCCAGGACACAGAACGCTTGGCATTGTTCCTTCCTTCGTAGGCGGCGAGCACGGAGGCGACGACCACGCTGTTATCCAGCTCGTTTATTCTCCTCTCAGCGGCGTCCCTATTCTCGCACCAGTCAGCCTAAATTGAACACTCTCCTGCTCACTAGGCCTAACGTACACATAACGGAGAACAGATGTTTTGAAAGAGTGACTATCATAGAGGTGATCACAGTACATGTTTAGAGAAAGTAAATGAAACGATTCCAACGCGAATGCAACGACTCGTAAGCTACGGAGAAAGACAAGGGGTGTGGCGACAAGCGTCCTTAGCAAAGTAGTGTTCCTCTCGCTATAGCGTATTGCGTCACGCACAATGCGGTGCATACGCGCCACAGTTCCACGGGCGACGCTGTGCGACGCGTCGTGTGGGCTTTGGACGATGACCCCAGCGCAAGCGCACTGACCTTCCGCCTTTAGCCGCCTCCTCCGGCTGCCCTCAGTAGGTCTGCGGGACGCCGCAGAGCTCCATCCATCCAACTCGTCCGACGTCATGGACGCGCTTGTAGACGAGAATTGTGATGACTGCCTGGCGGCACGAGGCGGTCAGCTCTCGCCAGAGCTCTGTGGCGTCTTCCTGGTGTCATACAATCTCCGAACGGCAGCGTGGCTGTTAGAATACTTCTCCGTGGCGGGGCGGGCGGGTTTCCAAGCCGGGTGGGTATAGTTGAATGTACGATGAGGGTAGCGGGACGTTTATATCACGCAGGATGCAGGTCGCGTGTGCTTTAACCCGAGGCAACCAACTTTCCGGAAGCGATATTTGCGGTGCAATGACAGAAGGAAACGACAACAAAAACTTGACAAGCCGTCGTCATTTCCACTGTTTGCCCTGGCTTATTAATTTGATTATTTGGCGATGGTTTTGTTGCCGATTCCATCACTTGTAAGTTCCTGGAACGCGGGGAAACAACTCGTTGAAAATTGCGGAGGAAAAAATGGCCGCGTATCTGCTTTCTCCGCTGCAAACGTCATTGAAAGACGTTGGGTAGTCCCCTGCCGCCCGAGCGAAGGGGATTACCCGAGTAGCGAAGCCGAGTATAAAGGGGCTCGGTGTATATCATTCCCTGGGGTACACGGGTTTTATGCAGGTATATAATGTAATACGTCTACAACATTATAATTTTCTAGTCACTTGAAGTCAAGTCAAGTCAAGTTTATTTACCAGGCACACACAAGTACAACTCTGTATGCTCTTCTGGGCTAAAAGAGGCGTTGTACATGGCAGTAGGCAATGCAGAAATTCAAACAAGTAACAGTATTGAAAGAAAAGAACTGGACGCAAACAAATTACTGTACGCTACGTCTCACTATAAAAGTAATAAAAGAACACAAGGACAGACTCACTGGTCATACAAATTACAACCCCCCCCCCCCAATTCCCCCTAAAGATGTCTTCCCAGCAGACCAAGCGTGTATAGTAGAGAAGCTGACTTTGAAGGAGCTCCGTATATAGCTTTTGATAATGATACGTTGGTTTTATAGATGTCCGTTTCCCAGAATTTGTCGGAGCGACGCTGGCGTTGCAACCACCCCAAACGGAGGAATCCCGTACGCGTAAGCACACAAAAGAATGGAGGGAAATCCAGTCGCGGTAGCAGTTCGAATCGTGGAGGATGAGACATAGTACCCCAACTTGGCGGGTTCGGATCCCACCGGATGGCAAAATTTTCTCTTCTTTTTAGGGCGAAGCCCCTTGCGGGCTGGGGCTGTTGGCGTCTCCTGCCGCCGCCGTCGTCGTCGTAATCGTCGTTCGTCTCATGTAGTCACGGTACTAAAAGACCGGGAAACTCGCTTACGCGTCGCGCTAGAATGTAACGAGGGCTTAAAAAAACCCGGGACACTCGTTTACGCCTCGCGCTGGAGCACTTCGTTACGCGCACTAAAAACACACACTCGTTTACGCCTCACGCTAGAGAGCTTCGTGCTTCAAAGACAAGAGACTTTTACAGCAGAGCTGTATACCTCTACCTTCAACGGTTTAATCTGTGTTGGCGTTTTTACACTGCATGCTTCGCCCCTCCAGAGGTTTCGCGTTAGTGGAGATGGCCCGGGATTTTTAAGCGCAGAGCACTACACGGGCTCGCCTTGTCGTCGAAGCTCTCTCGCTGGACCCAAGTAGAGCCACACGGCGTTCTGTCGTCGCGGCGTCACACAGAGGCTTCGAGAGCTAAGCGGTTTATATAGTTATAAGCGTTCGAAACTCGTTAGCCGCTGGCGCTTGTCATGCATCTCCCCGTTGTTTAGCGCAAAAAAAAAAAAAAAAAATCTGAACGTACATTTGAGGCAAAATATACGTTATTAACCGCCAGCGCCCGCGTTCATTTAGTTAGGAACGCTGGTTGGGTTGGTTTTTACTAAGAGAAAAAAAGACGCAGTGCAGCGCTGGCACGTGCTGGAGGGAAAGCAAGCTCAAAAAGAACAGAACTCCCGCTGGCGCAGTTCCAGGCATAATGCGCGCGAGCACTGCGAAGGCGGGAAATTTAAATGCGTTGGACAAACCTCCGTTGAACTCATCAGGAGAGGAATGAGACAGGGCGGGGAAGAGCGTGATGGGTAGTAAGGGTGAGCGGATAACGGCGCCACAGCCCATTATGGCGAATCACTGCTCTGCACTTCCGAGAGCTTTCACATTGAGTGGAACGGCGTTAATTTCTTTTGTTACAACCACCCGTGCTTTCTACTTCCACGCAAAAAGGGCACCAACTAGTTATTTATTTCTAAAGTGTTTAACTTGAGAAATTTCGCTGAATACGTTCGTCGTATAGTAAGTGAGTATAAGTAAGTATAGTAGACAGTAGTAGTATACATAAGTAAGTATAGTAGACCGAGAGTGCGTCAGGTGTGTTTCCAGCGAACTTGAGTGGTCGCATGTGGCGTATTCTTGCACCCGACGTGGCAAAATAATAACAGGCGTACGGGAAGCCCACAGGCGAAAGGGTGTACACATGTTGCAGGAACAAAAAAAAAATGGGATCAGCATAGCGAATAGCGGTGATGGTGGGAGGCGCCATCCTCGAGCCGCGAATGCGTCGTCGAGCCACGACGCAGTCGTCTGAGTGCTGCTTCTGTGCAAGCACGACCCTGGCCGCCGTAACGCACTGCTACTCCTTTGTGCAGGCGCAACAGCGGCGGCGAGGTCGACGCACACAGAGCACTGATGACTTCGGATGCGTGACTGTCCCGAAGTCGGGGTGAACACGCACTGTGCGCGCAGTGTGCGTAGCTTGCACGGCTTCTGCTAGCACGAACGGCCTGTCCGTATTTCCCGCCTTTCCGATGATCGCCTCGCGGGGGGAAAACAATGCCGACTATTACGCTCAGTTACTCTCGTACCCGCATCGCCGCGCAGGCGTGGCTGCACGCACGAGAGTCACGAACCAGTGCCACTGGCAGAGATCAGGGGTAAGCTCTGTGTGGCTCAAGATTACGACGGGACAGGCTATCAGTGTGACGGTTCGATGACCTGATGAACTTGACTGCCGTACAAGGGGCAACCTGTTTGCGAGGCGTAGAAAAAAAAGATGAGTAAGGGCAATGACCGGTCTTTGATTGTTTACCTGTGGTCGGCTATTGTCGCAGTTGACAACGAGCGCTTATACGTCCACATAATCGCCACTATGTTCGGGCTGCCTCTTGTCTCTGAAGTACAATGCTGGGTCGTCCATCGATGCTGCATCGGGTAGGGACTGGAATGCTTTAGTAGACCAGCGACGCCTTTGTTATTTTTTACGCATAGTTAGGGCTCATGGCCATGCAGAAAGAAAGATCACACTGCTACTATCACTGTTCGTCAAGGGCGTTTTTAATATTCTCCGCAAGCATTTGATTGTCGGCGTCGCGAAGAAAAAAATGGTCTTCGGCCGCTGTCCGCTTTGTCAGGAATACACTTTCAATTTGCATGACGTCAGTGTTTTGCAATTCGCTCGGCGGAGAGTTTGTGCCACCATGCGGTTAAATTTGGAAAATGTGCCCGAAATAATGTCTGGCTCAAGGAAACGCATGAAAACAGACAAACAAAAAGAACTGAATTCAGGTACTGCATGCATTGCTTTCACAATGCAAATACCGTATTTTGCCACGTATAACCCACCCCTGCATATATTCAGAACCCCCCCTTTCAGCCCGTCGGAAAATAAAAAAAATCCTCGCGTATTGCCCGCACATTTGATACAGAAAAGGTTGCACCAAAGCTCCTGCTCAAGCAACACATCACATGCTATGCAGACAGAAAAAGCGTATATTTAGCAAGTAGAATACACTGACTGCAAGGCGGAAGTCACAATTTACTAATAAAATTCAGTTTAAGTTAGAGTGCGCTCGTCCTTGTTTTTCTCCTCGTCCTTGTATATTTTTGCGCAATCGCTACCATGGAAGGCTTAGTCCGTGTTATAGCGTAGAGCTTCACGGTACAGCGCGTATTGCCGTGAAGCTGCACTAAATAAAAGACCCCGAGCATTATCCGCACCACTGAAATTTTCGTATTTTCGGTGCGGGTTATACGAGCGAAAATACGGTAGGTGCTCAACAGAACTAAGAAAGTAAGCAAATTGAAGAACAGCTACTTCAAGACAAATTGGCTTTATTGCACTCAGAAAAAAAAAACATGAACAAATTCTCTTAGAATATGATATTTTGCTCGGTGCCGCAAGTGTTGTTTTGCTCGATATTTTTCATGATGTTTTGCATGATGATGTTTCGCTTGGTGCCACCTCGATACCGGGGAGAGAGAGGCCGTGAAGCTGACATTGCTCATCGAGACCTCGTTAAATCTTCCTCCCTATGAATTGGGTACATTGACAGAGTTGTCTTCTTTTTTAGTATGATGAACACGATCTGTAGGATAAAAGTACGCTCGTCGTAAGAGAATTGTTTTTGTGTGAAATTTATAGATTTCTGCGTGCGCCTGACAAATCGTAACCTACAAACAAATTCAACCCGACATATCCAGCGCCAAAGGGTAAATCAATACCTTCAATTCCAAAATAGCCTCATGATGTGAGCGGTTGTTCACTCGATACAATTATAGAATAATCTTCCGAGCTTGCCAGCCCATATATCTCGTCTCCAAACCACCGCTTATACTGCGCATCAAAGATATTTCACTAAATTGCTCACATCCCGTCGGGTATTTGGCGGCGCTGACGTCAAACCGGGAAAAACTGCCGCCACTAAACGCCCTTTTAGCGCCCTTCGAGCGCGGTAAAGTACGGGGGATTTGAATGATAGCGCAGGCAACCATAACCATCCTGTGCTAGACACTGCTGGAGCGTCTTCTCACGTGATGGCAAGGCGCGGCAAGGCCTCGGTCATTATCATGAGAAAAGGCCACTAAGCAAATCTTTCCGTAATTGGTACCTGCCACTTTAGCCAACGGTTGAACAAAGCGCGCAGGTACATTCGTGCGCGCCTTGCACGCACTCGCGTGCCAACTTTTTGACGGCACGGAAGTTCCTTTGCGGATTCAGTATTGACAGGCATGGCTGCCCGAGGGATAACGTCCTCCGTCTGTGCAAGAAACGACTGCCAGTTGGCGCTAAGATCCGACGATTTCACAGCAGAATGGCGCGAGGCACGATGACGCTTTTTGAAGCATTGAATTGGTCACACTGTGATGAACCCGCGTGTCCCGCAATTCTTCTGCCACATTACACTTTTTTGAATTTGTGTAATTTCTGCGTGCTTATTACAGCGAAGCTGTATATGTCTTGGTTTCCACATATGGAGTCCGCGGACAATTCGGGTAGAACGAAAATTTTCCGTGTCCAGAGCTAGTGTTTTGTGTTGCCTTTTTTAAGGGCTCCCGGAGTGACATTTTGGCGGTTGTGTTTCTGTACAGACACAAACACCTTGAAGGGCTTTCGGCGCGACCTTTTGGAACGTGTCTTTCACGTCTAAGCACGCGCACTTCCGCGGCTGGCGGTTATGCATGCTGGGGGGGGGGGGGGGGGGGGGGGGGGGGTAGATTTAATAAGGAGTTGTTTAGTAAGGCAGAAAACGCCAGAAACGTAAGAACAGAGGGAGACGCCCAGTATGCTTTTGGGTTCTGCGGTTTTTGACGGCACAAAAGTGGTGAAAGGTGAAAGCTCATTGCGGAAGCATCTATAGATGATTCCTTGTTTCTTTACGATAATGTCCCGCCCCAGTGTTCAAATTCACACATTTTTTTAATAAAACTAAGTTGGAAGTTAGCGCTTGTGCCCATCACCTCCATGTGTCCTCTGTCGTTTTTTTTTTTTTTTTTGCGCTACACGAAGTCATGGTTCTATAGATGGTTTCCTCAAATAAGCAGTTCCTAAATGGTTGACAACGTGAAATAAACGTAAATCAGAGCTTTCCGTGAGCTCATCGTATCTAAAAAACTCAGACTACAACTTTTTGTAAACTGCGAGGCGGGCTGCTTCCGTCATTATTCAGTCAGCCACTATGGTTTCAGTTCCGTTTTCGAAAAGAATTGGTGCGCAATTAGCGAAGTCAGTAACCTTCGACGGTGAGCGCCCCAGCTTCTGCAAGCAATATACCCGACAGGAGACTGCGAAAGTCCCTTCGTTAGAAGCGGAAAAAGGAAACAGAATGCATTGCCGGTGCTTAAGCGACCCGCCTGACCTTCTAAATCTCCTGTTATCCGCGAACGGAGGAGGGGGAGTAACACTTTTTTTTAAATGTTGCTGTCGGTAAAGCGCCCCCGGTCAGAACGCAATAGCCAGTGAAATGAACTTACAGCGAGTGGTTAGCTGACCGATCCGCCCTTGTGCTTTTCCGTTCGCCTCGAGCCGCCGTTGATAACCCGTAAAGCGTGCGTCGCTCTGCCCTTGTTATGTTTGAGCCAGGGGGAGCGCGGGAAACGATTACTACGAGTCGACACGGCTGCCGCGAAGAGTGTTTATTTTACGCTAGGTTCGCGCCGCGAGAGTGAAGATAATATGAAATGGCTGTGATGGCCGAACGACGTGAATTGAAGGCGCCCACCTGAACGGCGCCAGCTGGGAGCCCAGGACACCGCGCTTGATCTTCGAGACGGCGCTTGTTGCTTCAAAAACACCTTCGCTGCTCCATGCTCGCAGCCAGCCTGATGGGGTCTGGGACGCCGGAACACCGGTCGCATATTCCGTCTCATTAAGCGTTTCTCATTCCGTCTGGGGAAAATGATAAAAGTCCAAGCCAGCCTCCTTGTCCGAAGAAACGTTGCCGTAGTAGGCCATGACTTGGCGACGTAAAAGCTACCGATGCCAGCCTTTACGCTGAAGACCGCACCGGGGTTCTCTCCTATTTTGTGACGCAGTGGCTACGCCCAAAAAATGAAAGGGGAGAGGTGAGAGAAATTCCAGCTTTATTTACTTATTTCTCAGCAAATAAAGCGTCGTTGCTCGCCGAACAAAAGCCGAGAGAGCTATGAAACGCATGATCTTTCATTTAAAACAAAATTTCATTCAGCCTTCAGTATCCCTTTAAGGGAGCCAAGGAGCTTTCCATGCGAGATACGGACAATGGAAATAAAATATGTGTCTGCGTGACGTGTGCGTGCGTGCGTGTGTTTGTGTGCGTGTGTGTGCGCGTGCGCACAAACAGGCGTGCGTGCGTCCGCGCATAACACGTACGCGCAGATCCACACAAAAGCACACGCAACCCGCAAAGATTTCATAGTGCACTTTCTTATCACAGCGTGCACATTGGCCTGCTAGCTCAGTCGGTTAGAGTATCGGGCTAATAACGCGGATGTCGTAGATTCGATCCCTACGCAGGCCAGTTTCTTGTCCTTGGGCTACTTAAAACCGAAAATTGGCCTGCCTGTCTGTCTGTATGTCTGTCTGTCGCTCGGTCCAGCAACCTGGCTAAATGTCCAAAAATTATAGGACGGGAAGTTTATAGAAGCAAAACATTTCCAAACCACTAGCTGTGTTGCGGTGCGTCATACTTGTCGACATTGCAAAGAAACACTAAAACATTAAGCATATTTGAGGCGAAACACCAATACATAACTGGTGCTAGAAGTATTCTTTTAATTAAAAAGAGTTGTGTGCTTTATTTTGGCGATAGCTAATAAAAATACACTGAAAACAATGTTGTGACAAAAAAAAAAAAAAAGAGGAACACGGAAAGGGCGCGCTGTATAAGCAAGGCCTCGGGCCCGCATTCCGATTCCAACAGCAACGAAAGAGTCCATAGACGGCGCGCGAGCAGTGGAACGCGGGAAAATGAAATTGACTTGAGGAAACCTCCACAGGGTTTATCGTCGGTGGAGCAACACGGGAGGGGTAGAGCGTGAGAGGTGGGCGGGGGAGAGAACAGGCTCATTTACGTGACCGAGGCGGCAGACGACTCTCGTTTTTCGATGACATTTGCAGCGAAGTGAGCAGGTACGCGGCCATTTTTTTTTTTCAGGATTGTTGCCCCTGAGTGAAGAGCGTAAACGAATGTTTGACTCTTTGAAGGAGAATAACGACAAGATACAACTTTATTAAATAAAATAAACAAGCCTTTTCTAATCCACTTAGTTCCGATTCAAGGGCAAAGGTCGTTTTTAACAGAAAAAACATAATAAATATAGAAAAACATTTTTTCGCCAGAGAGACGTGTTTGGGGACGACAAACTATGAGTAATCACTAAGACATAGCTATCATTGTGTTAACTTGCGTTAGCATTCAAGTTGCACTATCAAACAGTACTAGAGGCCCCACTACAATTTCCCAGTCATGTTTCTTGGCGGTGGCTTTGGTGGGTGGCGGCCAATCACACAAACAAAATTCAGTGACGTCATAAAGACGTCACCAGAAAGCGGTTGGAGAGTCGCCACTGCTTCTTCTATTTTCCTTACTATCTCAACGACGTGTTCGAGGTTTGCGATAAAATTGCATTATTGTTATCGAAGCAAAGCAGCCTGTTCAACCAGACTTGTACGTTGTCTTCGTGTCGTGTACTTTGCTTTCTTGTACTTTGTCTTGGTATAAGAATCGAACGAGTGGTGCACGACAGCGCTATCCGAGTCAGTATGCCTGCACTATATCCGGTTTCGGTACTGTTAGGACCTCATACGGAATATATCTATATGTAGAAAAGGACATGGAAAGAGAAATTAAGGAGACAATGGACATATGCCACATAAATGCCATGAAAATGACACTTTTCTTCAAAACAAGTTTCCTTGGCCCTGGTGCAGACAACGCCCGACTACTGCGGAAGCAGACGCGCAGCAACTGTGTTACTCGCGTGCACTCGAGCGTAAAATTCTGCCTTTGAATTTCTCCTGTACAGCTGAACATCAGAACAATGCCTGTTTTGTCGGTAGGAGGCATAATTTCCGGCTGCGCAAGATGTGTGACCAAGACCATGGTGGGCGCTCTTGTTCCCTACTGAGTAACGGTTAAAAAAAAGCGTTACCATCCCCTCCTAAAGACGGTTGAAAGAAGGGCGGTGGCCTTCTCACGTCAAAACTACGTCGAAAGTGCACCAGAACCTTTCTAAAAAATGCGTCCAACCTTCGACGAAAGCGCGTCCAATCGATCTTCAATACTTCAAAGACGCAAATCGAAAAAAGCGAACGAACCCATGCGACGATTTTTCTTTGCGCACTAAGTAAACGCTTCTACGAACGACTAAATGCATACCAATATGTGGTTTATGAGGTAAAGCTACACTATTGTACTCTTTCTTCATTCTCGGTGCGTGTTCCTTTTTCGCGATTTTCAAGTGACCGTTTTGGTACGATGAAAGCCCGGTTTCACGCGCGCGTTGCATGTCCAGAGATTTCATCAGAGCTTTTCGGCAGACCATCCAGTCCACGGGGAAATGCATTAGTTTTGCGGCAGGACGCCATCGGTACCACTAAGAAAGCTTCCGCTTTAAAATCTAACGCACCGCATTCCAGGAAAGTGCTTGAACCGTGTATCAGCTCCACGTACTCCGCAGGCACCGTTCGACGTCCGCATAGCGTGCCAGAAAATAACGGGCCACAGATGTACAACCAATGTAACATGCCAGCGTACGTACAAGTGAATGCGATTGCGTCGATCGGCGGCATGACGAACGCTTCTAAATACGGCGCATCGGGCGGACCAGGCAAGGAACGGCGCGGATCTTCTGCTGCGCTGGCAGATTAGCCGCGAACGCCTCATGCAGCAGGAAGCGAGCCGTGCCGCGGACCTCCGCCGCATAGCGTCGGCCTTAATTACCGCAAGGTCGGCGCTTCGGCACGGAGGCAGCAGCAAACCACCGCACCGAGGGGACTGTTTGCCGCGGCGTGCGTTCGCAAGGCCGCCGCCAATGTGCGCATCTTCCGCCATCGCCGGGAATCCGAGCCCCGTCCAGCGCCTTGGATCATCGTCCTCCCCCAAGACTGAGAGATCGTACGTCATTTTCTTACCTTCTCGTTCTGTTAGTACACCTCCCTCCCCTTCGTTTACATTTTCGGAAAAAGGCGCAAACAATCGTCATTAGCAGAAAATGCACAGACTTTCCCGATTGGCTCATCTCCGCTTATCCGTCGCCTTCGTCGACCCTTTGTGTTCTCTGCCGTCACGCCGAAGCTGGCGAATCCAGTAAAGGTCATCTGACTTTCTTTTTTTTCTTTTTGATTAGTCGTCTTCTCGACCTCCACCGTGTTGCTAGCGCGTGTACGCTCGGTGTAATTACGGAAACGCTGTCTTAACAATAACACCAGAAAAAGAAGCGTATATATCTAATCCGCGCAGTTTCGTGAGTCAGGCGCGATTCTACGGCCGATTCGTCTTCGAACCTGCCAAAGCGAGAAGGGAAGCGTATGTGTGTAGGTTAGGTTTCGAACTGAAGGATATACACCTATCCGCTTACTGCTCGATGTGATGGAAAGGATTACGTTCCGGGATCACCGTCGGTCTTCAAAGCGAAAGGTCACAATGTGTCCGTACACTTGATTTCCCCCGTGTCTTATGTAATGGCGTGAACGATAGCAGCCAGTCAAACTCAATGCATCTAAGTTAGCCGTATCGGTTTAGGCGAACTGTTTGGCGTAACTAAAGTCTAGTGGGCTGGCCTGATGCATAATAGCTCTTGAAGGTTGGTTTGCTGTGCGTAGAGTTAGTTGACATGATGGATGGCTCGTGTCATTTCATTTTAAAATGCGATGTACCATGCATTCCTTCCTACTCCTGATACATTGTCTAAGGACGACACAATCACGAAATAACAACAATATGTTCTGTACCTTCAGCAGCGTGTAAATGGCTAAGTCGTGCTGCTGAGCAAGCGGTCACGATTCGGGTCCCGTATACGGGGTGGATCTTTTTCTCATGAAGGCGAAGAACGCAAACATTCACGTGTTCTAGCTTTCGGCACTCGTTCACGATCCGCCTAGGCTGTCGGAATTAATCCATCGGTGTAACTAAGGTGCTCCGCAAAGCCCTGATGTAGCTTGGGGGAGGGGAGAGTAAGATACAGATGCGATTTGCCATGTCTACACACAAAACTTTTTTACACCCTTTTGGACAGAAAAGGGTGTAAAAATTTTGTCCCATGGCTAACACCCTTAAAAGGTGTTTTGGCAAAAAAGGGTGTACGGATGAAAAAAGGGTGTTGAGCTCAACACCCTTAAAAAGGGATGTTGGGGATGCTCAACACCCTAAAAAAAGGGTGTTGAGCATCCTCACACCCTTTTTTAAGGTAATGGCATGCGCACTGGCAATGAGAATCGGCAGAGCGCGCAGCATTAAGTACAAAAAGTCAATACGCACAAGTTACAGTTGGAACACAAACGAATTCAGCAAAAAAAAGACCAACGGGATGCAACCGGTATACAGGGAGCGCATACTTACTTAGAAATACATGTGCTGTTCTTGCTTTTATACCCAGGAGAGGAAAGCCCCCCCCCCCGATCTAGTCGGTGGGCTTGTCGCATAAAAACATATATTTTAGCGCTAATGTTGGGAGTAAGGATTTTACTATAAGAATATACAAATCAAAACGCGGATTTGCAAAAAAACTTTTTAATCACAGGGTAGTTTTTTGTGTTCCATAATTTATATAATTTTATTAAATACGAAACAAATCTTCCCTGCCAACTCAACACCCTTCAAAAAGAGTGTTCATTATTTCAACACCCTTTTTCCCAGAAGGGTGTAAAGCTACAAATTAGGGTGTTCGAAACAAAGAAAAAGGGCGTAAAGAAAAAGGGTGTAAGAAAAAGGGTGTAAGAAAAGACCGCCAACTAAGAAAAAAGGGGAAGAGACCTCCAACTTTTGGAGGCATTTTGTACCTGTTTACACGGGTGGGCTGAACATTTTCTACACGCGGGGGTGTTTTGTATCTCACTATGGTTAAAGCAACATGAATTGGCGTAATTTATTACCAGTGAAGCTCTTTAAGCTTGAGCTAGTTTCGGTGGCGTTAGCAAAAAAATACAAGGAAAAAAAATGCGGCACCTGTAAAGGGTGCACCACCGCAGATAGGGTAAGATAACAGTGAAGTCGGCTGTCGAGCTTGTTAGAGTGGGAGCACAAAGGGTTTATGCGTATGCGCACCTCTTACTTAACCATTTCAAAGGTACAAGTCTTTTCTGGATTCTAAAAGGCAAAAAAGTTGGCGCAGCTTTCAATAGTGGTGCAAGGCTGGAGAAACAGCATAGCTGGGGGTCGACCTAGCTTGTTTCCCCCTTGGATCCCCTGGCAATGGGACACACACACACACACACACACACACACACACACACACACACACACACACACACACACACACACACACACACACACACACACACACACACACACACACACACACACACACACACACACACACACACACACACACACACACACACACACACACACACACACACACACTGGAACAGCCTTGTAAAATGCGGTTAAACTTGGCCTCACCCCTCAGCGGTCATCCTAGCTTAGCAAGAACATTGCAAAACTTAGCAACACCGCAAGAAACTAGGTAGAGCCCCAGCTACACTGTTCTTTTTTGCAACTGAACACCTATTTCACACCGTTTCAACAACCTACAGAAAGCCATGCGTGTTGCAGTCGGTAAACACCCTTTTCACCACACGACTATAGTCCTTTTAATTTTGAAGGTTCAAATTGGCGTTTCACGGGCCAAAGCTAAACTTGGGGCATGCGGTGCATCGCATTGCATACGAGCATTTCTTTTTTTGCGTTTCGAAGTTTCTTGCGAGTAGAGGAGTATATGAGGGGATGTCTTCTTCTTTACAGTGCTATTATGCATCCAAGCATGGCCTTATTCAATTAACAGCTGAACACCTTTTCCACACCCTTTCAACACCCTAAGAAAAACCTAGGGTGTTGAAGTTGATCAACACCCTTTTTTCCAACAAAAAGGTGTAGAGCTAGGAAAAGGGTCTTGAGATTCAAGAAAAAGGGTGTAAAGGCCTCCTAACACCCTTTTTCCACTTATGCTACACTCTTTTTGGCTAAAAGAGTGTAAAAAAGTTTATTGTATATGCTTAAAAAGAAAGTACAAAGGAAAGTAAAACAGTTGCAGTACGAGCCTCAGGCGTGTGTATGAAAGCAAGCGAGCTTGACCAGCTAAAACTATACATAGTTTTAGCTGGTTAAGCTTGCTTAACTATAGTTAAAGACAGCGAGGACATCTAAGCACTCCTAGTGGATGCGAAAGGATGTGGCGTAAATGCGGAACGGCTGTGCCGCTGTGGGCTGTGGGCGCCGTGCATAGCGCCCTGGATATCTGGTGACTCCTGCGTCGCTAGGTGAAGCAACAGCGTAGGTGCAAAGTTCGAAGCAGAGTGTAGCTAAATTACGTATCCTCCTTTAACCATTATCATCGTTTTCCCTCCAGGCCTTCTTTCCTCCTCCGTCTGTATGTCTTCAAGCAGTGGCGAATTGCCCTTCTTAGCCCAATACGTTGGCTTAAACTTTGGTTAGCTTTAACCTTAAGTTTTACGACTGGCCAAGCAACGTCAGACTTATTGTACGTAAACTTTCGGGTACCGCTTGAAGACGTTAGAGCTCAAAGCGTAACACTAGGCTAACGTGAGGGCAGCACACACCCGTAGTTCCGGCGCAGCAGAGGGAGGGGGAGATGCGGACACGCTATACGGCCCCGTGCCCCTTTTCGCACGGCCAAGAAAAAACGCACACGGAGTAAATACGTTATTTGCTACTCGCCCAATAGGTGCTTCTGCAAATAGCGTACTCACATTACTGCTATGAGCCTCAACCAAGGCCTCAACGCATGTCTGTAAAGCACAATGCATGCACTTCATTGGATAAAACCAGCGCGAACTAAGACGAAGACGAAGGAAGGGCAACACAAGGACAGATTCGTCTGAGTTCGCGCTGGTTTTATCCAAGAATGTCTTTCCAACTAGCCCAGCTTGCAACCCTCTTGCATGCACTTCAATCAGCTATATGGAGCTGTAGTGGCGTAGCTGAAGAATGAGAACTCGTTTCGCATTTCGGGTGTTCTCCTGGGTTCAAGTTTGTTCCAGATCCAAATTTACCTTTTTTTCTTTACTTGATTATTTTACTTTATTTTCTTTGCACGTGGGCCATTTTTTCTGCCACTCCTCGGTTGCGGCATCATCAACGGACGATTTTCCGGCCTATCGAGTCAACCAACGCTTTAGCACTAAAAGAGGCCAGTCGCACGCCTCACGGGCGGTGGAAATTAATTCTGCCACGCTCCTTCGGACACGCCGATACTCGCCCAGGAGTCCGCTCCGGAGTGTCTATCATCACCGCTAGACGAAGACACCTCGGATTACAACGCGCCTGGTACACACACACCTATCTGAATACACACGCGCATGCCGGCGTCTGTCATCATCGCCAGGGATGCGTACGAGGGCGCGAATACATGCGCACACCTCGGCCATCGAGGTAGATGCCGACAGCGTAAAGCCGATTCATGGTCACTGCTTCTTCAGGCACGCATCCAAGATGAGCCATGCCTGAGCGAACACGCACATGTGCAAGACTACACCGCATCCGGAGGAATCTGGTGAACAGTATACGAGTTAACGTAATGACGGCAACTCGCGTTCCGATGCGGCGTCACTAGCTGTGTACATGCGCTTCATCGGCGGCCGTGTATTATACCACGCGTGACCTCGTTAGCAGGGCCGATATACCACCTCCTCGGCAAGCGGTAGACGGGGTCGCGGCTGCACTAACGACGCTGAACAACCTTTGCACAAATGGTTTTGCGGAAGTCCTCGCGTAAGAGGAGCGAAAAAGGACGCGTCCTTCCGTGTTTCCGTAAATTGATTTTTTTTTAATTTTAGTTTCCTGCTTCATAGCTGATGGAGTAGGCAATAAGCCAGCCCTGAACCATACTTGTAAACGTTTGCTTCAAGGCGCCTCCTTGTGGGTACACTCAGGTGTGGCGGTTATAACACACTGTAAAGGTGACTAAAACGACATCGTCAACGATAATTATTTTAGTCATTGGTAGAAACGAAATAACGAATGATTGCGTTATTGTACACAATATTCAGCTTCTGTTCGCCTCCTATAGGCCATTACTGGCGCTGCAGTTACAAAATATGTCCAAGAATGATACGTAGTTTTTAATGACAATCAATGCATGAATAACCAGAAATTAAAAATACAGTAGAATCTGGATAAACGGCAATCGCTGAAACGGAATTGCCGCTTAAACGGAGCAGTAGCCTGTAAGTTGGTTGGTTTTGTATTAAGATAACGTAAAAAAAAAAAACTTTCGGTAATCGGAACTAAAATTTCCGCGTCACCGTGTAAACGGAACCGAAAATAGAACTTCTTGTGAGACCCGTTGCCATGAGCATCAGCTGCTGAAGATCCAGATCCTGAATATGCAGTTGCAAGGGCTAAAACAAAAAGAAATTGATGCATTTTATACAAGTGCACAGACACTAATTGTTTCCAAGTAAACTTTGTGAATGCTGTTCCTAAATTTCTCTTGTAGTTTTCTTGCTTTCTGAAAAACTATCTGCTACATTCACCTTCTAATGCTTAGAGTTCCATGAAATAATTATTGCACATCTCTGGCAGTAAACGGAACTCCTGTTAAATTGAACTAATTTTCTCGGTCCGTTGACGTTCCGTTTATCGAGAGTCTACTTTAGGTTTAAGTTAAATCGAAGAAATTCATTATAACAAGGTTTCACATATGACATGTCGGCGTAGCTATTCGCGAGGCCAGTGGAACACCGGACGCCTTTTGTTTTTCCGAGCTTTGGGAGAAAACAAGACCTTCATGCTACCCCCGCGTATAGTTAAGTAAAATACCACATCATTATAACGGCACAATGCAAGGACAAATGGGAGTGTGTGAAATTAACTTGAGAATTCCTTTAAACTCTAGAGAATTAACCTGACGCCGCTCTCGGCCTTGGCGTGGCCTGTTAAGAAGCGAACGCAGGAAACAAGGGCTCAGAATGAGCGGACAGTTTTAATGCAAGTAGCGTTGGCGTCAGACACAGTAACAACAGAAACAGTGCGTCGGACACTCTTCTCGAGTCCTCTAAGTGGGACGGCGCGTGCAGGAGGATCTGGGGCCGAGTTGAGGGCTTCTCAGAAAATATGACAGAAGGGAGGGCCCTTTAAAACGTTTACCTGATTGACAAGCTTGATGAGAAGCCCGCTCTCCGCTTGAAGGAAGACAATTGTCTGGTGAGATCACAGCAACCTAATTACCATTCGATCGTACGTGCGTGCGTGCGGCTCTTGTTTATGCTTGTGAGAAGAATTAAAAATATGTTGCTGTAACTCCCTGGTGGGAATTTTATTGGATAAACGCGTAAGCCGCGCTCAAATACGCCTTGCACTTGTAAAGTCGGTGCCACTAACATGCACAAATGTTTTGCTCAGAGATTGTTATCAAAGTAGGCAAGCCCTATGGTCTTTCTTATAGATATCTCCATAAGACTCCATATATCTGTAAGAAGCGCTATAAACCAAGACTTTTAACGTTGTCTTCGCGACAACACAGAAGTGCATTGCTGATAAGACATTTTTCAGGAGTCTGTTATCAAGGTATGGTGGTCCCAGGGCCTTTCTTTAACAAATACCTCCGTATGACCCCGAAACAGTATACAACGGGGCCCTTTAAAGTCGCCTTCGATGTTGTACACAAATGCCTTGCCGAGAATACTTTTTTAGGGTCAATATCAGCGGTATTGAATGAAAATATGAAGTTCTCAGCGCCTTTACTAACACCAATTTTTGATGCAGCCAAAGTGTGACGCACCAAGCGTTACCAGACGTACAGACGGTTTTCCTCGTTGAGTCATTGCTTACACATTAAAGATAGGATTGATGGGCCGCCTTTGCGATAGCACTGCAATTCCGGTTTTGTAACAGGTTGTCGTTGACGCATTAAGTTCACTTCCCCCATCTTCTCATTCCACCTTTCTCCCATACCTCAGATGATTCCTCAAAACCCTCCACAATCATCGCCACGTCGTCCTCCCCCTCCCAACTACACCCCGACATCGCCGGGTTTTTTAAAGACGATAGTCTTTATTGGGCTACTTAAACGCGGAAATTTTGGTCTTTCCGTATGCCTGTTTGTATGCCGAAAAGAGAATTTATGAAAACTATTTACAGCTAGGACCCGCTGTAGTTAGCTACGACACGGGTCGACAGGGAACAGGATATACAAAGTGTGTTACAGAGGAAACGAAGTCACTTGACCATCACACAAGTTCACAAAAAACAAGGTCCGCCGCACCGAAGGCTCTTTCACTAATGTCCACGGCACAAGGTCCAGACACCAGAGTTCACGCATGGGAGTCAACATAAAAGCCACAACAGTTCACACACATCAGTTCTACTCTGTATTATTTCCGCACATAGAGGCATGCTCAGCCAGGCTGCCTGAACTGTGCCTTGGCCTCTGAACATACGACTCCCTTCCAGCACGCAAGTGTTACACCTTATTATAAAGGCACTATACGCCATTGCATGGTGTTATTGGCGACCTTGATGAAGCGAGTCGACCAACGCAGGAGGAAAGAGTCTTCTCCAAGCGCCACCAGCTCATGCTGCAGGTGCTGTACGGCCATTTCACGAACGCGCCAAAACAGGAGCTACATGGCACGCTGCGGTCGTGCCTGCAAGGCGGCTACACCTCGCTGGCGCCAAACAACAAAGGCACCCACACACAGCAGAAAACTGACGAACGGGTATCTCTATTTCGTGTAGGCTCCGAGCCTAAGCTCAAACATTCTGCTGAGTAAAACCGAGAATGTGACGGCCACACGACACTCAAAAAGAGCATGCTCTAGAGTCTCAGTGCATCCTAATTGCGGGCACCGGGCAGAGTGAACCACATCAAATGCTGCAAGGCGGTCACACGTCCGCAGGGCTCTCCAGCCACGCAGCCACCCGAAATCGCAAACGTCTGCAGGAAGCACCGCTGACTTTAACTGTTGCCAGCGGGCCCCGCGAGTATTCTTTTTTCCGGTCATCCAACTGCCCAATAGCCGATTCCTCGCATATCTCAGTTGCTGATAAGGCTGTAATATCTAAATCTGGGTTGCCCGACTGAAAGCCTTCAAGCGTTTTAGCAACGTACTACCTGTCGATTCAGCCACCCGGCTAAAATGAAACTGAATCTCGCAATAGTCTTATATACCCACAGCTAAATCTGAACGTCTAAATCGGATGTCAATGTTCGTACTTTTCGAAATTGTCGAACAAGAACGTAACATTACGCAGATGTGAAGCAGAAAATCGATACATAAGCAATATTTGCAGTGTTTATTTTAAAAATCATGGATGCTCGGTTTTTGCGATATCAATTGAAATACTTGATGAGGCAAATACACCAACCAAGGGCGTTTATTCAAAGCGGTCCCAACGTTTCGGAGCCAACTCGGCTCCTTCATCAGGGGTGACTGTGTACGACAAGAAGCAGCGGTTATTCAGGTGTCTTCTTTTTTCTTTTTCTTTTTCTATTTTCTTACTGGAATCTTGCCCTTGCGCGTCGGAGGCCGTGGGCGTAGATGGTGGGAAGGGCTCCGAGGGATCTATTCAGGCTCCGAAACGTTGGGACCGCTTTGGATAAACGCCCTTGGTTGGTGTATTTGCCTCATCAAGTTTTACCCAACCAGACAGAGTTCTGTCGAAGGTGTTCACATTCAAATGAAATACTACATCAACTGCAGATAACCGTCGCCTGCGGCTGCCCGCGCCACTATAGCTCCTGGCGGAATTTCAAGAAATCAAACGGCAACAGTAACGAAAGGTTCCACTAGATAGGTTTCACGTTCCGGTGGGAAAGTACGTGGAGCAGGGCATTGGAGTATGGTGCCTCGAATCACGCCCGTCTCCGCCGTACGGCAGCGCTGGCATCGAGGCACCCGGCCTGGAACAGTAGAACGCCGTAAATTTAAATTGACTTGAGCAAACCTCTAGCGTGTTATTTTGGGAGGAACGAGACGGGGAGGAACAGCATGAGAGGTGAGCGGGAAAGAGTAGGGAGGCGTTTACATGGCAGGGGCGCCAGTCGACTATCGTATTTCGTCGACATTTGCAACAAAAGGAGCAGATACGGGGCCATTTTTTTCTTCTTTGAAATGACCCTGCTACTGCTCTTATATTGTGCGAAATATATTTAACAGCGATTTTGGCTGCACTACGACCCTCGCAAAGCGTGTCCGGGCCAAATGCGTGCCAACGGGAACCGTGTTCCTAGACTGGTTGTTGCTGTGGTGACTTTCATCAGTGACCGCACAAGGTTGCTATCTGCCTCCGCGTAGCTGAAGAACGACGAAAGCCATCGACGTCTCAATGGGGAAGCTGCATGCGGGCGCACTTGGGTTTTTGAAATCAGTCTACAACGATGCAACCACTTACTCCTGGGAAATGCTTAGCCGTGTAGTCCTAGCCCGTCCGTGGCAGCGGCACATATCGTTTTTCTCCGCACGAGATATTTTTACCGGACGTGAGCTTTTTGCGCCTGATTTATAGGGAAACTCAAATGACTCGCCATTACGAGTGTATGTCGGGCCGAAAAGCTAGGCTAACGAAACTGTAAATTGTATGTTGTGCCAGTGAGACAGAAAGCTCGACCGGTATGGATTCTTGTACAGGTTCGGAATGCTGGATTCCGGAAAGCGATCGTAATACATGATGTATGAATAAATTAAACACGATACTGGCGTAGTAATGTAATTCGGAAAGGCATTCAAATCATATCCCAAGTTTTTGCGTGATGATGGCGGTGCTGAAATAAAACGGCGCCCTGTTATTCATTACTTCCATTGTGCCTCCGACAGGCTCAGAAGTTTAAGAGAATGGTGTACAGAATAAGATTGGCCATTTCACCTTGAAAAATGGCCTTCTTTGTATCGTCCAGTTCGGCAGATCGTCCAGTACGAGTAGTCGCTTCATACGTTAACGACAGCTGTTGCAACGTATTCCAGCACACTTTGTGTAGGAGGCCAGAGAACCAGACAGACCTTTGAAACCAGGATTAGCCAAAGAACCCTCCCCATAAAAGGTTCAATTAGAAGCCAGCCGCTCATGGTCTGTGCAGCTCCTTTTCTTGTCTGTGCTTTTCAGGCTACTTTAACGTGGATTTTTGGAAGCCTGCGCTCAATGTGGCAAACACAAATACATTTTCTGTTGTAGTCGAGGCTTACCAGTTCAGAGTGTTTGCAAACCACAATTACACAGCATCTTTGAAAGGAGACTTTGCTGCCTACTTCTACAAAGATGCGTATAAGCGGAGCATGCATTTTTATTTCAGCCCAAAGACACACATATGATCTCAATAACGGCAGATTAGGCTCCGAGCTCTGGAGCAAACGGCTCGCAGTTCACATTCCTGAAAATTCATTCACTCGCTAATGGAGTCATTCGTTGCAAGAACATGCAGTTTACGCTAAAGCGTCGACGAAATAGCTACTGAAGCTACCTATTTTCTTCACGGCATGATCCGTTCCTCTGCAGCTTCCTCTACAAATTGCGCAGCTTCCTAGCGCAGTTTAGCGCACTGGCACGCGTTCCGTGCGCCTTGTTTGGCGCGTCCTGCCTGTTTTGCAAGCTGTCTTCCCCGTCGGAACTGTCGGAGCCAGCAACTAACGAGCGGTCATCAGTGGCTGCAACGAAAGCGCGCCCTTAAACAGACCCCCTTTCCTTCAGCTTAAAATAAAAAGAAAGAAGAAGAAGATGAACGCTAGTTAACTCATCCGAGCACAGACCTTCCAACGAACCGCAACCAGCTAATCACCCAACCTTGCAACAAATTGTCGCAATCCGCTCGTACCCCGCCATCCTTTGCCTTGCCGCTGTTAAGACTGTTTGCTACCTGCAAATGAGCTACTGCAGGGTGCTGGCTACTCGTGTCTTTAGCGCCTTGGCGCCGACTAGAAATAGGAAGCGGCAGCCGCCAAGGGTGAAGAAAAACACCTCCGCTGACTCACCTGCAGAGTGGACGCATGGGGCGCCTCACTCAATGCGATCTTGCCGTTGTCTTTCCCCGGCGTTTCGAAACAATCCACCGGACCGTGCGTGTCCGCGCACTGGTGGAAAACAAAGAGCGGGAACATTATAGGCGTCGAATGAAGGTCTCGGACGAATCTAACGCCGACGTCAGGCGGCCTCGACTAACTTCCACTTGAATCGTATACTGACCTTTAGAAAGTTGGGCCTTCACAGACCGAACAGATCGTGCGCGCTGCCCTCAAAGCCTCATCGCATCGCATCGCATCGCTGCGCTCAAGGCTTTGCGGATGTTGCTCCCTGTAACGGCGCCATAATGATCTCCACTTTAGACGCCGGAGTGCGGCGGCAAGGCTTAGGTAATCACCCAACCTCTAGCACGATTTTGCTCGTGACGCGCGGACCTGACTCAACGAAAAATCTGGCTTCGAGCTCTGAAGTGGACCTCGTGAGTGTACGCACGCTCGTACGTACGCTATCGCACCCTCATTCGTATCATCATTGCCGCCATTACGAAGAAGAGCTCCCAGGAAATTCTCCTCCTTAGAGGTTGGGCGATATCTGCTGGGTTCCAAATGCACCCCAGTTTCCTTTTCTGTTTTGAAGTTCCACGACGATGCGAAGTATTTTTTTTTTGCACAATAATGTAAGCTAAGCTCTCCAAACTCTGACAAAGTTATTGTCGTTGCACAAAGTAATTTATTTTTTACGCAATACATCGTAATTGTTTCCATAGCGCCAAGCATGGTCGCTCGGTGCGAGACAATCAGTAGAAGCACTTAATCTGGTGTCGCAAGTGGATGGGTTAAAGGTGACGCTGAAGAGAGTTGGTCAAGCCGTTGTTTACAGAGCCAGAAAGAAGATGGCGCTAGTTGGTACTGAATTAAGCCGTGCGCTACTGTATTCCCAATAGTGGTGCAATGTTTGCTTAAACTCATGTGACATCTATTTTCATACACATAAGAGAAGTCTAGCCCTTTGTTCGTCCCCTGGAATGCTCTCCCACCGAGGGAGTGACCTGTGAACCGACAGGCATAATTGCGTACAAAAATCGCCTTAAAACAGTCTACTACCCCCATTCGCGCATGCGTCTTCCACTTTCACGTCAGACGTCCGAACATTGTGCGGAAGAGAGTGTGTGTGGCCGAGTATGACACGCCTATCACCGTTGCCCCGGTAGTTAATATTTTCTTCGCACCGCCCCAATCTAGGTCGCGCAAGCTCTCCTGGAACGGCACTGGACCGTGTCGGTAGAGGAGAGTACAGGCGCGGAAGAGTGCAGCCGCGGCACGCATCGTACAGCGGTCGCCTTCAAACACGGCCAACCTGCAAAGCCAAGCGCAACGGATCGCGCACACGGGCCTCCGAGCACGCACGCAGAAGACTTGGTGGCGCGGGCGTGCCTCGGCGCTCGGGCCTTACGCCGCGGAGAGGAGCCTTGACCGACCACGACGGCGACACTCTTGACGCGGATGACGAAAAGTCCCGAACGCAAACAGCACTCGCCCCCGTCTGTATGCGTGTTTGCGTCTCGCTCCGGCAACTCCAACGGCAGTGCGGCGGCGACGACGCAGAAGACACACACAGGCACCCAAAGGAAGAACGGTACTCGCAAATGAGCGCCACATGCGTAAATACTGCCGCTCGGAGCAAACAACAAAAGTACGCACACATACACGCACACGCACACACAAACACACACAAACGCGACACGAAAGTGACGAGAGGACGAAAGGTGAAAGTGAAGCGGTGAAAAAGGAACGACGGGAAAAAGAAAAGAAAACGCCCAGTCTCCGCGTCGCTTCGTCACGCCAGAAGCTGCGTCGTGACGCAATGGCACACGATAGCAGCATCCGCGCGGATCAGCCCTGAAAAAAGGAAGGAGGAGAAGGCAAAAGCCTCTCGCTTTCTACGCAGGATCCGTTGCGGCTACCTTCCGCGCCAGCGACGCCCGGCCGTTTCAAGGTCTCGCAGACACCGTCTCGCCTCCTGTTCCTCTTAATCCCCCTCTCCTCGCCAGAGATGAGCGCTTTCTATATATACATGCTTCAATCTGCGTCTGTGCGCGCGGGGTTTCTTATTTTTCGTTTTCGCGGATCTCCCTCCGACCCCTCACTCGCCCGACCGCCCAGACAAAGGGTTTAGCCAGGAGAAAGATCGAAAGGGGGGACGGAAGAGAGGGAACCGCAAACTGCGAGCAGGGCGAGACGAAAGCGAGACCAAACGTACAAACACAGCAACGCGCGGAAAGAGAGAAAGCGACGGCGACGTTTGAGGGAAAGGCTCGCGTTCGAAATACAACAGGGCCGATGGCAGCGGAAAAATGCATACGCCATAACCCGAGCCGTCCGTCTCTCCACAGGCCCACTCATCTCGGCTCGTGGATAGCGGGAGACGTCTCTCGATTCCACGCTCATCTCCGGATGCGGCAACGCCGGCCACCGCATCAGTGAGAGAATTGCGGGAATTCGTGCCGCGTCCTCACACACTGCGTGATTGGTCTGTTTTCCGGGCCAAAACGTGGATACCGTTTCGTGTGAACGAGTAGTTCAGACAGGCGCGCAGGAGGAGCGTACTATTCGCCACGGGCAATGCCGGCTGTTGGCAGCGCCAGCGCGGTGCGGCAGCCGTGAATGGACGCAGTCCGGTTAGTGCTTCTTCGACGACGCCTTCTTGCTGTGGGATAGTGTGCAATAGCGGAGAGCTTTGCAGCGCGTGGTGGCGCAGCGATAAATTTGAGAGCAAGCCGTCTTCGAAAGTGTGGTCGAGCAGCGGCACGGCGCGAGGAGACATCATGAACGCTCACAGCTTGCTCCTGGAGACTCGCCAGGTGTTTCGGTGAGTGAACTGAAACAAATTGGACTTTTCATTAAGGTTTTCCGTGTCTGTTTTGCTGACAGTCGATTTGTCATCGTCGCTTCATTCGTATGCGGACGGTCGCGCGCGATGGAATCGTAAGATATGTTTTTTCTTTTGTTTCGATTGGTTTGGTATCCCTCTAGTTCACTTCGTAATTTTATTGTACGCTGTTTTACACTCCTTCATTCTTGGGCGTGTGGGAGGTTTCCGCAAAATGCATTCGTGTTTAACTGTGTCGGGAGCGAAAACGCGGCGGAAGTACTACTGAACTCGGCTTGTTCGTTCACAAAGGTGATGGAACGGGCTCGTTATAGGGTGGACCGGTGCCGAGAGTGTATATACTTAGAGCCCGGACAAACTCATGAGTGTTCTAGTCTGCTCAAGTCACTAAAGGAAACTTCGTTCAGGTTACCGGTGAAAGATAAACGCTTCCTTCCTTGCCTTCGATCGGGTGAGGTTTTCTCTGTCATGAATAGACAGCTCTTCACCTTCGCCGGAGTAACAGTAGAAGATTTGAAAGCTCTGAATGGTGGCGTGAGCACGCTCAGCTCGGCATTATATTGTAGGAGCCTAATAATAGTCAAAGTAAATTGCGAGAAAATTGACGTAAAAGCGCCGAAGAAGTCGGCTCAGGAGAGCATTCCAGTATGCAGTATAGCCCATTTATAACGAACTCGGTTTGAACGAGATCCCAGCTATAACGAACACATCTTCGTTACCAGTTACCATTTTATACATAGATTTAATTTATGACCAGATGTAGCGAAAAACGGATATAACGAACTAATTTCCGTTTCCCTATGTGTTCGTTATGAGAGGACTAGACTGTAAAATCTTAATCGGATGATAATTTGGCGTGAACGCCAGCAGTCAAATTATCTTTAATAATGAGCTTTCAGAATAGTTCGGGCTGTTAGTAACTGGTCCGGTATGTTTTCGTTCATGCGCTTTCGCGTTCCTTTGTCAACTTAGCATCACACAAGTAAAAATCAGGACAACCAAAATTTATCGCGTATGGAAATTCAGAGGAAACCAAATAGTTAGGGAAGTGGGAAGGGTTGGGTTTTGAAGGGTGAGGCACGAGTATATCGATAAAAAGGAATAGTTCAGCCACTGTTATAACGTCGCTAACGATTACAGAGATCATTGGCGTTTTCACCTGACTTTGTTTTGATTTGTTTTTTGTTGTAATGACTCTTGCGTCTCGTTTTTTATGTCTGTTATTTTAAGTGCAGTCGCTGGTGTACCAGCCCCACCAAATGTTTTGTGACCACGTGCTGCAAAGTAGGTCTACACGTTCTTAAAATCCAGAACAGTCACAAAACTAATCGCAGAAGGTGCTTCACAGTAAACAGAAAGTATAGTAAACTAACTGAAGATCCGTTGGTAGATACTTAAGAATGCGAGATCATCTCACCTGTATTCCTCGCGAACTCGAGGCTTGGCCCGAGGGGAACGCCTTGCACTGGCTGCACACAATGCGTACAAGCGGTGGCGGTGCTAACAAAAGTAACGGCACTTCAAGTCCAAGCTACGCTTCGACTTGATGTCTATGTCGTAACGTCGGCAGAGTTGCGAAGTTAGCTCTCTACTTTCTCGAAGGCAGCTCTCTCTACGTGATCTTTCCACTCTCTCGTTCCGGGCTATTTCGTCGCTCGTTGACCGATCGACGCAGCTCTGTTGACGGAGCAACGAGGAAATTCGCCCACATGCCCCATCCATTGTTCACGTAATAAAACAACGCTTCGTGACTCCGGCCTATAAGAAAGGCGTTATTTTCTTTTTCTAGCCAAGAATATGCCCAGAATTTGAAAATATGGAGAATGTAAGCCGAGCACTAGCAGTTGTAGTTGCAAAGAAAAGAAGTTACGAAAGCGAGAAGGAAAGATGGTCAGAAAAAAAGGGACGCCAGTTCCGGAATTTCGATGGAGGGATGGAGTGCACGCCTCATATATGGTCGTTGCTTTTTTCCTCACCTACTTGAGCATCGAAAAACTGAAGGACGCTCTGTTGTGCATTCATATCAATGCACTGTGCACTGAATGCACAGTGCACTGAATGCACTGTGGTGTGTTCAGCTTCTTTGGTCGTTTGTTCTCTACGTTCCCCAAGGAGGTTGCATACAACCTCCTTGGCGTTCCCGAACTTCTCCCGTCAAAAAGAGAAGGTACTTACCTATGCGACATCAAGTTGAAAACACTTCTCTCCAAAATATGCATTTTGGCAGTTGCTGAAGGTTGTATTCGTGTCCATATCAGCTCTAAAATTACCGCCTCCCCAAACACTGCATTACAAGATGCAGTGTTGCAGAGTTGCCAAACGAGACAAGTTGGCGTTGACGCCACATGGCTTGGCAACCGTTCTCTTTGAAAATGATGATTTGCCCATACTGGAAGGGGCGTCGTCCTGAAAGATAGTACGCTGTATAAACTTCAACGAACAGCGAGAATTGAAAAAAGAAAAAGTGTTACCGATGAATTTCCGAGTTTTTGAAAGGGAAGTTCAGCCAGTCATCTGTACTTAAGCAAAACTGGTAAAATGCGAATTCCAGAGTACATAAGCCGACCGATTTTTCGGACCTGGAGGGGAACGAAAAATAGTCCTAATAAAAGAGCAGTTAGAAAAATCCGCGAGTAGCAAAAACGAACTTTATTTCAATTAAATGTGACTAAAGAAGTCTCGAATTGTTCCTTGCCTAAAATGTCTCCTTTGTGTGCTAACAGGAGCACTGAAGGGCCGCAACACAATCCTTGTGATAATACGCACAGTGCACAGGCGATGGGGTGAACGCCGTGAACCACAATAACCGCAATGGCTACCGATCAAGTAAAAAAATAAAAAAAAAACGTGCACGACGCGTGAGGCAAGACAAACCTGATGATTGTGTTGCTTTTAGTCAGCGTTACTTGGTGCCTAAAAAAAGTGGTGTAAAAAAAAAACAACAAAAAAACTGGTACGTATCACCTGTTTACGGCATTAGATATTGCTTCCGCCGTAGAGTATACATGCAAACTTATGGCCTCCAAGATCAGAGTTTGTTACCCTGGTGGGAGTCAGGCCAATCCCCATCCATGGAAAGCAAGCTAGGGGGTCAATGAGTCAGAATGGCGACGTCCTGTAGTCGCACTGTGGCTCTGTCGGGTAAAATTTTGTCCGAAAAATCGAACTTTTGGATTATTTTGTG
Source organism: Haemaphysalis longicornis (assembly GCF_048455015.1). NCBI lineage: Eukaryota > Metazoa > Arthropoda > Arachnida > Ixodida > Ixodidae > Haemaphysalis > Haemaphysalis longicornis. The sequence continues at coordinate 152,979,206 of NW_027526295.1, forward strand.
CGAAATAGCCGTTGTTCATATACATGACTAATATGGGACAACTCGCGGTACCTCGGGAAAGTCCAGATTATCCAGCTAGAATTTTGGAGTCCAAAAAACGGTAAGCTGCTTTAGGTACACGCTAAGGCGATCCCACGGTTCAGCTTCGCCTCAGTGCATTCGAGTGACGAATCCATGCCGCCAACAAAACCAATCCGGCGAGTGGAAGCAACGTGCATACCATTTTATCTAAAAATGGGAACTACGCTATGAACTAAACTGGGGAAAAAAAAATCAGGGGAAAAATAATTTCTTACCAATGATCACATAATGCAAGTGCTGAATTCACCCATCACTCAAAGGTTACGAAAATGGCGATTTGAAAGCTGACATGCTTTCTTCGTCATTTAACTTCAGCGAAGACAGAAGAACAAGGGAATAGCGAAAGTGGGCCACCCGTCAAGTGCAACAGAAGAAAGGCTTTTGACACGCGCTTTCCGTTTCTGACACGTATACTAACGACGTAACAAAGCACTCGTCAATCCCTGCCGTCGTTTGACTGCAATGCGAGTCTCGTCACGCCGGCGATTCTCCCGGTGTCAAAAATCGCGGGTCACCTTGGCGCTTTTCCCAGCGACGGATCCCACTGCGGTAATGAGGAGATGTCTATCGCGTTCATACGCGGAAATGGCGATTAATCACGCGACGCAGGCGCGCATAAAACCGCAAGGACATTTGCTCGCCGACACCGACTCCTGCAGTTGCTCAGATTAGGCTGATGAGCGGGACGTCCTTGCGTCGCCAGTTGCCGGCAGTTCGTAGTCCTGTGTGTCGGCACGATGATTTTTGAATCGAATCTTTAAGCTGTATCGTTTTCACCTTATCTCTTAAGTGAATGTTTATTATAATAAATGATAACTGTGCCAAGCTTGAAGCGCGATTAAACTTTGGCACGCAACAGTTCTTCGGTGGAATTTTAAGGACAAGGTGCTGATTTTGTTATCCATGTCAGTTAGAGCGTAAAGTTAGTAAAAAAAATAGCTAAGTAAGAGCTGTCCCCGGCATGTCTACGTCTCCGGTGTTCTGGTAGACGAGCGCATAAGAAATGGTTAATTTGCGCGAAGAGCGACAGCAGTGCTGCCTGATTATATGCGGGACAAAGCTCATTTCGAAGAGCCTTTTTTTGAAGGCACTTAAAAAAAAAAGTGAAGGCCGCCTTTTATTCAAAAGCAATTTGCAAGCAATTAAAAATATCCCTCTGAGCTGTTTCTACCTTTTCATTGATGCACTGCGTCCTTGGAGGTTCTTTCACCGCGCCTGATGGAAGGGCTATGGACGACCTATTTTGCGTCGTGGTTTTGGCGTACACAGAAAATAATGGTCTTCAATAGGACCGTCGCTTCGATTAATCGGGAGAACGATGTTCTGCTTGTTAACCGCAGAATGATTTCGGCATAATATTCCCTTCTCCTATGGTCAGATGGTATTAGCGCTTACGATGATGATACTGATCACTGTGGCGGTAATGGTTATGGTGAACACTTGAACGCCCAATGGTGGCTCATGGTGTGGAAGCAGGTGCAAAGAGGTCACTACCTAAGTGAATTCACACCAGGAATATTTATACTTTAACGTCCTTGCCGAACTGTCATTTGACGAAAGCAGACCGGAACACAAATTTAGAAATTCCCTCTTCTCTGTTGTGGGAGCACCGGCGGAAGAAAATGTTTTGTAAGCAGGCGCCTACTCTAGAAATCCTGAGCCTCCCGTCTTGTGCACGCAGTGAATAAAACGGCGTCATAAATAGTTTTGGCCCTATCCAACTAGCGTTTGCGAGTGGCGGTGCTAATTTTCGGTCGATTTCGATAATGAAATTTGAGCATTGTCTCTTATCACGCTGCGGCGAAGTATGTTGTGTTGATTTTTTTTCTTCGCGTGTCTTGTTATCGGTGTCGGACGGACAAAATCCGTTTATCCTACTTCTGGTGGAGCATCTTCTTGTTGCTGAAGCCGTGGGGCGCACCCGGATATTTGGTTTGCGAGGCAATACTTGTATCGTGTTCCCCTCCTGCCTAGATGCTTCAAGCATGGTCAGAGCGGTTCTGGGTGTGAGTGCATGCTTCTAAAAAATTACGGAGGAACTTCCGTAGAATAGTTGAACCTCCCTGTTTTTGTACTGTTGAACATACTGGTGAACGTTGGGATCACGCCCGTCACCACTTGACCAACCACCTGCACCGCTCCCCCCTCCACCGAAGCTCGGTCCGCTCATTAGTCATTGCTAGGAGTCTCTTAATTGTTCGTCACCTTTTGGCACCTACAGCTCTCAAGGCGGCTCGTGTTGCACCTGCGGTAGCGGCCTACCCTCCTTTGGCGCTTCTGTTTCCCTTTCCCAGCGCGTGCTGCGTCGCCCTTTCTCAGAGCCATTCTCTGACCGTTCTCCAGCACTGCAGGTTCCTTTTCATGGCGCGCGATTCCCGACTCACGATACTTTATCTTTTTAAAAAATATTTTCTGTTCCTGACAACACACGTGCTTCGAACGTAGATTTAAGACTCTCTTCTAAAAATGCGATGTGACACTGAATTTGCAATACCGGCTGCCAAACTCTGCGGGATTCGATTCGCAGACAGCGGACTGCTAACGGCATCTGGTTGCCTGTTTCGGCACTGTCGGCTCTTTTCCCGGTTTATTTTGAAGAGCGGTGCGCATTGAAACGTACGCCGGGGGTTAAGGAAGGGGTTATAAAAATCATGCTGTCTGCTTGACCGGCCCTTTAGCACGAAAAAAAAAAAAAAGGCAAGGATAGCTGTCAAACACGCATTGTGAACTCCGGAAGGAGCTATAGCTAGAGTTCACATCCGAAGTACTTTTACTCACGGATCATCACATCTCCGAGTGAATTTTTGCACTGTGAATGGCGTGTTTTTCGATTGAAATGGTTGTGTAAAACTTTCATTTTGTTAGCATTCAGTTTGTAATACAATTTCATGAGAAAGTTTGTGCTGTCGGGTCTCCGGGTTTGCAAACAACATCAAAGAGTCTGCGACAAGATGCTGCTACAGAATTTACTTCTGGTTTTTATTTATCCCAGCCATTTCTTCCTTCGGTAAGTTGCCCGTATTTATGCCCGAGCGCGCGGTGAAGCACTGTGAGTTTCCGATCGGACGGCACGCGGCGTGAAGGTGCGCTCGTCTTCCGTATATGGTGGGCTGTGTAAAGCGCATACACTCCGAACGTTTGTACGGTAAACTTGTTGATACGGCATTCCAGTGCGTAATTCCAAAAGGACTTCAATACTGCCTGAATGTGCGCCCCTATATCTGAATAGTTATACGCCTGCTTCCACTGTTTTTTTTTCAGACCCAGAATTGGACTAGGCGTTCATCCTTATTAGTTCGCGGTTCAACGAACTAATAAGGATGAACGTGGTTCAACGAACTAATAAAGATGATGTGCAACGCAATCCCTGCGAAAAATGTTTGTCCGTCGTTTTTTGTATGAGGTTTAACGCGCCGAAGCTACACCTGCGCAACGGCGCCGTAGGTACGGGATTCGAAATAATTTTGACCACCTAGGGATCTTTAATGTGCGCCGATATCTCGACACACTGGCTTTTTCACTTTTCACCTCCATCTTTAAAGGGACAGACAACCGATTTTTGTCGCGTATATGTTCTCTAGCTCATATGAAAACCAGCGTTTTATTAGTCCGGTAACCACAAGCAATTTTTAAACAAACTGGCGGAAATAATTTTAATTTGGCAGCAAACTTCCTGAAATCGGAAGGGTGGCGGTTCGTAGTGTCGAAACTTGACACTACCATATGTGTCCCTGTCACGTGACCTGCAAACCTAGCAGCTACTGTAACTGCTGAAACGTTAATTTACGTATTGAAAACCTTTTAACACAAGTATTTGTACAAGCTTAAATAGTATATGTATTTCTAAACATTACTTTGAAAATTCTAAAGACACGCCGCCCGCCGCCGCTAGGTTGCTCTCAGTGTGGCTAACTGAGCCACAATGCCCAGAATCAACGGCAGCGTTCAGTAAACAGACCCAGTGAAGGAGCTTTGACGATTCTGTCTGAGTCAGGGGCGTTTGTTCTGCCAAAATATTTGATTTCAGACTCCAAATACGCCAACGGCAGCTTACAAAAAAAAAAAAAAAAAAAAAAACACGTCGCGCCCAGGGAGAATCGAACTTCCCGCCTCCAAAACGTGAAGCCAGATACTACCTATCGTCTATCCCAGCAGATGGCGCATTCGTGCAAAATAGACCCTTGCATTAAAAAAACACATAAAGGAACAGGAAAGCCTGCGATTCAAACTTTTTTAACTGGGAACAAGTTTTTAAATATCGTTTTTTATTTCGCATACAGACAAAGGTATGTTGCCGAGCTACTCTATGTCATGGTTGCCAGCATTAGTTTTGGAAGGGACACATACGGCTCGTAGACCAAACAATTCGATTTAAAAAGTTCTAGAGCGTTATCAGCAAAACCGTTTCTCGTCAAGGTGCTTGAAGTGATGCCCTTTCATTTGGGATAGAGAATATATACTCGACAAAAATCGGTTGTCTGTCCCTTTAAAGCAGCCACCACGGCCGGGATTGAACCCGCGTACTTCAGCGCCTCATCCACTGAGCCTCCGCGGCGGGTGTTTATCCGTCGTATTTCGTGACCGCTCACGTAGGCGTGATTGGCGACCTCACACGTAGCAACCGCTGTATATGTGCCACTTGTGAGGTCTGTGCAGGGTCAACCACAGAATGGATGATTGCATCACTGGCTTCCAAATAACTAAAACAAATTGAACAACAACAACAACAACAACAACAACAACAAAAGGAAGGAACACACTCATCCAACTCATCCCTTCGACTGTTTTTTCAACGCCTGAGGACCGCCCGCGCTCAGAGAAGTTGAACAGCAACAATGGCTTACCTGTTGAAAGTGGCCTGACAGTAGTCGTAATGCGGAAGCAAAGCAAACAAAACGTAAACAAAAGCCAATCGCAAATGATCAGACGTTTGTATACCCCGAGGCCTCGCATCCGCCAATTTCATATCGTGTGACAGCTGCCAATGCTTCTTCTGCCGTGCCGGTGACGACAGAAGGTCAAGCGGCCACAGAAGCTCCGGGGGGCAGATCACCTCGCTTTTTGTCACGCCCTCAGAGGGTCACAGCCGGAATTGACTTGAGGGGAAGGGGGGGGCGCTACGAGGTTAGTGCACGCTTCTTCTGCCACCGCCCACTGCGCACGATCTCTGCCGTTGAGCGAAGACCGGGTGATCAAGGGAACTCAGCGAGCTGCTGCTGCCTGCGGAGTTCGCGCGGAAGCGCTTCGGCTTAGGTGACGAAGGTTAGCGCTGTTACGGCACGTCGCTACTGCGGCTGTGGCCGCACGAAGGGAAGAAAATGAAGAAAGCTATGCAGTAAAAGCCTGTTAATTCGAACCGCACGGAAGAGCAAACTCAGAATTAATGAAAGTCGGAACTAACGAAAGTGAAGAACAACAACAGCCCACTGCGATTGGGAAATGGTTGGGCAATAAGCTACACTATATTTGCGATATTTGCGAAGTCTTCGAGATCCGACGCCACGTAGAACGGAGAGGGGACAACAGCCGCTAATTTCTGGCCTCCACGCTGGTTTGGTTTTGCCGGATTTTACCTAAAGTTCTAAACACAAATCTTCCCTTCCTTTCAGACTCTGCGTAGGGTCGTGTGTATAGGCAGCGGGGGCGTTTTCATAGAGTCGTGTGCCAGGCGCCAAGCAGCGGGTACGGTGGCACGTAGGTCGAAATATTCACAGGAGATTTCTGGCGTTCGAATGAACGTGCTTTGATACACATAGACTTCTATGTAGCTTGGCCGGACCGAATCGTACAGATCGAGTTATCAGCAAATTCGAATAATTAAAGTTCGAATTGATGACCTTTTACTGCAGTTCATTTCACAAGCTGCGAGCACCACTGCGAGCACCACTACCCGACTGTCAACAATCGGCCCAATGAGCGCACCTAACTCGCCGTGCCATTTCATGGTGGAAGCGGGAGAACAGAACTGCCTTTCAAAAATAAAATAAAATGAAATGCTCCAATGCCTATTGCCCCTCTTCCTCTCCTGGTCAACGTAAAATGCCACGGTGAGTTGGATGGCTCATTGGGCCGATTATTTACAGGTGGGTAGCATCCAGTGCGCTGCGTGAAATTGCTACTGCAGCTGTTGGGATGCAACGGAGCTTAAACCTAACGTTACGCTTTGAGGTACTACGACGTCAACCGATAACTGTAGCTCGAAGTACATCCAGTACAACGAGTACATTGCTAGACTAACAGCAGCGGCTGTTGGGTGTGCGCCGTGTGAGTTCTTTCGCTGTCCGGTACATCCATGCCGACATGTAATTAGATGGCTGTCATGATAAAATGATGCACTATCGTGAAAAGGTCATCATGATGGTTCCGATGGCAATGCGTCAAGTACGTATAGGAATATTTGTGCTTGGAGCCATGGGCATACATGATTTTATATACTAAAGATGCCAGACAATATTTTGCAGAGTATCTCTAGCATACATTCGGCAGCTTGCGCGTATCTTCTTGCGCGTACAAAGACCATAATGGAAGACGAAGTCTTCAGTGGACACCGTCATATAGCTACACGCTTTAAAGGAATAGGAACCGGGGCGTTACCGAAATGGGCAACCTACCGACAAGGAATCCGTACTACCAATTATGCTTGTCATAGTGGCGCCACAAGGTTTGGAGACTATACAGAAATCGTCCCAGGCAACCTGATTGGCCAGGGACGCTAAACAAGCACCAAGGCACAATGGGTCCCGCAATTTGTCACGCGGACGGGCGTGTCTCCCAGCGTCGACGACGATTGCCACTCAAGTCGCCGCACGCCTTGCGAACACCATAGCAGGCGACGAATACGAGAAAAGGTGGACCTTGAAGTCGGCGCACGCAACACCGTGTCGCTTCGCGCCTATCCCAAGAGTGGCAGCAACCATTACTGCCCTGCGCGACAGCATCCACAGCGAAATGACACGCTTCGCAAGCAGCAACAGCTTTTTCATTGCTGCTTTTGTTTTTCGAGCCGAGGGAAACACCCCTTCAGCTGCATGCGGAAGACGAGCGTATGTTTTTCCCGGCGGTGTTGCTAAACACCGCAGAGTATCTCCGCTACCCAGGCGGAATATTTTTTCGCGACAAGAAAGCGCCCTCGGAGTCTTCCCCTTCCCTGATTAGAAACAAGACGCCGTGTACGTCCGTTCGCGCATGCATAGGTGCTTACTCGCACGAGGCCCAGCGAGGGGCCTCTTCGGCGCGGTATAGCGGTCAGGGCTATGTCAACGCGGAGTTACGCTGCGGGACGAACTGGGGTTGCGAAAGAAGGGGGGGGTCTCTCGAAGAGGCAGCGCCCGTGCGTCTCTGGCCCCGAGGGGCCTTCTTCTTTGCCGGCAGCTTTTTGGCCGCGCTTACTGATGAGCGCAGGGAGAACATTGGCACGGAGCGGGAGAATGACAGAGTGACTCCGCGAGGGCCAAATGATGCGTGGCCTGTGACTGCGGCCAATGAGTCAGAGCCTTCTTCGCGCGGATGAGGCTCCTTCGTGCGGAGCGTTGATTGACGCCGTCGCTTCTGACTTTTTATTTTTTTTGTTAGGTGTTGTTCGCGGAAATGGGCCCTGTTCTTTCTTAAAGTGCGAGTTAGAGCGTACAGCGTTGTTCTGTTCACAAGGACAGCTTGAAGAAAGGGGAATATAAGCGTCTAAAACTCAGCGCGTGAATGAGTGAGTGAGCGAGTTGTACGGACACGTGAACTTTCGAGGACGTGGGACAGAAAAATAATTTCGTTGTAAGCGATACCTTGTTATAAGTAGGGCTGTTCGTTTCGGGTAAAACCCGATTTTACCCCATTTTGGCATCCCGAACACATTTCAGGAGAACCGGGTTGAACCCGGTTTCTGCACGAATAGGCCTTTTCAAAGTAGCGATGTGCATAATCAGGCGCTCACGTTCTGGCGTTCTCAACCAGCACTTGCTGGAAGCAAGCCCCACAAACACAGCTTTTGAACTCATTGAGTATTGGCATGACTTACCACCCACTACTGCAGACTGACAAATGCGGCACTGACATTGTTGTCCCCTAGCTAATAGGAACTGTGACTGTGATGTCGAGAGAACTTTTTCGCCTGGCTTCAACGATTGGATAGTTATCGAATGGAGACCGGCATGTTCCGCATGAAGATAATAATGCATGTAAGCAAGGATGTGTAAAAAATCGGTGGCCAGCTAGTTTTTCGTGAACAAAATGTTTTATTTGTTGGAGGTTATCAATGCTCTTTACTGTCATCATGGCTGCTTCATTTCCGAAGAAACTCCAAATTTCGGAGCGTGTTTGCTAGAAAACTTTGATCTCCCCCGACTACAAGCTTGAAACAAACGCTAGTTTTAACGGAAAACTCCAAATTTCGGAGAGTATTTGCTAGAAAACCTTGACGTCCTCCCGATTGAAAGCTTGAAACAAACACACATATCAGCTCGTGAAAGTTGAGAAGATCCTTAAACTTTCTTATACTGAGTGTATTACTTAGTGCATCTCTGGATTTAACCCGAAAAAACCCTAACATCGGAAAGGATTTACAAAAGCACCCGATTTCTACCCGATGATCAGTTAGAAAAATAGCACCCGATTTTTACCACCTGATGGTGAAAAAATATAAAACCCGAAAACGAACAAGTTATAAGTGAGAAGGATTTCCTCTATGTGTACTGTAGTGGGGACCACGGCCACTTCGAGTAAAGCCATATTTCGAATAAAGCAATTTCATTACCTGTGCACTCATTAAATATCATAAATAATTATAAACATGAATGACGCAAAATCTTCCCCTGATTATCACCACGTCATAATGGAGGCTAAGTGTTCAGGTTTCACTCCTCGCGTGTCAGTTAAGGTAGCTTTCGTAATGTTGAAAGGGGTGGCGATGCCAGGGCTCAGTGTACGCGACTGTAGGAAGTTTCTAGCCCCTCCGGGAGGATTGGTTTCACCGGTTGTAAGTGTACGCGGAAGAGAAAGAATAAGAAGCAGTAGCAATTGTGCTGACCAAACCACCATGTTTGCACGCCCGAGGGCGTAGCTCGGGGTCGTCCGTCGAATTTTTGGACCGCTGCCCGCAGCAGGATGAGAATCACTGCACGCCGTGTTTTCCCGATGCGCACGCACGTCAGAAAGACTGCCATCAGCACTTCCTGGCCACAGCGCGTCTCCGTCAGCGCGTGACTCCGCGCACGCGGTCACGCAAATTTCGGCTTTCACGCGCCTATTTCATGCCGCGGCGCTATTGCACGCGGCTTCAGTGACCGCGGCGCCTTCACGGAAGTCAGTCCGCCCCTTCGCCCCGGCGTTTCTCGTGTCCGTCTCCCCGATTTCTTCTCGGCCAGCGAATTCTGTTTCCTTGCGGAAAACGAAAATCCCTGTCTTTACAAAGGAAAGCTCTTTCATTCTAAAAAAGGAGGGCGCTTCCATGAATAATATCGCCTTCGATGTCACGCATTCAGCCTTTTGATTTCATTTCCATCCGTCTTTCTCTTTCTCTCTCACACACACAAACACATACATACATACATACATACATACATACATACATACATACATACATACATACATACATACATACATACATACATACATACATACATACATACGTTCATACGTTCATACATAGATACATACATACGTTCGTACATAGATACATACATACGTGCATACATACATACATACATACATACATACATACATACATAGATACATACATACATACGTTCGTACATAGATACATACACACGTGCATACATACATACATACATACATACATACATACATACATACATACATACATACATACATACATACATAAAACGACAAATGACTGACTGGCTGACTGACTGATTAACTGAGTTATTCATCATAGCCCAAGCACTGGCCCAGTTACTTAATTTTTGGAGAACATATTCTTTCTCAGCCGTGGATGCTCATTAGGGCGGGATTTTTCGAAATTTCACTTAAGGACATGGGTGGACCTAAGGCCTAAACACTTTTTCCCAGATCTCTTTATATGCTTTAGGCGCTCAAAAATAGGGACCTGATTGTTGTGTCTCATACAAAATGTCGCAAAATACAGCTCATAATTTTTTTTAGAAATTTCGCGCCTAACGAGACTAATTGTGTAACATTAAATTGAAGGGTGCGGCTAAAGCTCCTACAATACCTTCTATGCCAGTAAAATTACCAAATTTATTTTTGCGCTCAAAAATTATTCACGCAAATGCCTGATACGATTTTGGAATTTCCAGAGATTCCACCATGAGATACAGGAGTAACGGCTGGTTAAGAGGGGTTATTAGAACTCCAACGATATCTCCCAGATTCGAAAGCGCACTGCAGGAAAGCCAACTTTACACAGTTGGAGGGAACATTAGGATGACGACGACGACGACGATGACGACGACGATGATGATGATGATGACCGTGGAAAAAAAAAAGGGGCTTCCGGTGGTGGGAATCGAACCTGGGTCCCTCGAGTTGTGAATCCGACATCGATCCGATTGCGCCATTTGGGCATTTCTTCCTTTTATTGGCGCCATTCAGGCTTGGCCGAAGCAGTCGTTTAATGCTTGCCGGCTCTTCATTTATACAACACCACACACTACACCTTAGGCCATTCTCTCTCCAAACAAAGTTCAAATTCCGCCCGTCTAACGACGACGATGGTCTGTAACAACGACGATTACTTCGTAGGGGGCGCCCAACTTTCTCTTGAGGTATTCGTTTGCTGTCGCTGGGTTTGCACTTTGGCTCGCAGGCAGTTTGGACTTCGATCGTTGCCGTTTGGACTTAAACTCTCAGGCGGTATGCACTTCTACCGTTGACGCTTTGACTTTCATTTCAGCGCCTTGACCTTGTCACTTCGCCATTTGATTTTCGCACGCCAGAAAGCTTCGCGTTTCAGCAATCGTAGTCGTTAGACGGAATGGATTTGAAACTTTTGCGATAGTTTCGATAAAACGAGAGTTACAGCCATTTTCTGTAACCACATTCCTGCCGCAGATGGCGACGCATTGACCACAGGCGGGAATTCTGTAACGTTTACAATTTCACTCTGAACCAACTAATCATGACAGGTAGATTAAACCCGGCGTAATGCTTAAGTCGTCTTAGCGGGTAATTTTTATACAATGCGTTGGGGAATATTACGAATAAAACAAGAGTTACAGGTGTTTCCTGTAACCAGTTTCTCTCCGTAGATGGCCATTTATTGACAGCAAACGGGAATTATGCCACGTTGACAACTCCACTGTAAAATAACTAATCGTGACGAGTAGATAAAACCAGACGTGATAATAGAGTCGTCTTAGCGGTGAATCGTCACGTAGTTTTTGTTGGGGAAGCTTTGATTAAACAAGAGATGCACCCTCTTTCTGCTGAGCATTCACGATAAATTTGGCTTTGCCGCAAGGCACAGCCGTCTTTCGGTGTGATTTCAGTACTAATAGTGGCGGTGGTTCGAAGGAAAGGAAAACGAAAGGAAGCGCACTGGGGATATTATTAAACTCGGCAGAGAGCTCATTTGCAATAAGCCTAGTACAGGGCAAGGGGAGGAGAGAAGAATTAAATGATATAGAAGAGTGTGAAAAAGAGAAGAAAGAATGAAAACATGGGGGTAAGTCAGGCTAGCCCATCAATAAGGCTGTAGCCCGGACTGACGGTATGTATAATTTCAGGATAATTATTTCCAAGACGAGTACATTCCATTGAGAACTACAGAGCTTTCACGTGAAAGTTGGCTTTGCCGTCAAACTTGTCGACACACTTTTCGTCGACGCACGCAGCTTTAGCCAAAACATAGCCTATGACAGCTCCGCTGTAAAAAAAGCGCCAGAATTTCAGTTAGTGGCGATATTGGTTTCATCTGGGCGTGGTAAAATCATGCCAGGCCGGCCTGACTTGCGTCGCGTATTTCACAACTTTGTTTCCTCCACGCAGTTCACTTATATACCACCCTCCTTGATGAGAACCGCTCGAGAAGTATTTTTTAAAATAAAAACACTTTGAACAACTGTAACAATAGCGGCACGAACAATTTCACTAGTGTAAGCATTTACTTTCTTTGAGTTTATCATGCTCATCATCCACGATGTCACAACAAAAATAAAATAATCTCAGCACAGATGTATTTGACATTACAATACCAACAAGCTGGGAACATAAGTTCGTGCGGCTCGTCGAAAGATCAAAAGGAACAATAACAACCATACAAGTGGTTGTTCTTTTCGATGAACCAAATAACAACCATGGAATGGAATTGCAGTAAAAGGAAGGGTTCAAGGCAACGTACAAACACTTTAAATAAGCTGTATATTTTTCCATTTTAGGCAAACTTGGATAGCACACGAGCTTTCTGGCCGCAGGCGTCACATTTACGCATTGCTCACCAGGGCTTTCTGACCCGTCTCATTTTCTGTCGTTAGGCATCAACGCAATAAACTAGCGCTCTGTGGAAAAGCGAAATTTACGAAGTCAGCTTGACGTTTGTACACTGAGCCGGCTTAAAGTCGGTGTCACGGCGGGAAGCCTTTTTTACGTGGTTATATAACCTGTCTGGTATGAAAATATAAACGCTCTTGCGGCTTTTATTAAATCGGACGATCCCTAACGCATAACTTGAGCGCCCCTGTTTAGGTGTCTTAATCCTGTGAAATAATGGAGTAAATTTAAGAGAGGAGGTTGGGGAAGAGGAGGAGTAAATACGTTTATTGAGCATTCAAATCGGCCCAGTGGGCGGCCCAGGGGAGCAGTCCCTTTTTCACTGGTGGATCCCATATACAGTCCGCGCCGCCTGTGCTCTGCCCACCAGCTCCAGCTGGGTAGGCAGAGAGGGGCTGGACAGTGCCATCTCCCATTGCTCTTGTTGGTTAGTTGATGGCAAGAGAGGAGGGTGCTCAGGGCTAAATTTGCGCACCCTGATTATGTGACTAGTGCACCCACTTCTGAAAAAATTTACACTCAGCATCGTAGCGATTCGTGTTTACGTATGAGCCGTATGGTAGTTTGTTGTTCCCTGGATAGGTCAGGGTGGGGCGGTGGTAAGATATGCGTCTGAAGGCGATAATGTTGAGCTAAAGATATACGTGTATGTGCAGTTACAAATGCCACCCTTTTAGATCGCGACTTTTAAGTTCCTGTTCACGCAGTTGAGCGGCGACGGTGTCGCCGTCGGTGGAAACCCAGTGTTAAAGTTAAAGAGGAAGAAGAGGTCGCTTGGCAGCTGCCTCCTACTATCACCATCATTGTAAGATACACTATCAAAGACATCACTTACGTCCCGCGACCCGCGCCTCGGTTTCTCAAACACCCAGTGCACAACTTTTGGGCACTGGGGTGAAAGGTTCAGCGGAAGCATGAAAAGGGAATCTGAGGAAGAGAGTAGTGTACTATAACAACAACACTAAAACGTTGCACCACTCCGTTGCACCACTCCTATAAGCGTTGCACCACTCCGCATGATCCGAAGTCTGTCTGCGGACGGCTAAGAGGTGGCGCCAGTGTAACGCGACTCTGCTGGTTTCCCACTGGCGCCGTCGTCCGCAGAAAAGATGTGGTGTTGCGGTTCGAGGAAAAGGGAAAGGAAAAAGAAGTGTAAAAATGAAGGTGCCAATTGCGCTCACTCATCATCCATCTGCTCTGTCGTTTTTTTTGATACATAGTAAAGAAATAGTAGCCTGTAACTGCATAGATGAATCTCTCTCTCAAATAATTTTCCATTTTATATAAAAAAATTAGAACACCTTAACGACTGTGCTCGAACATCGTATTAGGGGATGTCGTAATAGTTGGCGATTCTTTGAGGCGAAGCCGCCACTATCCAGTTTATGAAAAATTTTGCGTACGTGGACTGAGGCGCGTTGACAAGAACTTTTTTAACCTTGTGGCAAAGCCAACTTTTTGGTGAATGATGTGCAGCTTTCAAACTAATGTAGGTGTCTCGAAAAAAAATCATACTGAAATTGGCCGCTGGGACGGCTCTGTCATTACGGCGAGTTTAATTTACTTGTAGTAATAGTCAGTTCACGCGGAAGTTGGAAATGTTGCAAAATTCCCGTCTGCTGTCAATACATGGCCGTTTGCTCAGGGAGTATGGTTAGCGCAAACGGCTGTAACTCTTGTTTAATCGAAGCTATCCCGACAAAAATTATATAATAAGTTGTCTCTAACACGTCTGCAACTTCACGCAGAGTTTTATTTACTTTTAACATCTACGAAGTTCCCAGCGAAGTTGTAAACGTTACAAAATTACCATCTGCTGTCGATACACGGGTTACGGCGGGGAAGCGGACAGCCCCATGCTTGCCCGCTAGAATAAAACTCTAGTCCTTCCAAGTTTTATTCAGCATTTGCTAGTAAGTACGCCCAACGGCCATTTAAAAACAAACGAGTTTTGTTTCCTGTACTCCTCGCACTGCGCCCAGCTTCGCTGGTCATCCTTCTTCACAGAGGGGAAGGGCACTGAATTGTTTTGTATTGTAGGGGCAAAGACCGAGGGAGTGCGTTTCGCGGTAGTCGCTGCAGACAGACCTGAGCTGGGCGGCTGGTTGACTGCGCCAGTGGACGCCGCGCTACCTTATTGTCATATCAGCTGTGTTTCCTCGGTGGCTACTCCTTACGCTTTCGCGTTCGCTGAGCCGCAAAGAAACATGGTCATTAAATAATCAATCAATCAATCAATCAATCAATCAATCAATCAATCAATCAATCAATCAATCAATCAATCAATCAATCAATCAATCAATCAATCAATCAATCAATCAATCAATCAATCAATCAATCAATCAATCAATCAATCATCCTTTTATGTGCCAATAGATCGTTCACTCGGTTGCACCATTAACCAGATGAATGCCAGAGAGGCTTGGGCGTCAACTCTGGAACGTCTCTATAGGCTGACTGCTTTCGTCGTTGTTTGCTTCTTTTCCTGGCTGCCGTCAGGAGAAACTGTTGTTCTTGGCGCCTCTTGGACGCACTCCGGAAGCATAACTACATGCATTTGAATGCGATTTAACATTTGACACGCTGACTAATGGGAGTCGCTTGTGGGGACAGCTAAAAATACCTCTGTCTTTCCTCTCGCTTGTGCAGATGACTCGCGAAATTAGCATTGCTGCAGCATCCCGCTTCCTGTGTTCTTTCTTCACCACCGTGATTCAAGCAACGTTCCGGCTTTCCTCTAGAGCGTACAGACAGAAGCTGGCGAAGAGTCGTGTGCCAGGCATGGCAAGTGGTCTTTGTCAACACTCCAACTGAGCCAACAGAAAACGAGGGGTGACAAACAGTCAGGCACGCGCAAGACTTCGCTTCCTCGCTGGGCCGCCCTTTTTTACGCATTTTTCACCGCGCCCTCACCGCTACTCAACACACAGACGCCGTGGACGAAAGCGAAAGCGCAAACACTTCGTCTTGACAAAAGGTGCGTTGCTTCGAAGTCCTCTTGCGGGTCCACACGCCCACGCTCCGCTGCTGCTGGGTGCGACAGCGTGCGTGGTTACTGCTCCAGCAGCGATAGCCGTCGTCGCGGCAGTTTAGTTGAGTGTACGGCCTGAATAGTGGCGGCACCTCCCTTTAACGCCACGAGGAGCGGACGGCTCGGGCGCACGGGAAGTTATGTGTACCCGTGTGGCAGAGCGGCATCCTTTGGCACAGGGCACGTCCTTTGTACTCACGGGGGATCCTCCCATGGAGGAGAGACGGAAAAGCGCAAGAAAAAAAAAGCATACATTTGAAGTGACACTACCGCGGCAACAATGCCTTTCAATTGCACTCGTCGTTGTTACTAGATGGTCGTGCAAGTGTACCTTCCTCGGTTAAAGATAATTGAAAAGTGGTTAGCATGGCATGAACAGCTAGTGGTAGACCTGGGAGAAAAATTGATGGGACAAACGGAGGGGGTTGGGGGGGGGGGGGCAGTAGTTCGCAGACATTATTATCTCTGGGGTGTTCGGGTGGGAGGCAAGCGTGCGATGACAAGCGTGGCTCGTATGCCGCAGTCGAATACAGTTCCGGCACACCCGCACATCCTGGCGCGCCCGGAATACTTCTCAGTGGCGTGCATTGTACATTTGATAAGGCTTGCATATGGACATTGGCGAAACGTCAGTACGGGTGACGCTTTCAATGGTCATTACTGGCACAAATGTAGGCGGGCGGAATGCGTTAAGACTATTTAGTTTGCTTCAGCAAACCGGGATAACTCAGCGTCTCGTCGGTGCGCATGTAGTCTCCATAAAAAGTTGCGAAAATCGTCAC
This sequence comes from Haemaphysalis longicornis, assembly GCF_048455015.1. Lineage (NCBI taxonomy): Eukaryota > Metazoa > Arthropoda > Arachnida > Ixodida > Ixodidae > Haemaphysalis > Haemaphysalis longicornis. The sequence goes on from NW_027526295.1 coordinate 152,995,556, forward strand.
TGATTTATATAGGGAGACAACGTAGGAGAGAAAAAAAAAAAACACATGATCGCCTGCACGCTTCTAAAAACGGTGACCAACTTAATGATGCAGCCTCGGGCTCACGTAATGAATGACATAATCACCGCAGTGGTCTCCCGAGACCGTTTATTCTCAATGGTCTCGGGTAGATCGCTGCGGCGATTCAAAGGCCCCTCAGCGTCTATATGAAACAGAGCTATAAAGCCGGCAATGTAGTAACTAACGGCAACACGAAAACCCAACCCAATGATTTTGTGGAACGCTCACCCACAATGATTTCCCCAAACTCGTGTAAGGTGGCCAGAAAAAAAAAAAATTTCCCCGCATTTCTCCGAGGGGAAGAATGTGAAAGTGCGAATGCACGAGTTGAATTTGCGCGGTTCGGTAATGTTCGCGAAAGAGAGATCACACACACACACACAACTACAAAGAAAGAAAGATGCATTTATTCACAGACACCTATTTGTGTTGTCGTTGTACTTGATTGCTAGAGCGGATCTCAGCTTTGAAATTTCGTGTCAGTACTCCTTTAAGCGGGTGCATTAGCCCTTCTCACGCCCGATTCCTGGCCAATCCCCCACGTGGGTATGTGCCATGTCAGCGGCCAGGCAGCGCGCGCCCATCTCCCCCCGTTGCCAAGGAAGACGAGGAGCGCGCGCACCCGCAGCTGTTGCTATGTGGACGGACGGCGGTCACCGGAATTCAGGGTCGCTTATAAAGTGCATTCGCACTTAAAAAATGTCAGTATAAAGTGGGTCGTACTACTTCGTACAACAGGTTTGAGAGAAGGTTTAGGAATGGTTGCACTGTGTGACTTTCACGCTATTTCTGCTCAAAACAACCGGAGGAATCGGCATCGAGAACCATCCCGCCGCGGCTGGAAGAAGCCGCGAAGAGCTACGACCGCGAACATCAATTCTGGGCCGTCCAGCAGGTCCTGAGGGATCTCGAAAGGCACGAGACTCGCGAGCCGTCAACGGCGAGCGGGTGGCTCGGACCGAATAACGGCTAACCCCTAGGACGACGCCGGGCCCGCGTCACGGCGCACAAGAACGCCGATTTGCAGGCACAAATAAATTTACTCCAATCCAATCCAATCACGCTATTTAACGTCCCGTCTCAGATGGCGTGAATTGCAAATTGTCATAGACCGTTAGGTTCTCGATCTGGGGGTCGGCACCCAGATAGGAAGCAGTTTCATTGCACAGATAAATAGTAACTCGCGTTTTGTTCCCATTGTTTTATAGTCAAATGTCGTTCCAACTTCCAAGCGAAGCTTTCTCAGAGCCTGTTGCTCTCCTTAATTATTAGTTGTATCTTACTGTGCTCTCTAAGTATTTCCATTTGGAACACAAGGACAAACCGAGGCAAACTACATGTGCCACCAGTCTCACATTATTTAGTGCACATTCAAATTACTGCGTGATATTACAACTGAAAATTAAGTGATGAAGAGGTCCGGTGATCCATCTTCCCCGTGTTGTTGTGAGCATCACCATCACTGCCAAACTGATAGTGCGCCGTTCATGCATGCATAGCGATAAGTGGAACAATCGTGAATAAAGGTGATCAACTTGGTAAGCGCGAAAGATTACGCAAGGTTAAACCTCCAACTAGGAAAACGACGGATCGCCATAGCATGTGTGAGACAATGCATCTCATTCTAAACTGGCAACATCCGGAGGCGGAAATCGTTTGTCGCATGAAGCCAGCATACGCTTCACCTTCCTGACTGCAACATAAACAAAAATGGCGTTGATTTGAAGAAAAAAAAAAAAATACTACATTGGTGGATTTTGTTAGTTTTGCTTAGTTGCAAGATCTCAGGACGTTTGAGATTTCGCTGTCTCTTTTTTGCTCATCTGTGGAATAGATGCTGTCAGCATCTCTTTTTTTTTTTTTTTCGGGGTGTACATAGATCGCTGTTCCTGAATGCACACAGAACGCTCTGTAGTCATTAGCGTTCAACGACACACCCATTAGACTTCTCTGCCCCGTTTCCTTTGTTTGTCTACTACCGTTGTCGGGGCTCGGCGTGCGCGCCTCCGCAATCGTCAACGGTGGCTCCCCTGCCGCCGCACACAATGCGACGCAAGAACGAGCCGAATAATAAGAACGACGACGACTCCGCTCTCTTGTGTACACGCACGATCAGCGCGGGCGCGACCACCGCCCGAGCGAAAAAGTAACAAGTGTGCACTCTTAATCTGGTTCCATATAAGTTCCAGTTAACAAGGGTGATCCATATATTTTATGTGGATCCAAACGAAAGAATAACTGGAACGAAGCATATAGGTGGATCTTATCTGGAACCGTCAGCTTGTTTTCTTTATGTTCGTGGTTTTTATCTGGAACCGAAGAAATGGGGTCATGCGATGTCGGCGGTTCCAGTTACTGTTCCACTTATGTCCCAGTAAACGGTTGGGGAGAGTGCGTTTGTATATTTTTTGCTCGTGTCTTGTTCCACATAAATCGTGCATGGCAGTGAAGTATGCTCTCTTTCATGCATCAACTGGAACAATGAACCATATATATTAGGTGCTTCTTGACCCAAGATGCACGTGCGCGTTTAATATACACGCGAACACCGCACATAAAATTTAATGAACTTCGCCGACATCTATGAAACTGCCTTGCAGCAGTTAACGTTCATAATACGGCTAAGCTGTAGTTTTAGTGATGTCCTTTGACAGAAAACGAAATCCCACTTTTTTGTCAACGCCGTACAAAGCATTAAAAATGTCGAGAGGAGGATATCTTAGGCAAAAGAAGAAATTGCAGGAACACATTTCCAGGTGTTCTGCGGCACCCAAACCACTTTCGTGAACATCGTATTTTTCTAATTTGGGGCGTCAAGTATACAAAATCACCAGTGACTTCAATTTGAGGACTAAACGTCTTCCCTTTCCCCGTCTGCCATTCGGGCAAAGCCATAGCTGCTATAGCGCTGAAGAATTCGTGGTGCTTTTGTGAACATCTTCATTACGAAATACTTATTGAGGCCATTACATTGTATGCATTTGGTTTACAAAGTTTCGCAGAAACGGCAGTTTTTGTTCAACACTCAGTCATCCTCTCGCTGTGGTGTAGTACGCGCTCAATGGTACTTAGTCCACGTTACTTATGTTGTGATGGGGTACATGCATAATGGTAACCGACTGCGTCACATTTTACACCGCACACATCATGCTACGCATGCAATTATATGCTAAGAAGTTTTTTTTTTGTATTTTGTCTCGTCCCGGCTATTAATTGTCACAAGCAAAAACGAAAGCCTCTTTGCAGGAGGAGAACGACACAGAACCCGGAGAACTAAATCTACCCCGCGGCATCTGCCTTACATTCTGTATATTTATACTGAAATGTCATTCTTATTTCAAATTATGCATTGCAGTATCGCGAGAATTCGCAGTGTTACCCTAATGTTGTTACTTGCCATAGTAATTCAAGTTCACCGAATGACCTGCCTTCTCCTCCTGATCCCCCCGTTGCTCTTTTCCTGCACTATTGGTGTTCATGAAGAGAAACTGCTGGAAAACGGGAAGGTGTATTATTACTCGCTTATTAGCGAGTAATCACACTGGATTCACTATACGGAAGTAGTTTTCTATAACGTGGATATCAAAGAGCGTCGCAGTATATATTTTTGGTATTGGAAAGACTTGTTGTCAAGAGAACGCAATCAATAAAGAAGCGTCGTTTTGTTTTCACTGCAAAGAACGAAATAAAGCTGTCATCGAAGTTTATGCACACATACCGCACGCGCTCACGGCGCCCGGCGAGAAACAACTTTAGCCCAACTAACGTGTTAAATTGGCTAATATCTGAGTTCTTTGTTCCAGCCTCAGAGCCGCGTAGACGTCCGCTTAGAGGCCTACTCCCATTTTCCGAAGCAAATATAAGCGATCACGGGTGCCGAGCTTGTGATCTCTTCCGCGGACTGGTCACTGGCCACGGCGTGCATCACCCAAAGGCACGGAGGAAGAAAAAGTTGGCCGAAACCATTACGAAACGACCGCCACTTCAGTGCGGCATGCCGTGCGCATGCGTTGACAGCCGCAAGGCAGCGCCGCTTGCGTTGATGCATGGTATAGTGGGACGGCAACGGGTACAACGACGATGAGGGAAAAACGGGACTGCGTGAACACTTTTAACGACAGCAGCGCCCCTACGTCTCAACGTTTCTGCAAGCTAGTTTTTGTTCGTCCGCATGCAGCGCCACCAGTGGCCTTCTATAGCGGTGTTCTTTATTGCTCGCGTTATACGCCTGATGTACTAAATGAACTGTCGGTCAGACTGGCGGGAACGGTTACCAGTTTGGTTGTGGCGTGAAACTGCGGATTTCTTCATGTCCTCCGGCTGTATTTACTGTTCGACGAAGTGAAGTTTTGCCGGGAGGCGCAAAAAAGGTCAGTGCTGCTTATTTATGTTCTGGTAACGGTTGTTGTTCATTGACTTGTTCATCACTGCGTCCGATAAACGTGCCGCTCCGCTGCCTGTTCGATGCGAGAAACGTTTGACTGCATACGTTAACTAGTGCTATTTAGAAAGTTGCTGGTGCGCGCATTTCTCGAGTCTGCATGTCCCCTTATGGTGTGGTGTTGCTTAGTTGTATATTGACGGTTGCTGTACCTGTCAGCAGTGCTGAATCTTCTCGAGTTAGTCGCACGCTATTGTCTCGCGCGCACAGACTGCACGGCTTGTTTGTCGGAGCGTCTGTCTTTAGCCTTATCGGTATTTTCAAACTTCCGTGTTAATTGCGTTGTGTTGGTCTTCTGAGAGCCATACATTTACTGTGCTAATCACGCTATTCCGCCTAATGTTGATGTGCGTTCAAGACGTTGGCGGCAGCACTGCTTACGTTTATCTGTGCTGTGTGTGTAGTTGTTCCCCGTTTCTTCCAATGCCTTCGATGAATTCAGATGGTCTATTTACACTAGTCAACTTTAGTTGGCTCCCTGACGTGTAGTGAAATGCAAGGGAAAGTGGTTGTCTGAGCAGCAGCGTAATAACAAAACGTTCCTTTTGTGGAGGGGAAGTCAGGTGGAAACACGCAGAAAGTGTGGAGCCGTTTCTATGCTGTCAATGTCAGTGGTAACCTGAGACCTCTGAATAATTACCCACAAAGCTCACGTGTGGACTATTAGAAGTTTTAACGTCACAAAGTAAGTTTCAAAATAATTCATTCCTGCAATTTTATGCTATCAATGTCAGTGGCAGCTAGAGAGTTGGAATAATTTTCGAAACGCTCAGGTGCAAAGTTGTTGAATCATGATGTGCACCAAACATTAATCCATTTTTGTTCTCCTTTGAACGTAGAAATTATACTGCAAAAGCAGATTGCTACATTCTGTATTCATACTCTATGACCTGTTCAGAAAGAGTCTGTGGCTGACTGTGGAGACATTTGGCCCTCCACTTATAGGTTGTGACAAATGTTTTTGTTTCTCTGCAAAAAAAAAATGAAAACAAATTATTTCCATTCTTTACATGCTCCTTCGAAGTCATGGCTGTGGCATTTACTGGCTGAAGACATCTTCGGCATGCTGAAGGGTCGTCGGGGAGAGTGCGGCGGATTATGAATGCCCTGTGGAGCTCATAAGCCACAAAAGAGTACCTTTTGAGTCGTGCATATTGTGCAGATATTCACCAGTTCGCATAGACTGGTACATTTTTATATCTCAAATTGTTTAGCAAGAAAAGATTACCAGGGCTTCCGCTGTAAAAAAGACATTCGACTTTCGTGGAACGAATCAGACATTGTTCAATATTTTCTCGTGCTCCCTGGGTAAAGCAAGGCACAAATTTATTCTCTGATATTTTTGTACTGTTTATTTTCTAGGCAATAGGGTGAAGATAGACCTAAAACAGCTGGTCAAGGAATGCATATGGCCATTTTAATTGTATTTGGACGCCTTCTTGGAAGTGTATCATCAGAAGGCAACAAATTAAAGCTCTTGCACGGGATGAAATCATTGCATTCTACAAGTAAGTACGCACTGCCATTTTTGGGTCTGTCATGGCGTGTTTTTAGGTAGTTTCTTTGTAACTAATGGTTTGAAACTTGAACTTCTTTTCAGTGACAGCTTGGCCTGTGGCTCAAGGTGACAGTAGGAGCTTTTCGGAACCCGTTAGCGAAACTTTCCTGGAAGTGCACTTTGAGACGTCCCTGGCAGAAACACCCGGGTCATAATTTTGGTCGGGTAAGCTGGAATTTTGTTTTTGCGGGACTCAATTAAATCTCACTGTTAACAAGTTATCGTGAACGCCAATATTGGCCATTGTGTTCACATTCCGCCTATTACGGATGCTCCAACAGTGGCCAAAAAAAAACTCTATTTTGTATTTAAGTTTTGTAAATATTTAGCTTTTACAACTTGAGAGTTGTTGCTGTGATTTGCCAGCACCACGGACACGCCCAACGTGGTTGCTGCTACAACAATACGGTGGTAACTGACGATTTCAATTTCCCGCTTTTAATACGCCCGTAGCACCAATAATACTCCCAAATACAGCCGTAGCATGAGTAATGCTTGCATTGGATTTTGACAGGTGGTTAAATAAGGGGTAATTTTTTAAGGCAATTGTTTAGAGCACAGAAAGTGTCGTCTGCAAGAAAATGTGCTATAGTTGTGATTTATGAGAAAATTGTGCAACAGCCTAGTTCAGCATGAGTCAGCTCAACTTCTGCCTCATACCACTACGCACCATGGAGGTAAGACATATCGAGAGGGAAATATTTTAGGTGGAACTAACCAAAATTTCTGCCACAGTGCGATATTTATGATTTCCTATGACTGGCCATTTATTTCTTTGCGGTAGAAACATCGTTTAGCTGTAAGTTATATTAAGCCAGCATGACTACAGCATTCTAGGGAGCACATTATACAGTACAGAGAACATTTTTTGCAGAGAGAAGGTGTGTAAAATATAATGCCGAAAGGTGATTATAGTAATTATTATTTGATTTATTTAATAAACGAAACCTCTCAAGGATAAAAAAACCTTATATTCAGGATACCGAGGCAGCAAGGTGGGATACTTTCCAGAATCAGGGCAATTTCATTGATTGTCTGTGGTGATATTGTTTAGCGCACTTTCACCTTTAGCAGCACTCCCAGAAAAAAACGCAAGAAATCACTGATTTTAAATCAATTACTGTGTTATGAAAGGGCCTAAGCAACTCACTCATTTAAAGCAACCATGTAACAAAATATTCTTGTTTCCTTGAAGGTACATGAGGTGAGCAGTAAGTCTTCTCGAGGCCCGGTTATTCTGAGAGAAGGGACTGGCGGCATCAATATTGCCCGCAAGAAACACATCACGGATTCGCCGCCTGCATTGTCACTTCAGGATGTGGTCATCCTCTTCGCCGCATATGTCATCTTTTTCATCATGTTCTTATGGTTGTGTGCCTTTGAAGAGTTCTTGGGACTTTTGCAGGGAGTTCTTGGAAAGCATGAGAAATTCGACAGTGGCCTGGTGTCATTTAAGTTGGAGTCTTTGTTGAAATACTTGAAGTGTTCAGCTCTACTTGGGATTTTAAATTATTGGTAGAGGTTAAAGTATCTCTTGAGAGGCATGAAGGAGGTCAGATGAAAGGCATGAAGGGGGTGAAATCAGATGAAGAGGTTTAAGTTACTGGCACATGCAAGTTTCATGTCAACTGAACACTGAAGTCGTGCCTTATTTTTCATCATTGACACAATGCGCAGGCTGTCTTTGAATCTATAGTGGGTGTTAATGTAGTTCATGGCACCGCATTGTAACGTCCTATTATTCAATTGTAGCGCATGAGATTTTTTTTCGTGGCAGTGCTGCTGCTGATGCAAAAGTGACAGTGCTTATTTACGCAGATAGCTTGCGCCTTCATTGATAAATTTTAGTACTGTAAGTGAGCTGACACCCATGCCGTAGAAGAATTTAAAATGTGCTTATTTGGCTTCAACAAGTCTTCTCCTTTGAAAAAAGTTGCATTTATTGCTTGGCGGAAGCAGGGATTTGGTCACAATTACACTGACAGCAAGACGGGAGGGTTTTTATAGCACGCAACTGTGAATTTTACCTAAGGTAAAACGTTGAGGCTAGAAAAAATGCTTTCAAGTCTGCTTTGTAAAACTGGTTGGTCCCTGTATGATTCAACGCTGGCTTGTTTGCTTATTAAGAATGTCTGACTTGTTCCTGCTTGAATTGATGACGTATATAATTAGTCTGCTTGTTAAATTTTATTAAGTGTAACATGCTTCCAGCTACCTGGTTTGCAAAATTATATAATATTCACGCTGGCTTTCACGAGATTTTCGGGGATGAATTATTTTGAACTACAAATTGTTTGGTCAAGTAACGTGCCTTAAGTCAAAGGCCTTTTCAGGACGCTCATAAAGGCTATTTTGCCTACAAATAGCTTGATGTTACACTTACGTCTGGTGTCCGGAAACTACTATCTTTAATAATCATGTTTTAATTGTGGCATACTGCCGCATGTGACCTCTCGTGTCAAAATGTTTTATCGTTAATCTTGGCTCGAGCGTTGTTTTCCTAAACTCTTGCACTGCACTGTTGTAGGTTTCTGATAATACAACCGTGTATGGCTTGTTTTTAGGCCTTTCCCTACAATTTAATAGCAAACTGCATTTTCCCAAACAGTTATGCGTAAACACAGTATGGCAAGCGCAATGAGTAATTCCGCCTTTGAATTACCTTGGTTTATCTGATAAGACAGCATATTTGATGCTCACTGTTGTATAATGTCTGTGTCAGTGCCGTTGTAGACGCACACGTCTATTTATTTATGAAGCAGTCGACCCTTATACCGTCTTTATTAACCATGTTTTTGAGTAAAAGTGAATATGTGAAAATGCCACCTGGAGCCTAGTGTTATCGTTATGGTATTTATTCCTTGTACGTTGGTCATTTTCTGTGCAATTTAAAATAGACAGCTATTAAAATCTGAAATGTATGAATACTAACACCCAATAAAGTTGTATAGTATGTTGAAAAGCAGTGTATGAGTCATAATAGTTTGTTTCGTGCGTATTTTAATGCAAGTATATTGTTTCTTTTATATGCAGCTGAAACCCAGCACAGGATTCTGCGGGTGAAGCCAAAGAGGGTGTGCCGCTCTAGGTGCCTCAGACCAACTTTTATATAGAACTGTGCTCCGATAGGCAACTGTTGGGAACTGTCAGGGACCACACTGCTGCGGTGGTTTCTGCTTTCCAATTGTTGGTATCACTGCGGGTCATATATCAAGGCTGTGTTAAAATGGTGCTTGCGGTTTCCTGCTGATACCAATGCATCCGCCAGCCTGGCATATGACCTCGGTGTATACCGACAGGAAAGCAGAAATATTGGAAAAGTGGAGTCCCAGGACAGCTTCCCAATGCCTATAGGAACACCGTTTTATATAAACAGCTGGTCTGAAGGTACCTGGAACGGCGCACCGGATAAATTCCATAATCATTTTACATGGATCAATGTTCCAGTAACTTAAACTACCCTTTTATTTGGAACAGTGATCCGCATACTTTTATTTGGAACACCGATCCACATAATTTAGTCGCAAAAATATGTAGTGCACTGTTCCACTTAATTTTCAGGATATGTGGAACACGGTTCCAATTATATAACTGGAACTTTTTTGCAAAAAAGTTCCAGTTACTAAGTGGATCTTACGTGGAACCAGATTATGAGTGTGGGAGTCGTCGGGCCGGCGAAAGAAAACCGGATTGTCGTCGTCGGCGGCGGCGGTGCTCTCGCTCTCGCCAAGGGTGTTTCGGCCGCGTCGTGATGTACACGCGCGTGCGCGCGTCGACCGAAGAGTGGGAAGAACTCCGCGTCGGTCCCCGGCGTGGCGCCTTGGTTGCCGATTCGCGACAGACGCCGCACACCGGGACTGCGGTCTTCCAGTTCGACGAGGCCGAGGCCGAGACGCACGACCCCCAGGCTGGAGTGAAAGTGTCGAAGGAAGGCGTACGGTGCGATCGTCCGACCCGCCCTTGCCAAGAACCGTCGGAACTGTCACGGCGGAGTCGTACGCGGCGCATCGTCATCGACATGACGGCGTCCTTGTCGCCTTTCGCGCGTTGCGCGTGCAGCGTGTGTTTGCGCGCCGGAGAGTCCGTGGCGCAGCAGCGCCCGAGGGGGAAGAATTCTCGCTGGATACTCGCCCTTGTTTGCTCAACGACTTACCAGACGGGCTGTCTGCGTAACTGACGCGATCGAACATTACCACATAACGCGATCGGTGACTGGCCGTAAGGTTTCAGTAGAAGGAGGCATCGTCGTGCGCCTCCTTCAATAGACGGAGGCGTCGTCGTTCACGCGAAGGATGTGGCCACCGCAGCGAGTCGCCTTCCGAGTGTGAGGAAGCTTTTGCCAAGGTGCTCTTGAAAGTGACGGCTGCGACCGCGGTCACTCTGCAATGATGCTGGATCGTAAGGACGGCTCGAGGCCTCTCGAGTCGAACAGCAAGAAGAAGCCACAACTGTCGTCGTCGTCTCCGCCGTCGTGGTCGAGGAGAAACGGTGTCAGGAAGGCCGCTGCGGCGATCTTCAGGTCCCTCAGCTTCTCGATCAGGCCCCGCGATAACGACGTCAATGCACCGGTAAACATCAGCGGCACCTCCGAGCGGACCGAGCGCGTCAAGTCGAGGTAAAGTGCCGTTCGTTTATATGCATCGACCTCTGCGCGTGTGGAGATTGTTGCGTTGTGACTCCGTTCCGAGACGTGCCGCAGGTCAGTGGCTACTGACTTGTCACGTGTCAATGCGCCTGTCTTGCCCTTGTACCCCTGACATGTGCGGTGTTTGTCAGCTGCGGGTCGATTTGTGTGCGTCAGAAGAGACACCGGTCAGTGTGCTCTTAGCTTGAAGTTTGTATTGTGCCAGTTGGACGTGTATGATCAGGTGGGCAGTGCTAATCGCAGCTGCTCCAATATCGCTTAGAAATAGGGTTAAGAAATTAGGCGACCATCTTACGACCAATGTATAAACGACTAACGAAGCTTTGTGTAGTGTTTACTGAGGTAATTTCGAAACGATATATTTTGATATTAACTTTATAATTTCTAATTATTATGTTTACAGGGACCAGGCAGCCAAAATTCAAATTCGGCTCCTTCAGAAGGCTGCTTCACCTCAATAAGATAGATACAGATTTTAGCGCGAGCTGCAATCAATTAAGCTAGATATTCAAGAAAGCGGGCGAAGCCCTCGCAATTCACCAGCCACTTTCTCGTCCAGCTCTTATGACGTCACATGGATTGTTTGTGCAATTGGAGGCTGCCCACCAAATCCACCACCAAGAAACATGAGTGGGAATGCGTGCTGCCTCTATCTCCGTCTGATTGGGATACTTCATTGCTATAATGGAGTTAACGCACTCTGTGTTTAGTATTTTCATTTTACGCCACTACCGACGTTGTGTAGCGGAACATTGGGAATTCTTCATATTTTTTTCGTGTTCTTGATGAAACCTCGTCAAAAAAAAAAAAAAAAAAGGACGATCTGCTCAAAGCTACACTATGCGTGGCGCGAACCATCCGCCCAGTCGCAAGATAAGTACATCTTTGTCGTCTTCACGCTACGGGCAAATAGGCACAGTTTTATATATAGGTTATTACATGAGCCATCGACTTCAGTTGCTCATGTCTTATTATACTATCAACTGCAGTTTGATTTACAAATGTGAATCGCGTCAGTTGTGTTGGACTTCGGAGCTCGTGCTTAATCAGTTGGCTCTTTGCCATACAATTTGTTTTACGTATATGATTACTGGCTCTGTCACTTACCGTAAAAAGTGAAGTCACAGACGTTTACCAGTCACGATTACGTAGAACTAGGGTTGCCTATACGCCTTAGTTCTAACTGCAGAAAAAGAAAGCCTTATGAAATATGCCGCCTCTGAATGCACTAGATAAGTATAGTTAGGCCCCTTTCTAATACTTGGACAAGTCGTGGGTGCATTGGGTATGTGTAGGAAAGGTAGGCGTTTGTTTGTCAAGAGGTCAGAAATCGTTATGGTGTCCTGCAATTACTTCATGAATTGAGTACTTCACATAGTTCTTGCTAGCTATACGCCCTGATTAAATCAGTGCTGAGCGCGTTTCGAGGTTTACAGTTTTGTCGTGCTCCTATCTTGTTGGACTTTAAACGTGGTTATTTATTGTTGAAAAGGAAGTAAGGCCAGTATATTTCCTGAGAAATTTCTTTGACTGCTGGAATGTCCGCATGGGAAGTAAATCTCTCAAAATCCCGTGAAAAAGGGCGACCAAATATTTCTTTTTACTCTGCTCTGATAGGTCACAGTAGCTACACGCGGGCTTTGGTCTACCTTCATTCGTGACGTAATACTTTTTAAAACAGCAGTAATAGCTGTTAAGATTAAGGTACCTACACCTAGCTGGCCAATTGGTACAATCGCCGAGCGTGCGTAGGGATGACAACTCGAATGATGCATAGTGTATGAGTTGCCACTAATGGCATCGCACGTCTGACTTGCCTGGCTCGATCCAGCCCCCACCCCCACCAATTTTACATGCTTCTTTAAACAACGGCTTCGATTTCGCCGACTCTTACAATTCTTGTTTTTGTATGAGGATCCTGTCGTTCAGTCCGCATCCAGCTACATTTTCTTTTTTTTCAAATTTCCAGCCGTTTTAACTTAAGCCACCATCTCGTCCTCATCAGCTGAATACGCTGCCAAATAATACGCCTCCAGAATATAAGTTGGACGATTTCAAAGCAGGCATGGGTGAGAGAGAAAAATCCAGTTCTCCGACCTCGGCTAGCTTCCCAAAAACCTAGGAGCGCCCATTCACCCACCCCACATATTTTCGACCCGCCGAACTTTTGGGCGGAAAGGAGATGAAGTGCGCACATAGCAATACACGTCTACGCCTCCAGCAGACACCGACTCTGCGCAGTTCGACCCACGAAGATTCCTCGCGAGCGTCGCAGCTTCCAATGGCACTCATCCCATCCCCAGTCGTACGCTCACACGAAGCACGCAGTGGAGCGAACGCCTGCGCGCACTGGGTTAGGCCCACTCGGGACGCGCTTGCTTCTGGTCGTGTGGGCGGAGCCGCACCACGCGCCAAGTCACGTACCCGGCGACGTATTTCGGAATTCTTATGTTTCATCCTGTCGGGCCATTCTTTCGTAACATACGGTGAATACCTCGCTGTTTGAAAAACAATGCATCGTCATCGTCAACACGAACCGCTGCTCACTTGTAAAAGGAGCGGGATAGTAGAAGGAATCCGAGTGACTCAGGGACTCTGGGAGTGGGACTGCGTGAAGTCTTTCCTAAAGGGCGACAGAAATGGGTCGTGAATGCACTTTTCACCTCTTGTTTTATCCAATGTTCTTCAAAATTCACCCCAAGGCGATCGTATTTATTTACTACCGATGCAAAAAATAACAGTATGTTGGCTATTATTGAGCTGTTATAATATGCGAAGCTAATCTTCGCGAGCCCCGGCACGTTTATTGGAGTCGATTTTTCTGGAGGTAACTTTTTTGCGTTGCTTTTTTTGAAGTCCGTTAGTATAATCGCGAGGATATTGCAGTCCGAAACAATTTTTTAGTTTGATTTCAGCTGGCCATTTTAAGTTTAGCTATTTATGCTCTTTTTATTCTTTTCACATTTTGACAAAAAATCAAGAAATGAAGTTACAGGACCGTGAGTGTGCGCATGCGCGTGCGTACGTGCCTGTCAGTTCTCAAAATTTCTCTAAATAGTCGGTGCATTTCTTCAGTGAATGGAGTGCAATCAATGAAAATTAAACCGCTGAGGACATAACTTTAGTAACATCACAAATCTCTATGCGTATCTTTCGGTAAAAACCACAGATATAGTGAAACAAAATGATTGCTCTTCCGCTGACAAGCTCACACATATTTGCGCTGTCGCTGAGAATTTTGGTTTTCTTGATATTTCGCATATCTGTAAAACTTTTGACTACTGCTGGTATGGGATTTACTTATATCTTCAACCTATAGCCCTAAGAGGGGAACGGGTTGCTGGAGCAGTTCTATCCGCAAACTAGATTATTAAACATCGACGCAGAAGAGGCATTTTTTATTAACACTGGATGCACTGGGGCAAGCAGTGCAGCAGATGTTCAGTTTTTTGCTGACAGCTGCAGTAGCACTCTGCCCTGGTTTGCACGACACTGCACTAACCTGTACCAGTTCAGCTAAAAAAAATCACGCATCTCCACGAAGTGAATCATGACGGGTGGGCGAAGCACTGGGGATCGTTCTTCCCGTAAATCACCCGTGGCATTGCCCACTCGCGCATGTAAATGAGTGACAACGCGTATGTGCAGTATATACAATTCCCATCCACTCCAATCCGATGCAATTCAATTTAATCCAATCCAATCCAATCCAGTGCTCCTCGCGCATGCGCAACACTGTGTACGCGGACTCCAAGGGACAAGCCATGGACAAAGCGAGGTCCTAAGGTGCTTCGCCCCTAAAATTGCCTCTAGAGAGCACAGCATGCAGGTTGCACCAACGTTCCTGGACGAGGACTGTAGTTAGCTTTGTAGAACTACCAACAATTGTATGAATAGATGAATATCTTAAAACCATCGATAGTTCCCAAAACCTATCGACAGTATGCATAGTCATTTTATGTATAGTTTATCAGTACTGTATTCCAGTCAGCCGGATCTAACGAATAATTCCGTTATCATCCAAAATACTTATCGAACGTATCTCCGGTTCAGTAAGGCTATGTTCAAACTATCGACGTAACAGCCATATCGTGAGCTATGGACGTAGAAAAGCGGTGTGTCACGCCATTCGGTTGGCTGAGACGTGAAATGACGTCATTCTTTAGATATTACGACATTTGCGGCAGCAGTCCGAACCTGGCCTAAGTTTACGTTAATACTACCGACGCAAAAGCCATATCGTGATCTATGGACGTAAAAAAAAAAGAAGCAGCGTGTCACGTAGTTCGGTTGGCTAGGACATATCATTCTTTAAGTTATTAGGACTGTTGTGGCCACAGTCTAAACCCGGCCTAACAATGTGTTAGGCTATGTTGATACTACCGACGCAAAAGCCATATCGTGAACAACGGACGTAAAAAAACGGCATGTCAGGCAGTTTGGTTGGCTGAGACGTGGAACGACGTCATTATTTAAAGTTATTACGACAGTTGCGGCAACAGTCTGAACCCAGCCTTAGTCTATAGGTTTGCAGAAATACGCGTACATTATGTATGCCTTTTAGCCCGAGCATCATGAAAAGGTAGGCAGTGCGCCTGTGAAAGTTTCAAGTGTTTTTAGACCCGGCTGCGCCGCTTTTTAGTGTTCTTTATCTAGAACCTTGAATGCAAGACCAATTCACTGTCGAAATCGCGAGCAAAACAACCGCATCAGGTTCTTTCGACACTCACTTTGGCAAGGCGAAACTTTTCCCTCTAGGGCGAATCTTTATTTTGTTGCTCACTTCGTCAACTTTGGCTCGACGAGAGTTGGCGCAATTGAGATGGGGTGCCCTAAAGCTTTGTCTGCAAGATGGCCAGCTTCGTACGGCGTGCTCCTCCACGCCACTGACATTCAAGGGGCGTGGCTAAGGCAAACCGCACTGAGTGATCACGCGTGGAATGGCGATGGACCTCTTTTACGTATTCCGGCTTCGCTGCCGAAGCCGCAGACAAACGTGTTATTTTCGGTGATCGAACGGCAGCGGGACGCGCATCAATGATGACTCTTGCGGAGCTTCCTCCTTGTGACCACGCGCGCGCAAAAATAAACCCGGAGGAAAAACGCGCCCCTTCGGCCAGTTTACGACGCCGGGGTGTGCCATGTACACGAGGTGAAAGTGGTCCGACGTCCATCGTTTACGTAATTGCAGATGCAACCGTAAAACAATTACGCAACCTGCGTTGCCCCGGAGCGAAAGAAGAGAAGCCGAAAGGAAAGCCGTAACGAGTACCATCGCGCGCGTCCTGGTGGTGGTGCCAAGACTCCCACGTGGGCGTGTGGGGATGTATTGCGCGCCCCTTCCGTCGTGCTTTGCGACGCCGTCAAGATATTCCGCTTGTTATGAATATAGCTGTCGCTACATGCGCGTTTGCCTCCTTGCTTGAGGCTTTGTATTTCTGCGCATGCGGCCCGGGCTGCTAATGTTATTGGAACTCTAAATTAGGCGCTATTCACTTATTCGTTAGTTGGGAGTATTTTAGAGTACTGAGGGAACACGCATTGAGTCATCGAAAAAAAAGAAAAAAAGGAAAGCGTGAATCAGCGCAGCGAAAACTTGTAGTAGTGTTGTCACAAAGCGCAATGCGGGAAAAAAACCCGAATGTGCCGGAGGTGAGCGGTGGAACACGAAATCCTTCGTATCATATCGGTCACCAGCGAAAAGGCTTTCAAGAAAGAAAAAAAAAAAAAAGACCACGAGATATGAATTTCCGGGGAAAGTTTTCTCGAGCTGTTAACACGCGTACTCAAACAGTGTGGTTTTTTTATGATAGCATTTGCCGCGCAATATGCACGCCGTGTAGCTTCATATTCATCAAGAAATAAAATGCTCCGAGTAACGAGCGCAGGACGCGGTAGACGCAGTCTATATACGCCGTATCGAGTCTGTTAATTTCGAGGGACGGAACATACGGCAGCTACTAACTCAAACAAACTAGACAGCATATTGATATCTGCTTGACGGTTCAGTGTTAAGTCCAGCTTTGAGCGCCAAAATTCATAAGGTTGGCGCTGCTTTCGGGGAAATCATTTCTGAGAGGAACACCCGGCAGAAATAGCAGAATTATTGCAGAGAAATATTGCGTAGTTAGACGGGAATAATTCATTGGGTACGAGAACCTGGGAATTAAGGTTCTCTAGATCCTGGTTTAGAGTTCAGGGTTGGGGTTTCAATAAGTTTTTTATTGAAATCACAGGATTAATTGATTTACAGGAATAATACATTATTCCTTTCCGCAATGCAAGCTTTAAACGTGTGGATTGTTCAGTTTTATTCGCTCCGGTTCAAGTTGATGGGAGTTTATTTTAACGAGCTTTCTGGATCACAATTAAATGTCTGCCGCGTATAAAGGCAGATCAAGCGTTAATTAAAAAAGAAGGCGGGTGTATAGAGCCCTCCGTTCGTTACCTATGCATGGCACGCTGGAACAGGTTGCTCGCTGGTTGGTTAGCAGAGACGGTAATGTCGAGAACTTTCCTTTTTGTAGATGCTTTTTTGGTAGTGCGGAGCGGGGCGGTGATACCGTTACACGTTATCGTTCCCAGAATTTAAATATGTTCGAAATGCGCCTAAAGCATCCGGGGTTGTATCAAAGACAAACGCCTAGGTACTTACGCCCTAGCCTTAAGATTCGGATCTGGTGCATCGGATGTCTGCCCCCGGATGACCGGATTGTTATCAACGGCCAAGCATTCGTTTGGGATATGGAAAAGAAAGAAGTTGTGCCAGCGCGCAAATAATGGCAAGTTGTCAAAAGGGGTGCCCGTCGCGATTTTGTTGCAATTGTAATTGTAGGAGCCTAATAAATAAGGTCGAAGAATTTGCAGTTTTAATTGACTCTTTCAAAGCTGACATCGTAATGGGCACAGAGTCTTGGTTGAACCTGTCTATTTGCGATAATGAAGTCTTTTTACCGATGATTTTATAGCTCATCCGAACGACAGGCCCAGCTTAGGCGGGGAAGTCTTTGTACTCATTCACTCTTCACTTCATTCATCGGCGCTTGATATTGGGCACGAGAAACTGGAATCAGTTTGGTGCTCCATTAGATCAGAAGATGATTCTTCTTTTGCCGTCGGGGCGTTTTATCGACCACCTGCCTCCGGTATTAGTTCATTGCAATTACTGCATGCAACTATTTCCGAGATTTCCGGAAAAATCTTTCTTCTTGCTGGATACTTTAACCTACCACACCTGCTTTAGAGAATACAGGTACAGCTAATTAAGGACATTTAGGTTATTAGACAACAAGCAAGTTTTCATTGACTATATTAGGTTACTCATTTGTCTGCATGATGTGTTGTTATTCTGCCGTAAGTTCAATCCCATTCCGGGTGGGTGGCCTGCGTAAAACGGTCAAGGATGTGGGTAGCATGAATGCCATTGTATGGTTCGTGGACGTTTTAGTTTTTACAGCGATATGAAATAAGCGCACAGAAGGTAAACACACTGCAGATGATGGAAGAACGCATTAGGAAAAGCGTTTTTGCATGGCTACCTCTGCATGTTTTTCAAAGGAAAGTCAAAGGGCCAATATTGTACTCACGTCGCCTTCGATATTTCTTTTCGTCGCAGGATCCCGCAGCCCAAACTGGTCCACTTCCCGAGTAAAATGGAAGTGAGGACTGCTCCCACAACACCCGCTTGCAGCCCCGCGGTGGGTTCCGTGGCTGACTATCGGAGCCACTTCAACAGCCCGTCCACGTCGGCTGTAGGAGGGCCAGCCGGTTCCGTTTCGTCCACACCGTCAACATCCATCATGCACCCCGCCTCCCACCACTCCAGCTCGCACGGCTCTTCATCCTCATCCAGTTCCACAGAGTCCATCCCCTCGTGTCCTCAAGTCTCCATGGCACAAGTCAACCTACACTCGTCCTCGTCCTCCAACGGCTCACACCATTCGGCAGCAAGTTCAAACATCAACGTGAACGGGTACGGATCCGCAAGCCAGTCCGTCACGGACACCAACGGATCGTGCTCCCCGCACACGAACGGCAACGGTGGCAGTGAAGCGCAACGACAGGCGTCCATAACGATCCTCAGTTCAAAGGGAACCGACAGCCTGAAAGAGATGGTCCAATGCCCCATCTGCCTGGACCGCCTCCACAGGCCCAAGATGCTTCCGTGCCAGCACGCCTTCTGTTTCCTCTGCCTGCAGAACAGCGTGATGTCGGCTGACGCGAGCCGGCTGCGCTGCGCCAAGTGCCGCGCCGAGGTGCCGCTGCCAAAGGAAGGCATCTCGGGTTTCCCTTCCAGCATCCACCTCCAGAACATCCTGGACCTGCTCGAGTCGGACTACGCTTCGATGGACGAGCTGCTCCAGTGCTGCGCCTGCCAGACGGTCAGCGCGAGCAGCGTGTTCTGCGAGCACTGCAAGCTCTCGTACTGTTCCCTCTGCATGGCGAGGCACGTGGAAGAGTTGGCGAAGCAGCTGGGACACATAGCCGACCAGCTGGATGCCACCGTCGACAAGATTACTCAGCGATATAAGAAGTTCGAGGTTTGGGTTCCGTTCTGATTTCATCGTGGTTGTCCTGCATGCATGCGGGTGTTTGTTTATCAGAGTAGTTACCGCAAGCATTTTATTCACCCGTTTAAGACTGGCTCACGAGTGGTGCGTATGGCAAACTGATGTAGGTGTGCACGATCTCACTGTACACATCACGTCCGTATTTTGGAAAACTATTGTTTATGACTCAACCTTTTTGTATTTGACTTTAAAAGTGTATTTAAACGGGGAAATGGGGTATAAGAAAAAAATAGGAAAGGTGCAAGTAACGTGCCGCGCGGTATGTAACGGCTTCGATCATGTGCTTTGATTAATTGCAAACTGTTGAGAAGTCTCGTCCAAGCTAATCACGACAGTTTTGTTGATACACGTTTAACTTTCAATATGTTTACTGCAACTGCTGGTGTGGAATTTAAACCTCATGGTAGAACAAGCATTTATTAGAATTGTTAAAAAAGTTGCCAACTACACTCGGGATAAGCGCTGGCTGAACAAAATCTTCCACTTATCTGTTCCTTTCTTTATTATTTCTTCCGAGCTGTACGAGCCCGTAGAGGCGCTGCACAGCATGCGTTCATTCAATGGTTAAATACAGAAGGAAGGGCAAAAGCACTCAACACACGAGTATTGCTGTGTGAAGGCTTCTTTTAGCACCTGTGGCATTTACACGAAGCCATTGACTATTCTACCCTGATTAAGACATCATGCAGACTGTTTCGGCTGCATACGTTCATTTCTTCAATGAGCTATTCGACCTTTCAGTTTGCTATTGCTTTCAGATGGATGTGTGGGAATACATTGTTAGATAGTTCACTGCCGCTATCTACGCACACGTTTTTGGTGTTTCCTAATCTCCGCTGTAGAAAACTGCGCAAGGTATTAATAAAAATTAAAAAAAAAAGCGACGCTAGTTTGACACAGACTCTTTTACCATAAAAAGTCAGTTCGTGCTATCTGCAGCCTGTCGCTACAGCTTTTCTGTGGTGTATTGTGTGTTCTCGTCTTTGCTATCTTTCGCTACTACATACACCACGAATTGTTTTTGCTTTCCAACTGACATTCACTGTTTTTCGCCCCCGCCCAAAGGCGGCTTTTCTGCACATCTGACCCGGCGATTGCAGTAGGGTGGCTTTCTCGCACAGCTTAAGCGACGGGTGGCTGAGCTTGTCGTGTGCTGGAGAGGGAAAAGGAGGATTGGTTGGTTTGCGTCGGAAAGGTTATGGAGCGAATGGTGCTACGGCGGTTACAGGGAAAGGAGGAGACACAACAGAGAAGGCAGGTCGCATTACGGCTGCATACACAATTACAAACACAGTGCGAGCTCGTTTGAAACGGAACATTATAGATGCATACTCGCGTTACGTCAAACGCAGAAACAAAACATACGTACTCAACAAGAAATAGGCAAGCAACACTGTAAGCTCTAAAAATACACACTCTTCCGACTGTGACGCGTTTTTTTTTTTTGTCTGTCAGTTTAAAGTCATCCACAAACAAGGCCCAGCAGCAGTACTTTTCGACGACATTTTCTATGTTCCGGTTGCGTTAGGAGACTGGCAGCTCGCGCGTCCCCTGAATCGCCTTGTGTTGATGCGCGCAGTCAAGCCAGAGCGAGGTGCAGGCGAGGCTTCGACAGGAGGCCGAACGACGAGTCCGGAAGGTCCGCGACTCCGAGGTCCAGCTCCTGCAGCGCGTGGAGGCAGCCAAGGCGGCCGAAGAGTCGGGACTCCACGAGGTGGCACAGAAGGTGCGAGGCGCTGCCGTTGGGGCGCGACTGTTCGCCGCCAAGGGGTTCGACCACCTGCAGGACCCCAGCGAAAAGGTGAATTCCGAGATGCGCCACTTGAACGAGGCGGCTGTTCTCGAGACATTCTATACTTTTCCTGGGCATACAGGAAAGGAGGAGGTATCGTGCCCCCGTTGCAGGTGACTTCGTCCATTGCTCTGAAATCGTTCACGCGTATATATAATGTATCAGGGGGTCGCTGACATCACTTTACTACCGAGCGTGTGGCGTTAGGTCAGTTGACAATACAGTAAAGAAACTAACAATTCAACTAGTGTTTAATAATTATTGAACATCTTGAAACCACCACAGGGACGACATTGACACGAGAAAGGTACACGGCATCGCTGAAGTGTGTCCCGCCTTCTTCTTCCGTTTCGTTTTTGGTCTGGGTTACAAGATGCGTCGGAAAAGGCTGTTTGTTAGGAAACGATGTGGCACATGCGCACCGTGGCTGCATCACTGAGTAGCTGCTGCGGAGGAAGCGGAGCACTGGCCGGGCGTTGTGTTTCCTACCGGCGCTTTCTTTCCTTGCATGAGGCGGCGAGCAGGAAATGTAGTGTCATGAGAGGGCACGTTTAAAAAACCGAGCTAGAGTAATCTGCAGCCCTTCACTATTGCGCACCTCGTCGCAGAGGTGTTTCTAGGATGCCTGAATACCATAATTTCGAATTCTTCGACCTTTACGGGAGGTGTAACAAAAATTATTTTATTTATAGTCAGTGTAACGTACCGAAACCGGAACCGGACAGAAAACCGGCACCGAACCAGAATTTTCGCCCGGAACCGGAACCAAACCGAAAACTGGAACAGAACCAGAATTTTTGCCCGGAACCGAAACCGAACCGAAAACCGACACCCAACCCGAATTTCTGCCCGGAGCCGGAACCTAACCGAACCGAACCGAACCGAACCCGCATTTTTTTCCGCCATTTTAGAACTGAACCCTATCCGGAACGAACCGAGGGAACCGTTCCCAACTGGTTCCGGTAGATTCCCAGGGAAAGGATACGCTTGCAAAAAATTATGCATGTCGTGTCCAAGCAATATAATATATGAGTGCCGCATGCAGTTCAGCGTGTGGCTGCTTAAGAGATAGTACATCACACCAACTAAACTTAAAAAAGAGAAAATAATAGTTACTCCTCTGCACGCGTCGCATGCTACGCAATGCGGGCGTGCTATAATCGTGTCTGATTGGTACTGCAAAGAACAAGACTTCACTCTAGTAGAGTCAGCTCAAAAATAAAGACAAAACTTCCTCCCGTGATTCGACGAGGTCATCGGGACAGGCTTGAGGACCGGACACACTTTGGCCTAATTACCTGTAAGTCTGAACTGATCAACCAGTATGTTCTAAATGGGGGCAATTGCGGACATGCAATATAGTGCGGATAAAAATGGCATGCGTCAGCTCATTAAATTACCCCTAGACGATTTCGCCGAGAGGCATCTGCAGCTCTAATTGCAGGATAAGTAACGCTAGTTTCGAAGCACCACCGTGACATTGGCAAGACATTGTACATTTAATAAAGATTTTAGGTATACTCAGTTTTTAACTTCTGAAGTAAACGCTGGTCGATACCGCGACGAACAGATAGATGTTGCACGTCCATTCGATCCTTAAAAAATATCCGATAGTATAAGCGATACTAGAGACATGTTGTAAATTTGTGTTGGTAAATGTATACGTTGTGATTAACGCAGCTCGCACAAGACGTGTTAGGAAAACGATGTTACCCTTGGTTCGTTAAATTTGAAAACGAACGCTGGAACCCGTTAGCGAAAAATTAGTCCTAGCGCGAGCAGTGGCAAAAAATGTTTTTTTTTTTACATCTTCGATTTTCTTGTCAGAATTTGCGGCAATTAAAACTTGCGTGCACCATTTCTAATGTCACAACCAGATTCGGGTCTTCATGAAGTTGCACCGCGACGCCGGCGACGCCCTGTCCGAGGTCACCTCCGTGGGCAATACGCAAGTAAGCTTCGATCCTGAGGCGTTCAGCGTCACTATCGAATGCCGGGCCGACGCTGCAGTTGTCGAGGACGAAGGTGACCCTCCAGGCTCACCACCCAGCGCCAGCCCGGACGTCACCCAATCCTCTTCCTCGCCGTCCAGTGGCGCCATTACATCGGGGCCGGCAGCAACCGAAACACCGAACCAAAGCAAGGGCGACCTGCAGAAGGCAACCGCCGACGCCCAGTCGCGGCTGTACCGCTCAAAGTCGTTCATCGCGCGTACCAGGCTCGGCAGCGGGCTCGTGCAGCGGCCCTCGGGCGTCGCAGTGTCCCCGTGGTCCTCGGAGATCTTCGTCGTGTCCATGGACAACCACAAGGTGCTCACCTTTGACTCCGGCACGGGCAAGTTCCTGCGCTCGTTCGGCAGCCGCGGCCAGCTGGAGGGCGAGTTCCTGTGCCCCTTCGGCATCGCGCTGTCGCCGGTCGACCAGGAGATCCTCATCACTGACAAGTGGAAGCACTGCATACACGTGTTCGACAGGGACGGCAACTTCCGCCGCCAGATTGGCATGAAGGGCCGCTCGGCGGGACACTTCCGCAGTCCCGAGTCCATATGCATCGACAACGCCGGCCGCATATACGTCTGCGACACGTGCAACCACAGAATACAGGTATGTGGTTGCTGCCTGGGCTGGCTATGACACCAAGAAACGTCATAGCCAGCCCTTCTGTGTGCGTGTACACGGGGGCTCACTCACACCCACACAGACTTCACACAGACACACATAAAAACCACAAATAGTTTACTCGTGCAGCTAGCTTAAAATGGTCTCTTCAGTATTGTGGGAAACATTCATTACAGCTTGATCGCTTAAGTTTGCGGTTCAGTACATAACGATAGCTTCAAGTTCTACGTTCGACAGTTATGTGGCAGCATGATCCCTTAGCCCTAAAAATTTGGGCACACTCGAACCCGGAAAGCTTTCTCGCATTCTCGAAGGCGTCACACGAAATGTTTTGTCTAGTTCATTGATTTGCGATTTTTCAACAATGTCATCAAAGCCAAGCGTTTCTATGGATATTGCCCACGACTGGCTGCCCGCACCGCCTCTTTTCCGCTGGGGCTACCCCAAGCGCCCCACTATGGCATGAGAAAGCCGCTCTTGATTGGTCCGTACAGCTGCTCCAGCGCGTGAAACCTCGCCGTGGCGCCATCGCTGCTGGGACGCTGGAAAGAGTGCTATATGCCAATAAAGCGCGCTAACTAGATTTATCTACTTTTTTGGCAGTTTTGTTAGTTATTACGCCCTAGAATTCAGCGTGTACTCTCTTGCTGTAGTGCTAGAAGCACCACCAATAAATTTTCTTTCGAGAAATTTGGTGTATTCTGGAATACGGTATCACGAACACCTCCCACTCGAGCGTGTTAGATAATCCAAACATATTTTATAACGTTAATGTAGCGCGTTTCTTTTTGTCCAGGCATTTTTTTAGTTTGCATACTTGTTCAAGTGAGATTAACATGAACTGGGTGAGAAACCAACTCGGTGAATGCTGCTTACACTGCATTTTTATTCGATTATATAGGGTGTAATCCGCCAGTGTGGTCACCGGTATGGTTTTCAAGCCAAAACGCACCATGAAGTGTGATCTCCGTGCAAAGTCTGCACGCAAATACGCACGTTATACCCTTCGGCGCTAATGATTACAGGGTACTGGAAATTACACGTCACTTGACTTAAAAGCCACCATTTAGCTCCTACCCTGTGTTTTTCACAGCCATTAGGCTGAGATGCCATTTGAGCCCAATTTATACTGTTAGCTACCTTCGAGGCTTTCAACTGCCTTTGAAACAGTCATACCATCGTGCGGGCTGTTGTAACTCGACAACTACAAAAAAGTTCTAGGGATAAATATAAATTTCAGAGACTAAGGGCTTTAAGACATTTTAGAAGGGAAGAAAGAGAAAAGTAAGAGCCATGAAACAATGAAAAACAGCACAACGAAGGGCCACATGGGGTCACAGACCAAAAAGGTATATTTTTAATTATAGCCGACTCCTCGCAAATAATTAGCATTTAGCTTACAAACGCACGCATATTTTCATTGATAATTCTTTTTATTTAGAGAAATGTTTCTCAGGCGAAATTTTACCGTGTACTTTAAAGTACTCGCTAAGTTACGGGAACGAAACTTGGAAGCAGACGCCGAAACATGGGCGGGTGGACACTGAAACTTTCAAGTATGGTTGGAACTTAATTTGTGTAGTTGTTCAGAACCCCTTGCAGTTTGAATGACAGCAAATTTCGGATGCCGTCCGACTCACATGTCATTCGAAACGTCCGTGTATTAAGGATATTAATTGGGCTGTGGTAAAGTGCTTAGAAATGTGATAAAAACGCCGCTACATCCTCATTTGACTTCCCAGCTTTGAAGTCTCATCTTTCTACAAAAGTTTACAACGGAATGCTGGCAAACGATGTGTCAAAAGCAAAAAAAAAAAAAAAAGCGGGTTTCGCAGTGAGCACAAACTTCGTTGACCTGAAACCATTATACAGAATATTTGTTTTGTTATATTCGTTTTGCAGCCAAGTCAAAACGTTAGAAATGAGCTGATAGCGTACCTAGAGTTAACACCTGAAGATGAGTAATCATTATTTGTGTTACCTGTATAAATTTTAGACATGGAGGCCCGGGGGATCGACAACATTTTATGTTACGTTCAGGAAGCATTCCTTACATAGAAACAAGCGACGTTTTTCTCTAGTTCGCAAAAACATAGACACGCGAAATGGACAATGGGAAGGATTCCTTCCAGAAATCGACTCGGTTAGGTTAATGAATCGGAAAGCAGTATGGTAATCAGCGACTTCTATCGTTATGTAAGGGAACGAAAGAAATGCCTGAACTATCCTGGTGTGCATATTCGCCTGTTTTTAAAGCACTTTTCTGTTGACTAGTAATGCCCTAGCTTGACCAACGCGTGGTGTTATGTGTTATCTTCGCAGGTTCTCGATCACGACGGCATCTTCGTGCGCGAGATCGGCACGCACGCGCAGCCGGAAAACGCCTTCAACCGCTCTCGGAGCATGTTCCAGGAGCCCACGGGTGTGGCAGTTAGCGCGGACGGACAGCGCGTAGTGGTGTGCGACTTCGGCAGCCACCGGGTGCACGTCTTTTCGAGCGTCGGCGAGCACATCTGCACTTTCGGACAGAAGGGCGCGCTCAAGGGACACTTCATGCATCCGGAGTGCGTGGCCGTCGACGCCCGCGGGTTCATCCTAGTCGGGGACAGCGGCAACGGCCGCGTTCAAATCTGCCGGCCCGACGGACGCCACGTCAGGACATTCGGCAACAAGGGCTCAAGCAGCGGCCAGTTCAGCTGGATCTCGGGCATTGCGGTCACCGCTCAGAACGAGGTGGTTGTGTGCGACTTCAAGAACCACTCCGTGCAAGTCTTTTGAACTGTGCCGTATACGACGTGTTACCCGTTAACGGCTATCCTGATGTTCCTCTAATGACTGGCGTGCGCTTATGTACTGTGCATCCTTTGCCTCTGCTGTTTTTCGGTCATGGTCGCGAAGATTGACTGGCGTTGAGGTGGCATCTGTGGCATTATGCGTGTGCAGCCTTCAGGCGAGAAGATCGGGTGGAACGACCAATTTGCGCACAGGTATATCGTGTTATAAAACGAGTTGTCTGGGAAATGACTGCAGTCGCTCGCGGCGTATTGTCTTTGGGAAACTTCGCTTCGAGGTGTATGTATAGGCGGGACTTTGCCATTGTGTCTGCGCGCAGCGGTGTTTCTTCTGTACTTCGAGTCATACGCTCTTTGAATTACTACTTGGAAGATATCGCGGCAACATACTTGTGGATATCAACGCTGTCGTAAACGCCCTGAAACCGCCGGATTCGAGTAGCAAGGCAACGTCCACGAAGTGTTCTTCTTCGTTTGTTTCAAACTAGTTATGTGCGGTGTGAAATTCTATTCTCCGGTGGACGAGCCATGACAAGTCTCTGTGCATTGCACAAGCGCAGCGCCGCATTTCGGGCATGGAGCAATACTATGTTCTCACCAAGCAACACGCGCTGTTGGCCCTTCTTCCCGACGGTCCTTATGTTATGCGTACTGCGACCCGCCAGTCTAACTCGGGGTCTGAGGAACTGCCTCGTTGAAGGCGTGGTTGTCTAAAGAGGAACAGCATGCTTGTATTAGCAGCCCTATGCCTGAGCCCTTTTGACACCGTGCACCATGATTCCTGAGCACTGATTATTTTTAAAACGAAGCTTTATATGGCTGGGTAGAAGGAAAATCTGATGGTCTTGGGTATGCAGAAAACTCCTCCGGCGGAACCACAGGCGCATGCGCGAAAAAAAAAAATCAGGTTGGGCAGATCGGCTGGGTTTATCGCAGCGGACCCCTCGCGTAGCGAGCTAATGGGTGAATCACAGTTAAAGCGATAATGGTGGTACGGGCGGCGGAGCATTGTCAACGTGGCGATGGCAAAGAGCTGCCGCTCGTTACTTCTAGATGGGTTGGCCACGGGTCATATGCAAAACACCGGCTGAACGTTATGGCTATGCTGATTAACAACCATCTCTGCATAGTGTATGGGCACATTTTTTTGCTTGTATGGTTAGCATCATCTTCGGAGTGCCTAGGTCTCCTTAAAAACTGGTTGGCCATTGAATAAGCTGAAAAATTGCCAAATTAAAAAAACGGCCTTTTCAGACAGAGACTGGCACACTGTGGGTGCGTTCTGTAGGGAACTAATGTCTTCAAATTTTCTTGTTTGCTCAAGAGTTAGCTTTCCCCATACAAGTTGCATTACAACAGCAAGCGTGAAACCTGTCGCCGGTCCTTCAGAGGTGTCATCGAATGAGAGCAGCCTGGGTGGTAATCGCGAGATTTAGAGTTTAGACACTCTAAACCGGGTGGTTTTAGCTTACGGGTGCGTTATGAAGTCTTTCTAGCATGCTTTTATTTCCCGCAGTACTGCCAATATCAGCCACCAGAAATCTGTCTGAGTTTACAGAACGTGAAGACACAAGCCACTTAAGTTAGTTTGCCGCACGTCGGTTTCGTTTTGTGGCATTGTGAGCAGGACAAACTGTTCCCGTATCACGGTGCCAGATTATTAAGGCCCAACTCGCTGCTTGAACCCAGGAGCGTATGGGTCACGTCCTCACCAATGAATGAAAGAGCAGCTGAAACAGCGCTAGCCTACAATTCTTGCCAGGACATCTTCAGGGCATACAGGGCATCTGACAAGGGCATTAAACCTATCTTGTGGTCTTGGGAATTAAAGAAGAGGCATCAAAAAAATGCATAAACTATTAGAGCCGCCGTGGAAGAAGTGTAAGGGCCACATAATCAGAAGCATCGCGCGAGGACTTCAGCATGAACGCGCTGCGGCTGGGAGAAGAAAGCGACGCGAATGCAGGCCAACAGAAGTAGGCAGAGGTTTTCTGTGCGTTATGTGACAACGTCCTGCGACTGGCCATGAACCGAATGTTTCCGAAAAAAAAAAAGAGATGGCATTTTGTCGCTCAGCAGCTTTGTCCCGAAGGCACCTGACGATATACGCAAAGCAATATCTAGGGGTGGTTGTTGGTGACTACTTCAACGAGAGTAAAGTGAATGTCGAATAGAGGTCTAAAAGCAGTATTTTTCGAATAGTCCACTCGATGGACATTCAGTATGCTGCCTGTGTTCTCGCAACAATCTTTATTTTAATTCAAAAACATTACAAACGCTGAGCAATAGACGATCTTTCTTTGTACAGTAGGCTGTACAAAACTGCACAAACATGTGGAAGGGATATCACCATAGCATTGGTACGTTGTACGTGAACCAGTCACGCAGCAGAGCACTTAGTCATGATGATATAGAAATCTCGCCATTCTTTACGGTTAATGCATGCAGGCTTAACTTCAAAGTTTTGATGCCAGACTAGGCGCTGAACGTTGAAATTAGAGTTTCATCAGAAATAAAGCAAAGAAGTCGTGCTAAAAGAACAACAGAAGCTGGTTTATCAAGGCAGTCCAAACATTGAGCCTGAGCGCTTGACAATGCCAGAACATTGACTTCTGTCTAGGTGCAAAGTCGTATACACTGCCATATATAGAGCGGGCTGTGGAAGGTCTAACTTCGCCAAGTAACTGTGTGAAGGTGAGCATTTTCTTCTGGAGGTGTTCCACGCGTCCAAAAGAACGCTACCGTTGATAAAAAAACTAAAAGGCTGTCTGCCACAGGTCTACATCCGTTGAACCGTTTAAAGCCTATATAGTCCTTTAAGGAATGCCGCCTGCAAACATGTCGTTCTAACATTTTCAAGGCTGTTACGGTAGGCAGAGCAGTTCGCGTAGCACTGCGATGGAAAATGAAAGGTGAACTGAAATATATGCACCGCCTGCTTTTCGCACCTTGTATGCGAATAATTTCTAGGTTAATTATTGCGATAATCGTCGTCGCGCTAAACGCGTGCCACTAAAATCTGGGAAAAGGAAAGAACTTGCTTCAGATAGAGAGAGGGATAGAGAGAGAGAGAAAACATCTGTATTTGCCCTTCTGTGAAAGCATCTGACTCTCTAGGATGGGCTCCTGTTACCAGTCGTCCCCAAGCACCACTACCCTAGTATGTTGGAGAAATGCCTCCCATTCTCTCCTTCTGTCAGTCTAAATAAGGAGCTAAACGTTACTGCTAGCTTTTAATGCTGTATCGAGCGTGCACAAAGACTGCTGGCAAGCTTACAGGTATAAAACTGCGGCTGCTGTGTAACTGGGAAGAAGGTACGAAACAAAGACATTCTTGCTATGGTTAGGCGCACGGTAGTGAACCGTGCGGTGCGTGTCTGGCCTGTGGGGTTGTTGAGTTATAGGGTGGTTGTTAAAACCACAGCTTTGTGTACTTTGCGGAAAAATAAAGCTCTGTTGATGTTTTCAACGTCCCTGGTTTTTGCACGTTGTGATTTATCTCGTAAAAATGCCCCTTTATGACACCCGCGAAATGGCTACCAGAGCTGCAGCTGTACAGGAACATAATGACAGCTTTGCAGTAACTGCTTTAAGAGCACTTTTGCTGAAAAAGTTTTGTGACACCAAAGTGTCAACGGAGCGCACCGCTAGCACACACCTTCGCATGCAAAACACACGCGACACGCCGATTATACATATGTTCTTTCAAATATGCAGACATTACACTTAAAAAACAGATGTTTTGAGTGCCCAAAGTGCCCAAAATCTGCCTTAAAGCACTGCCTTGGTGGATGCACCTTAATGGCAGCACACTTTGAGAGATCGCTTCCCGAAGTCAGTCAGAAAGAATGAAAGTATTGTTCGTCGTTGGGCATAGTATAACTGAAGGGCCTTGTTCTTGTATACTTGTAACACTTTTCTGTAGTGACGTTCGTGAGAAAAACTTAGCAATGCTGTCCACGCGGAGCTTGTCTTGCAGACCAAATTCATTGTAAACACAAATGAATTACTTAAAAACAAGTAAAGAATGGGCTCAAGGCCGCAGCGTTGATGGAGGAGATTGTTACATTCATAAACCTGCCGGATATGGATCTGTCCTACATCGATTAACATTTGAATATTCCGGGAATGCATAATGTATATGGGCATTGTCGTTATTTGTGCGCATTACAGCATGGTGTCATTAGGCGTAGAGTTACAAGAAGGCGACGTTCATTTTTGAGAATGCGCTGTCTACAGTGCCAAAGACTGTTTCCGACGCTGCCTGAAACATCTAGATCAGATTTGTGCAGTTATTGACTCAACTAAGCTTTAATATCGCGTTATTAATGACATTTTTTTAGATTCACACCACACCAACCCTCTACAGGGTTCACTAATGGTCGCTTGCTTGTTTGTGCTCCTTGCTTACGGGCGTATGGAGGCCTCACCTTCTCGTTGGTCGTCAATTTCGACTTGAAGTTCCAAAGACGTCCTCAACATTTTTCAAAAGAAGATTTCTGTGCCTCACTGATGGCGTCGATGTCCTAGCAAAACGCACGGCAGAAAAGGTTTCACAAAACGATGATGATGATAAGCGAACACACTTCAAGCGCCTAAAAAAACCGCTTCCCGTGGTCGGAATCGAACGTGGGTCTCTCGCGTTCTGAAGCCGACGCCTATCCGATTGCGCCATTCCGACTTTTTTTCTGTTCTGCATGGAAAACTGCACTTCATACAGCCTACAAAAGTTATGAGTCATCCAAGAAGATGCACATCACTGCAGCTAAAATAAGCCATCCATCAAAACTCCGGCAACAGACGCACACGTCCAAAAGATGCAGCCATTCTGGTGGGTCACTTTGCGCCGCATAAATGCTCCGCACCAACGCAGCTTGCTTCCGAAAAATGGTCTTCGTTGGGCGAGGGGGTTCCGCGTGCCTGCCCATCATGGGGAACTTCCACAAGCTATACAATCTCATCCCAGCAAATATATCATAGGGCACTCCAGTGACATCTCGAAAAGGCAAGAACCGAATTGTTTAAGAGGTAATGCCCATGTCCTTTTTAAGAGTTAGTTGCAACACATCCCATAAAACACCACATCCCGGCACAAAACAAAACAATGATCAATGGTTTTAGGTTGATTGCATAAACGGCAATTGTCATACCAATGAATAGACATTCCTTCCTCGCGCAACCATGTTTTCACTGGGAGTGTTGATGTATGCAGCTTAAAGAAAAACGTTTTTGCATTTGGAGGAAGACACATACGTGTGACACGCTTCAAAACACTGTCCTTATGGTGGTCAATCTAAGGCTGGCGATAGACCGGCACTGGGAACAGACTCTCTAATAAAGTGTTCGTCAAAGCCTTCCTGGAAAGGGTAAAGGGATATTCCAGGGAAAACCTCGTCCGACACGGTCGAAGGTGTTTGTATTTTGGACTTTGCCTCAGGTTGCATGGAAGAAAGCCTCTCGTTAAACCATCTTTCTTTTAAGAAAGCGGCTTTGCTGTTCTGACATTAAATAGCTCATTTGTTGTTCTCCATGCAGCTCTTGCATCGTCCATCACCTATGTTGCACTGAAGCTCTTTTGAACAGTTTCTATGTAGCATTTGTTTCGTATAAGCATATAGTCGCGCTGTTAGAGGTGTATTTGACAGGAAATTGAATACAGAACGCATCTACCAGCGAAGTCTGTTTACAAAATTTTTCGCTGAAATATACACGAAAACTAGGGAGGGCAGGGTAAAGACAAATTACTTTTCAGACAGTCTTAATCAGCCGTCCTTGAAATTCGTTGTGGTGAAGCGGCAATTATTATGGCACAGTTCTTGCATGGTGAAAAAGACGTTGGCTGCAGTGGGGACGCTGCTGCTACTGGACTGAAATAAGATATGCCTACATCTTTTGAATGTTAACAGAGGATGCTTTTTTTATGCTTGGACATTCAAGAGCTTGAATGACTGTTTGGAACCATTGCGTATACCTTCAGACTTTCTGCTAGAAACACTGAAAGTAAAAGAGGTTAAGCAAACAAACAACAAACAGGCTCAATGTCCTTTATTTCGAAGACGAAAATGAAACACCGCGTGTGTGCAAGTAGAACAAACGTTTCTACAATGGTGCCAGATTCAACATTGGACCCTCCACCGATGAATTTGATTAAACCAACAAAGTATGAAGCTGGGCCTTGGGTAATACTATCGAAGAAAAGGTAACACGGCGCGAACACGAGGACAAAGATAACAAGGTGTAAACTTGGGCATGTTGGCGCATTTTTGTGAACCAAAGGCAAAAAAAAAAAACAGTATTCGCGTTCGCGTTTTACTCACAATGTTTAACCGAACCTACTTGGAGGCACATAATATTCCTAGGACAATTTTAGATGCGACTGCATCTCATTCACTCGCCTTGTCCCTCCATACGGCGTCGTTGTCCGTCCACACCCCTCCCCCATTCTCCTCGCCGCGCGAGCTGCGCTCTCCGCCGCTCACCCCCTCTCCTCTCTGATAGCGAACACTCTCTCGCGAGGGGCATTGGATTGGATTCGATTGAATTGGCTTGGCTTGGCTTGGATTGGATTTGGATTGTATTGGATTAAAGTGGATTGTGTTGGATTGTGTTGCGTCATAGCCGCGCCATGTTGCGTCATAGCCACGGCAGGGGGTTCACGGCGCGTTTCACGCGATGGGAGAATCAACCTAACGGAAAGAACAACGGAACCCCCTATGCGTCGCATCTACACAGGGGTTCCCGCGAGGGGAGGTGGGAGTAATTTTTAACAACAATTTTTCTTCTGTATTGCGACAAAATTAAATTAACCTGATGCAATCCTGGTGAAGCATTTTCGCTTTCTCTGTGTGTGGAGGGTGTGTCCTGTGTTCTATATCGCTGCTTTTGAACTCCATTGTTGCCCTTGAACAAGAAGTTTTTTACAGACTATTGCTAGGTCGTTATGACACTGAATAAGTCATCACAATCTTTGCAGTGTTATGAGAACTAGCATATCTCGCCGAAGGCTAGACAAACCGTTCATGTTCTACTCTGTTTTGCAACTATACAAGCTTCAGCCAGACCGCTGATGTTTCATTCAATAAAAATTTTAATTGGTGCCCTTCGAAGTCTGTTACACTCAATATTTGCTGTTGAAAGCAGCAAGCAAGATGCCAGGTCTTGGATTTTTTATTTACATGTTACGACTACACAAACTAAGTGATCAAATAACGCTCTTTCTGTACATTATGCCAAAAGGAATCGTTCTCATCACCAAGCTATCACAAATGCTTTTTTGTTCATTAAACCTGCGATTCTAATGACCGGGGCACTCTCAGGCCAGAAGTATAGGAAATACCAGGCATGCTCAACTCTTAAAAAAAAAACAAAAAAAAAACATGTTGGCAAACCTCGGCAGGTGCCTTGTTGGGTAAAAAAGATTCGGATGTGTAGTGTGTTCATTGACATCAATTTAGATTTCTCTACTGCAAATTCCCTGCACGATTCAGTTTTGAGCAAATTTGTTTCACTTTTCTTTCACGTATATTTCTATTACGCAGGCTTAAACTGTGCTTGCTTGTTTTTGTCAACGGATGCCGCAAAATAAACCTGCAAGGCTGTTGTTTGCTAAGTACGCTGGCTTTGAAAATAGTTTCTGCTTGCTGGCTGTAAGGAAGCAACAAAGAATAATTTACGACTGGCTTGCACTGTTTCGCAGGACATGTGTAACAGTTGTTGCCATGGTTTAAAGATCGATTTTTCCTATGTGCAGGCTAAAGGTAGCGTGAAAAATGAGAAAAAGGTGCGAAAGATGAGGCTAGGAGAGAGAAAAAAAAAAGACTTACAGGAATCCCTTAGAGGAGGAATACCTCTAAACTGAACTTGCTACCTTGATATTGCACTTCACTAAAGGCAGGTTCATTTTGTAAGCAAACATTAATTTAGGCACCCGTCTGCAGGCCGACATTAGAGTTAGTGAATGACTGGATAAATTGATGTCCCGGACTATGTACTTTGAGTCACATCACTAAAAATAGACCTCTTGCGCGCTTTACTCAGCTGTCAGCCAGCCAGTGTCCGCAAAATATGTCCGATGTAAGCGTGCGCTATTGGGGCTCTAACAAAGTGGTGTAAAATAGCGTTGCCAACAGAAAAACAAAGCCGAAAGGGAGCTCGAAACACGACTGCGTGCTATACAAATGTCATAACTTTCAGGCTGCCATGCCATTTCAGGCGAAGGGACCCTAAAAGAAACGCGGCTCTTTTTCTTTTCAGCTATTCTGTTCAGCACACTGTCGCAACAAGTCGTAGTCGGAGTAAATTGAGAGGTCACTGAACCTTTTATTTTCGACCTGCGTTGGTTTGCACACACTAGCAGTCCAACCAGACTTCCTGACATTGGTTGTTACAGAGGAGCTGTTATTGGCCAACGTACGTCGCCGTGTTTTCGGTGCGTAGACCGAGAAAACCCGTTCCCCTCCTCCTCACTTCCGCACACCCGCTACCTTCGACCACCTGTTCTCCTCCAGCGCTTCATATTTTGATATAAGATGGCATATAATGGCCATAAAATGTATTCCCAGCAATTAGTTTGTGTTTAAAAGTGAAGCCGACGTTAAGAAGGTCGGTGTAGCTTGGTTTGTGTAAGCTGGCTTTCGCACATTGTTTCTTGCACAGCGAAGCCTATTTCCAAAACCACGGGAATGGGCGAACCACGGTCTGAAGGAGACCACCGACGACGATCGGGCCGCAGTCGCGAACGGTAAGCCCGTCTGGATTACGAACACCACTAGACGGAAAGCGCAATGTGTTGGTGAACGCTTCCGAAGCGCGACGGCGCGCATTAAGAGGGAGCTTGTGGTTAACCAATAATTCACAAACAGCTTCGCTGCTCATCAACCTTCACAGAGTGGAACGGCACAGAATTCTTTAGGCAATGTTGGATCGCCAATGCCACTGGTGTTCATACAGAGGATCACAGGTGCCAACGAGGGTTGTACGTACTTTGTTGGCTTTCAGGACTGTCAACAAATCGCACTGTTTCGTATGCTGACTGCAGACTAACAATGACACGCTAATACAATGATTACTTTCGCTCATTGAGCAGCAAGTAATAAAAGAAATAAACTCAACAACCGTATTCACAAACAAAGGTAAATATCCGTAATAAGTTCCCGGCGAAGGCAAGCCCCAATTAAAGGCCACGCAACAACTTATGTAACAAAAACCTCGTCACCATCCACGCTTTTTTTTTCCCGTTCGTCCAAATCACGTTACTTATGCCTGTGCCGCAAGGACGTGACACAAGTGGCTACAACGCTATGAGTCGGCAACAAAATGTTTTGTTCATAGACTGACTAAAACGACTAGAAAGATTTCAAGGTTGCTGCAGTAAAAAAACGCTTATGACACCCACGACAAGTAAAAAAACTAATTACGCGCACCGGTAAATAAAATGGCCCCACAAAAAGTACAACAATATGCGCAACAACTAATTGCCGATGTATATATGTCCCGCAGATCTTTTCCATCGCCAACGTGACGAAGTTTATGCATTCCAATCTCACTATTTGCAAAACAATTATTGATAGCTATACCTTGCTCCCACGAAAAGAAAATGTTTAGGTTGTCTTAGTAGCATCCGCAAGACATGGAAACAAATTTATTTGGAGACTTACACAAGATTCTTCCCATCTGCTCCCATAAAACATTGTCATGCTGGAAATATTGAACCATTTAGGCTCGCACGATGTACCTGTTTATTGATTATCACGCATTTTTCTGCTGCCAATAGCACCAGCCTGTCTCTGTTTGGCCACAAGACCGATGTTTATGATGACATCACGAAACCTTGTGTTTTAAATCGTGCAAGATAAACGGTCTCGTGTTATGAGTGCTTGATCAGGCTGGGGCCGTTGCAGTGAGCCATGCGAATATCTACATGTGCGCGATAGATCCAACACTCTGGACTCCGTTAATCGCGAAACACTACAAGGTTAAAGGTCGGGGCGAAGTCGAACGGGCTTCACCTAAAGTTATCGGTGTGCACTGACGTCCATCCTAAGAAGAGAGGTTTGTCGACGGGAGGAGCGTTGATGAGTCCTTTGTCTGCTGCGGGCAGCTCACTTAAAGCGGGCGGGTTCACTGTCGTGGGGCACATGAGCGCATGTCTCCCCTTGCAGCGGCGGCGACGGCCCGGGGGTTGTACTGTCTCGTCCTCGTCGTCCTCCAAGTCGGTGGCCGGGGCAGCAGCATGCAGTCAGCGAGGCGCGGACACACGGCGGCTAAACCGCAAGATGGCACGATCATCACTGGGTTCCGTTGTGGCAGCCGATGGTGTCTGCGGTCAGGGTGAGCGTGGTGAGGACGCTCCGACGGTTCGGGTTCACGCCCAGGTTCTCCCAGTTGATCCAGGACAGGCGCGCTGTCAGATCTGCGGGGGCCACGAAAGCAGGGCGGCCATCACGCATGCGTTGCGCTCCTCTCACTCGAGTGTACACGTCACAAGCACACATGTGAAGTACGGCAAGTGCACATGAAATCTGTCCGAGAATAATTCTACACATTAACTCGCAAAAACTAGCACACTATAAACACTCTTGCACCAGGTAGGTGACTGTGACGAGCTGAGCATATATTGTGTTTGATTCGACTGGTCTGCTCGTTCCACTGCCTGTGCGGCGACAAAATGCAGTATTTCGCACCTACAGCATTGCTTGCTGAAGCTGAAGAGCAGCGATGCGTGGTGACGTCACCGGAATTGGGTGTAACATCATAACCGCAAGGGGAACCATTTTCGGTAACAATGTCCCTCACGACCTGACATCTGGTTGTGAAGTGACTTCGTCTGCCGTTAAACGCTATCATCCGTGACACTCGCACATAACGGACATCTTTCGTGGTAGAGGGCTGGCAGCTCTGTGCGGCGCTTTGAGGTGCCCCTTTTACCTTCACAACTGTATGAGGTCACGTTGATTATAGAAGCGAGGACAAGGCAATGTTACATCATCAGTGGCATCAACAGACGCTGTTGCTAACTGTGTGCGATGACGGAGGTGATGGCGACACTTGTGGTGGTTGAATTTTGAATCGTTTAGAATGTCGTTGCCTGTAAAGTGGAGGACTTCGGTGCAATCATGTTTGCGTTAGTTTTATCTCCGCTTTTGGCTGCTTTAACAAAGCAAAAAAAAAAAGCAAAAAGAGACAACGAACTTTCATTTTCTATAGCCTGCCATTCCTGTATAACAAGCAAGGCAATTTTGTTAAAGCACAATTCATGTTTCTCATCGCACGCGAAAATCGAACGCGAAATGTGACCGTTGTCGTTGTCGGCGTCGACACCAATGGCATCGAAAGTCACGTGACTAAGTGCCGGGAACTGCGCAGCGCAGGAGCACGACGGTGCTCTGGCGTCATTGCTCGGCTTTCGCTTTTCCACACAGCAGTCTTCCGTGTCTCTGCCAATTTTGTGAAGTTTGTATTAAATTAGGGAAGTTAATTAGAGAATTGAAAAAGCGTGGGGTTCCCCGTGAACGTTCCGCCCACGCTTCATTGATGTCATTGCGACCCCCTCATTGCGAACGGGCTGACGCAGCTAAAGCAACTGCAAATTTACGTTTACTACGTGCGTTCAAAGTGAAGTAATTTTGATTGAACCTTACTAACCTATTTATTTTCTAAGAGTAATGCAATAAACAGATAGCAACAAATTTGAGGCGGAGCCAAGAACATTGTGAAGACAATACACCGAGCAAGCAAGACAGAAAACGCGCCTCCCGAAAGTGATGGTTAGAAACAAGAATAAAAATAACATTTGTAGAAGGGTGATCAATTACCTCACAGCTACACAACTGGCAGAAATAAGACCTTAATGCTTGAATTATAAGCAGGGGCCAAGGAAAGTGGCTATATATGCGTGACGTGCAGCGGCCGCGGCACACTATTTTGAAGTTTAAGTTCCTTCAGATCATTGATATTGCGTTTACGTTGACATTAGGATAGCTAGACATCGACATACAGTCCATGCATCGTGGGTTGACGGAGAGCTCGATTGCTGGGAGAGACAGCGCGGGACCGTCAGTGCCTGCGGACGGGACGGACGAAGTGCAAGGGCGGCGTACCTGAGGTGTTCCACTCGGCGGCATGCTCGCCCTTGAGCTCTCCCCGGAGGCACTTCTCGATGTGCGTCAGTGGGTCGTACTGGGAGACGAGCACCTCGCGCAGCAGCGCGATGTACGCGATGG
Source organism: Haemaphysalis longicornis (assembly GCF_048455015.1). Lineage (NCBI taxonomy): Eukaryota > Metazoa > Arthropoda > Arachnida > Ixodida > Ixodidae > Haemaphysalis > Haemaphysalis longicornis. The sequence goes on from NW_027526295.1 coordinate 153,034,253, forward strand.
CGAGCCGCAGCGTGTCGATCTTGGACAGGCGCTTCTCGAACGGGAACGTGGGCACGTGGCAGCGAAGCTCCTCGAACGCCGTGTTGATGCTCATCATGCGCTTCCGCTCCCGGATGTTGGCCGCCCGGCGCTGAACCTTGTACGGACCCGCGAAAGGCACCACCCCGCCCCCCGGGCCGCCGACGACCGAAGGGCACGCGCCAGACGCCAGAGGTCCCCCGCCGCCGACGACCAGAGGTCCGCCGCCGCCGCTGCCGGGGCCGTACTCGTAGCAGAAGCCGTCCGAAGGGCCGCCAGCGCCTCCTGCACGCGGAAAGCCTTGCTAATGATCACCGCACTACTCGCATTCCGTGTTTCTGGACAAATGGAGGGAGAAGCACATCTTATGACGTCAGAGCAGGCGGCTTACGTAATTACGAAGTTATAGCGCATGTTGCTGCTCCGTGCAGAACTACTGAGTTTATCAATCTAGGTGTAGAACAGCACTAAGACGGGAAACCGCCAAGAAGTAACAGATGCAGACCCTAACAACCGTCTCAGACTATTTTACTGTTCACTTTGTCATGGCTGTTTCACTCGACCATGTACCAACTGACCCAACCTAAAGCTCTCTTACTTTGTTGTCGTCTGTTACTCGATAAATTATCGCAGCCATGTTCATTTTCTCGGGACACTTGTCATAGTAGCATGTCCTATTAGCACTTATGCGCGATCAGGCGTTCCCAGTGCCCTCGCTTAAAGACTTCACGAACGCCACTTAGCATGCTAGGCCATTCAGGAGACGACGGGAAGCTTAATGTAGTAAACTTAGCGCAATTTTTACTAATTTTTTGCTTAGTTTCTCGGTAACCCGAAGCTGTAGAAGCGCACTCATGTCATCGGTGTTCATTACCGGTTAGAGAGCATGCGATTTTCTCACTTGACATTACGAAGCTTTGCTATTAAAGGGAGGACGGGAAAGAGGGAGGGTGAAAGGAAAGAACCAGAGAACGGTGGGCCGTCTGGCCTTAGAAGCGCATGGTAAAAGAACTAACGAAGTAGTGCAGGGAGATATGGGCTCGGCTCGTTTGAAGTTAGAGAGGGTCAGAGTAAAATATGTATTGACGGGAGGTTGAGAGCAATTGGTCAACGTAGGTGGACAGCTAAAGTTTTTAGGTACCTATATATGAAAATAGTGGACACGCCGGGGCTAAGGAAGGCTAGGAGGCTAATGATGAAATACGGAAATAACAGTGGAGCATCAAAAACAGCCAAGGTAACCAAAAAAGAAGCCAGGCTTATTGAAGCAAATAAATGAAAAAAAGGAAGTTAAAACGTCGTGAGAGATGTACAGGGCAGAGAAATTGGACATCAGAAAGAAAATTTTCTTCGATAATTCCAAAAGCAGTGATTTGCTTTTTGAGGCTAGAAAAGTTTGCTTGATAATTAAGAGCTCTGTGTGAAAGTATACACAAAAAGTAAAGCCGCTCCACTAAATGTGAAAGCTGTCGGTAGTGCAGAGGAACGATTCGCCAGAATGGGCTGTGGCGCCGTTATCGGCTCACTACAACCGCCCCTCGGGCCTCACGCTCTTCGCCTCCCTGTCTGACTATTGCCTTGGTGAATTGAACGGAGGTTTCTCCAGTGCAATTCAAATTTCCCGTCTTCGCAGTGCTAGCGCGCTCTAGGGAACAGCACGAGCGGCAGTTCTGTTCTTTTTGTGCACGCTTTCATGTCGCACGTGCCGGTGCAGTAAGCGCCGGCACGTGCGACATGAAAGCAAATAAGACGTCGAAATACGACGTCGGAGGTGGTTGTGCCATTTCAAGCGTCGTTGTCGGGTTCAAACACCAGAAACGTCGCTGTCAGAAGCAGTGACGTCATCGGAAGTGCTTTCGTCGTCTTCCTCAAGCGTTTTGATTGATTGTAGGGTTTAACGCGCCGACGCAACGCAGGGATGAGGCACGCCGTAGTGGAGGGCTCCGGATCAATTTTGACCACCTGGAGATCTTTAACGTGCGCCGAAATCTCGTACACACGGGCGTTTTTGCTTTTCGCCTCCATCACAAAAGTCCTCAAGCGTGATGACAATTGGCTCAATGTGGTCTCTTACATAGATCGCTTGCTGAAAGATATTTCAGTAAAATATGCTGTTGGGCTAGTTGGTTCATTGCTTAAGGAAAATCGAGCGCTGTCTCGTCGTTTTTCGTTTTTTCTGTCCTCGTTTGTAGCGCTCGATTTTCATTAAACGCTTGCTGAAACTTTGCCTCGAGTGTTTCGACATGCCTCACAGCTTCTTTCCAGTGTTCAGCTGTGACTCCTGCAACCTTATCCTTCAACAGTGGTTCCACATGTGTAATGCTGAACGTCGTGTTGGCTGCTGCCACAGCGGTCTTCATTTGCGCCCATATCAGTTCAATTGCATTGAATTGGCAGTGGTACGGCGGCAGCCTCAGCGCTATAAATCCTGTCCTCTGTGCAGCCGTGCCGACTAGGTAGCTGATGAAGCGCGGTTTCACTAGAGCTACTATCTCCAGCAGCTGCTTCGTAGTCAGTCCAGCGCTGTACTGGATGCTTTTGCTGTCCAACCACTCTGTGATCGTCCCCTTGAGGAAATTAGTCGTTCTTCGGCACTGCCTCGCACCGGCGTGAGTGGTCAAAGGCCTTATCCATGACGACGCTACACTTGGGAGCTTTTGCAGCTCACCGTCGACGAGTTCTCGAAGCGGAAGCTCTCTATTTTTTGTGGTAGTCCCCAGTCTTCTTGCCACGGAACACAATGAGACAGTCATCAATGAAGCCCTCTTTGCTGCCTATATGCGTAACGATGACCCGCTGACTTTTACCTGAAGGCTGCTTCAGTCCCGTCGTCAGGCCGCGCCTGAAGGAGTCTGCACTGGATTTCACAGTGGTGTCAGTTCGCACAGTCGACGTGGTGTCATGCCGTCACCTGCAGGTGTCGTCCAAGTAGAAATTCTGCAGATTTTCCGCTCGGTACCGCTGAATGTCACGCAGGTACTCGTGCCGCCATGCAAGGATTTCTTCGCGATCAAGCAGGAGAGAGTTCGGGCTTCCTTTCTCGCTGTTGAACCCGTTCTCTCGCAGCAAACGACGTCCACGCCTAAGACGGGTCTTCTGTACGCTCCGAGAACTCCTTTGTGATCTTTTCCACCGTCGGTATCTCATTGCGGCAAAAAAAAGTCACGCACGCAAGACCTCAGCGCTTTCAACTTGAAGATGCCGTAGAGAGCACTGCGTGGCTTTTCTCCGGAATTCCGCAGGCGGTTCCGAGACGGAGTTGACAGCCCTTCAACAGTGGCTTGCGCCTTTTTTTCTGACCGCAAACACAGGCAGCGAGCCAATCCCGAGCATATCCACGACAAATGCGGCATTTTCTTCCATGGTGCATTTCGGCCCCCTGACACGCCAGAACTCATATATCAGTGGAAGATCGATTTACGCGCAGTGCTGTTGAACGCATTGCTGCTCTTGTTCTTCTTGCTTAGGGTCCTCGGTGTAGCTGTTGAAGCTCCCCCAGACTCACCAGGCAAGGAAGAATCACGTGTCGAAGTCACCGCGTGGGGATCCATCACGGAAGAAAATCCACACAACGCACTCAGAGAGCCCATGAAAGCAGAAAGGACGCGCGGTGCAAGGCGTTGGGGGCGCACGAAACGTACGCGAATGCGCCAAAACCTGACGGGAGGAGCTATTGCGCGCTTAGAGGGACCGTGAAGACAAAATGCAGGTTTGGTTCATTCAAAAGACTGCCTCGTTAGAATCATGCTGACACCACTTTTAACGTAAACTTCGCTCAAATAAGCTGTATAATTAGGAAAAAGGGAATGGCCATGCGACCCACTGGCTCATTTCCCGCAACAGAACCTATGATGTCATACCAAACAGCTCCGCGACTGGCAGAGGGCGGTAAAAGCAAACGCAAATTATACAGAACTTATAAGCTTGCCGAACGAGCTATTTGCGCTTAAATTTAGGGCATGTTCATTTTATATCAGTAAGAATGGTGGGAAAAACAGTGGAAGTTACGAAAGCACACGTAAACATTGAAGTTCCGATGTGTACTCCTGTTGGTACTACGCGCACTACACTTCTTTTAGCTGCACAGCATTGCGGGGCTTTGGGGTTGTCTCAGACGACACTGGCCGATTGACACAAGCGACGGTGTCTTACGTGACCCCATTTGTCGAGCGAGCACCCTGTTTCCCGAAACGATTATTATCTCCATGAACAAAAACAAGCCAGTTTTAAATAAGGTCACAAACAAACCAAATACAGAACTGCTTGCCGCGATGTGGTGTCGCCATCTAGGTTGACTAACAGTAAGCAAGTCGCCGCTCCACACCAAGTTTAGCTGAAAGACCTGTTCTTATGATGTCATTGCAAACGTCGTTCAAACACACGTTTTGGCGCGAGAATCAAAATCTTAGCTTAGATTGATTAACTTCGCAGTGAATAAAGCATCGTTTCCTTCCGGACATGTGCGCTGGGGGCCCTATAGAACACGAAATCTTTCGAATAACACAAACTTGAATTTTATCTTCATGGCCCCTTTAAGTTACTTGGCACGTTTTTAAAGAAAAACTGTTAAAAAACAACGCATTTTGCGGCAGTGTCAACTGAAAAAATTAAAGCAATTATATACATTCTTCCAAAAGCTAAACCAGCAGGTAATTTCTTTTTTTTTTCTGCCGCATCGCCTTTTCAAACTGATTTTTTTAGTTCCCCATGCGTGCCTTTTGATCAAACAGTTCGTCATACCTTTAAAGGAAATGGATATGGATTTAGTTCCCTCCTTTGTACTGATTATTTACAGCCAAAAGAGGGCTATCATTACGGAACTACATTTTAAATCGCGGAGGCCCTCAAGGCGACCGCACCACGCCAGTGGGAGGAGCATTCCCTTGATGTAGGAAACGCCGCTGCCGAGTTAAGCTGTCACCAAGGGCGTGATATATATGTGCCGGCGAGAAATTAAACCCGGCGTGTGCACACCCTGGCGTGGAGCAGGGCATTTCTATGAACTGGCGTTGGTCTCTACCTTGCACACTGACCACCTCGTAACGGGTAATCGTTGCAGTTGCGAAAAAAAGGCCCAATAATATTTCGGCGTCGCAACTATACGCCACAGTGACAGTAATTTAGACGAGGTTCTGGAAAGTGTTCGGAAGGCCGCAAAGCTGCTAAAGTTAACAAAGCAAAATTGCCTGTGATCGGAGCAAAGGAAATTAGAGTTAGCGCTGAATCCTTCAAGAGGGCTACTGCGAAAGGTTTTAAAATTTACTAATGCTAAGGCTACATGACTGGGTCAACCTGTTTTCAAGCTCAAGCAAGCACTGTGACTATTTTGCGTTCGTCCAACTGGGCAGAATGATGTGCTTCTCGGTGGTTCGAACCAATAGCACGATCACAGGAATTATAGCGACTGATTTCACAGAAAGTCTGTAAATGTCATTTGTAACAATTTTTCACAGCCTGATTACAAATATCGGGAATTTAAACATGTAATCGCCCGTGAGGTGTGCGACACCAACCCCTCCCAAGAAATTGCAGGCAAGCTTACTACTACTACTACAGAAATGCGACAACACCCGCGCTGACAGAGGAAAATACGACCGATGTCGCATTTTTGTTGTTCAGTGTATACAGTATTTGTAGGCCAACTCGTTAAGATGGTGATATGCCCACACCAGCTCAGGTTCTATGACCCTAAAAATGAAGTTGCTATCTAGAAACTGGTGACGATTTCTTATTGCTGACAGACAGCTATATGTGCAACACCGATAAGAGTGGTGGAAATGGTAGGTTGTAACGTAAACTCCTGAAATAAGTGCCCGTGGTCGATCGGAAATGCGCCGTAGAAGGTGGGGGCAGTCATGTGACTTGACCGTCAAGTGCACAGTCACGGTGTATTGGATGGCGACCAATTAAAGCTTGGCGCGATGTCACGGCGACGGTTTTATGGCGCAAAACTCCCTTCTAACGCCCGCGTAGGCGTTCTTCGCACTGTGACCCGTTGATTACAACTGTAGTTTCCCCACTTCCATCAAAACAAACGATGTACTGCTTCGAACCGAATGTCGCAATACGCCCGAGATGGGACAAACTGGTATGAAAACGGAATTAGGTCGTGAATCGTCTTCTTTGCGCAGAAACAAAACTGCGTTTGAGGTTTTTTTCTGTATTTCATGGCAACATTGGAATTGTTCGGCTCTATTGCAATAAGCCCAATTGCATATCCAGTCGAAACGACCACCTACCCAAAGTGAGTAGTAGTAGTAAAGTAGTAAAGCTTTTATTGAAAACGGGAGACCGCTGGTCTAAACAGGGGAATGGAAAGGGGAGAGGGTAGTAAAAGCACTGGGACTAGTAGTACAGTTCTTGGCTTGCACTGCGTAGCTTCGTGTTCACGCTTATGGGGGTTCAGTTCTTTTCAGGTTCACGCTTGAAATGAGTCCATCCCAACTGGTAGGCCAGGCAAAATAGTCCATCGTGAGTAGGACCGGTGAGGTCTCCGCTCAGACAACTCGTGCCAGACCGCTCTTTAGAGAATAAAGTGCTATTTGCTGGATTAATTTTTGTCAAGTTGTTGGGGATCAGGGTGCAGTTGTGGTGCCGTGAATGTTCGGTGTTTGGCACAAGTAGGACATGACCACACGAGATGAGTGAGGTCTGCTGAGGTACTTGTGTGACAGTATGGGCATCTTGGGGGTAAATGGGGGGTGTACCATTTGCAATTCTTTTATTGTTTTTCGGTGATGACCATTAGATATTATAACCCCCCTGCTGTGACGCCTTTTTGGCAAAGCGGGGCACTCAGTGAACAAAAAATAAACTGAGAATGCTTGCTCTACGATCATGAGATGCAGCAAACAGTGGGCGACTTGAATAGCACGACAAACGCCGGACGGCAAGCTGAAGCTTTCCGCGTATCAACGGCTCCAAGGAGTGACCCGCGCATATAGTTAACTAGACAAAAAAGGGACTGTGATTTTATGTTTGACTGTATTGCAATTAAAATTCATGACATTATCATATGTTGTTTGCATAATGTAACAGACCAAGCGTGTATCGTCCGCAGACTTTCAAGCAATGGTTCTCGTTCCTGTGATCGGTAGCATGCTGCATGCAGAAGTTGGGAAGGAATGAAAGCCATTATCGAGGTGGACCTATAGAGAGATGCAGGAGATTGCAGTGATCCTGTACATGCATCGAATGGTGCACTTTCTGAAAAATCTTGCAAATACGAAGACTGTAATAGCCACTTCCTCTGCGTCCGAAAAGCTCAACAAACCGTCTAAGATATGAGCATGTCATGAGCCGTAGCACTTCGTTGTTTGAAGAAATGCAGGATCCTTTTGTGGCTTGCGAAGAAAGGAGTCGTGTGTGAAATTATTTTGTCATGTGGCGAAAAGCACATTAGTCAAACGGATATATATGCCCGACTGACCGGCTACGTACTGGACACAAACAAGATGCTAATAACTATAACTATTTTTGTAAATAGCTGTGGCTATTTACAAAAACGACTGCGTGTCGTTATTCACGCAATGCTCTGTTTTGGCTGGTCATAAAGACAAAAATGCAAGAGAAATTATCGAATCTTACAGGATTATAAACAGAGTGAACGCGCGTTTACTGAAAAAAAAAAAAAAAAAAGCCGCAAGCCCTCTCGCTACGTCCTGATGCCTCGTGTTCACAAAGAACACTACCTGAGGACACTTGCGCAGTATACGACGGCCAGACTATAAATTTTCAGTCTGTCCAATCGGCGGTCTGCCTCACAGAAAGCACATGCTTGACACTCTACTGACCTTCATTAGGGAAATACTCATTAAAAAGTACTTTTTATTGACTTTGTTTCACACCATAACCTCCGCCATGCATTCGTACCCATTCTATTCCACAATTTCCTGACACAATTAAGAAAGCCACTAGTATTGCGTGTACTAGCAGTGCTTCTGGTGGTGTGCCATGAAAGAGACTGCTTTTTTAATAACAGAAGCCTGTGCCTGTGCCAGCAAAAATTGCGACGATCACACCTTGCATATGTTTGTCTTCCTCTCGACTGAATAAACAGCTTGAATGTAAGACACTGTGTCGTCGTCTCCACTGCCACGTCATCGTCTCTTGGTGCGGCAAGCTTTCCCAAGAAACTCGACTGCGACGATACGGTATTTAAATCAGTGGTCACGATTGAACAATTTGAATCCGTGTGGAGTGGGGAGTGCCTGGCTCCCTGCCTGCCTACCTACCTAACTTAACCTAACCTAACCTAACGTAACCCTGCCTGCCTGCCTGCCTGCCTGCCTGCCTGCCTAATTAACCTAGCCTAACCTAACCTAACCTAACCTAACCTAACCTAACCTAACCGAACATAATCTAACCTAACCTAACCTAACACCCCCAGAAACACCTCCAGAGTTGTTGCTTTCGCAACAACTCTGGAGGTGTTTCCTGCTTGCTGATTGCGGAGACACCCGCCTCTTTGTTTCCGGAGCTATAATGGCCTTTTGCCCTCTCACGGTTAGTACTTTGGCCACTATTTTCACCTCTCTCGCTTCCGTCATCTGATGAGGATTCCGCTTTCAATTATGGTATTTCACGATTACACTGCCATCATTGCGGTCTAATGTTGACGTATGCCAGGACGATATGTTGTATTTGCGCCAAACATTGGCGACGAATATTTCAAGCTCGTAACAAATTCCGAGAATTACCCGCTCTCCAAATGCGGAACCGATTTCAAATGTGGGCTGCCCGCCCTTTCGCAAAATCAAAAATTCTTTGTATAAATATAACTTGTATTTTGTCATCACGGCTCCATTGGGTATCAATAAGCCCACTCACCTTCGACAAACGGAACTCTCTCCTAGCCGTACGTTGTTTGTTTCTTGCCTTCCTTAAGGAAAGAAATGGCGATTTCAGGAAGACTTTGCACGGCCACGTGCAATAAAGTCGTGGGACCTTCTGCACTTTCACATGTAATAACTTTTACACGATAATTTGAAGTGAAATGTGCGCCTGGCACCTCTGATTTCCGACGTAAAATTTGAGTCTGCCTGCAGCGCTATTGACGAAAGCAAGCTTGGTGGCGAGTATGTTGCTGAAAGTGCCCAAATAGGACTTCAGTTCTGGGGAGATTTAAGGTGATGACAGGGACAATGTAAGGCGAATAGACAAGATACTGAAGGCTAGAAGTCGCGTATCGGCATAGGTGGCTTCGACCGGCAGATGGCCGGAGTGCCGGAATAGGCATCAAATATGTAAGAGATCAAAAATATCGGCCGAATCGGAATTGAGTGTAGCCTATTTCTGATTAGGTTATTATGTTATATGTCTGTAATAACAGACAGGTCTGGTGCCAGCTATTTTCATGATGCTGGGTATATGACTCCTTCTTCAGTCATTCCTCCGAATTCGGCGCGGCTGGGAAGAGTTGCATCGTATCCGCTTTTTATTATCTAAAGGGCCAAGTAAGATGAACTTTGTCACTTTATAGAGGTTTCTTAGCGGACAAATGCGGCATAGCTGAAATTTTCTTTTATGTACATTAAAACGTGATTTGCAGGCGTTGTACGCAGCCCTAGTCCTCTCCTTAAAGCCCGTACATTTTCAGGGGCGGAGCATGCTGTTTTACAAACGCTTTTGCAACTCCGCTGTGAACTAGCTATGGATATCATTGCCACCAGAAAATATCGATTATGCTCGTAGCTTCGCGGCAAAACGGCCGGCCGAAAGCAGTGACAAGGCGCACACTGACGGAAACGTTCCTCCAGCTATAAAGCACAGTTGCACATTCCTACGCAAATGTAGGAATATAACTTCGGTGCAAGATTCTCCTCAACACAAGCGCTTATACCTCATCAGTGAAGTACTGGTTCCACCAGTACCGTAGCCAGAATTTTTTTTTCGGAGGGGGTTATGGGCCATTGGAGGCGAGGATTTTTGCCGAAAGGAACACTAAGCTCGCTTACGCGCCTCCTGAAAAGAAATTCGGAGCGGGTTTGAACCCCCGCTGGCTATATCGCTGGGTTCCACCATGGGCTTGGCCAGGTGGCAACGATTGCTCGAATGGCGGGTGATGAATAAAGGCGTTTGATTGTTCGATTCGCCCGGAATACTATTAGCAATTTTGTGAAAGCAGAAGCCGTCGGCAACGTAGATACTGGCATGCGGGACACACTGACGTGTAGGAAACTGACATGCAGGAAAGTTGACATACGGGATGCAAGTTTTGCTGCGTGTTAGTGAGCACAGGCGAGACATGTAGGGAGGCGAAACGACTCAGCGGAAGAGCAAATGCATTGAAACTTTGTGATGTTGTTGGACCATCCATCTAAACACCGAGAATAAACCTTGTAGATGAATGCGGGAGGTTGCAGGTGTGTACATAATCTCAACCTACTGTATTCCCTCCAGATGTTCATGGCGGCCCGCCAAACAAAGGTGGAAAAGATTAAAAGGTTAAGAAACAAAGTAAACCTACACCAATGAAAATAGAAGCAATGATTTCATAACTAAGTATAGCGGAGTAGCAGCAGTGCAAGCCAGTTGCTAGCAGAGTTATCAACAAGAAAATCATAATCTTAATGTGCTTTTGGCCCCCTAATACCTGAAATTTCCACGCACAAAAAAAAAAAAAAGGAATGCGCGAAAACTGCAGAGATAATAGGCTGCTAACGCACAGGGAATACAGACAGCGGGTGCTGAAGCCGAATGACATAGTTGCGACCCTGCCATAAGCGTAAACTACGCGATAGTTTCTAATGCGGCTGGAATTTCGACAAAATGCATGAATCAATTTCTATCCACGTTTTCCTCTTCTGCTTGAATGAAGCCCCCTTTGCTCCATCGTTGCGCATTGTAACACCCTGCACCCAATGTATTTCAGCCACCCACCGGTTGCGCTACAGCTAGCAATAAAGCTCGAGCAAAAGCAAACCCTGATACAGTGTGAAGCCTGCAATGGCCCCGCTATGATTCAAGCACAGCGTATTCCACTCATTGAAGATCGACTGTATAAGTAAGAAAAATAATTGCAGGTTCAAGGCCGAACAAGCTGTCTTATGTTTGCGTGCTATTAGTCAAATCTAGCGCCACCTAAAATGATGGGGATGCTGGTACATTGTATGACATATGAAGATGGTGTTTGCTGCTGTCGCGACGTTCATGCCAGTGCACTACAATAGATTAGTCCCTCCGGTAGACTTACAGTAACCAAACGAAATACACTTTTTTTGAAGATCCTATAAACAGATTTCAAGGGCAGAATGAATCGCAGGACAGAAGAGTACACAGCGAACGTATTACACCAAAATCTCGGCTCAAGTCCTAAAAGAAAGGAAACTTCGCCCTTGGTCAAGCAGAGATCGATGTGTGCTTCTCTATATATAGAATAGTGCAAGTGGTGGTGTGCGAGACTAACCGGCGAGGCAGGCTGGGTAGGGCAGGGCCTGCGGCAAGGGTCCGGCCCTGGCCGCGAACTCGCACGCCGGCCTCTGGAGCTCCGCCGAAGAAGGCGACCCCGGCGAGTCCCTGCCTACGTGCGCGTCTTCCAGGCGCATGGGCACCGACGTCGAGCCCCCAGCACCGGCCGCCGCTGCCGCCGAAGACGCCGATGCGGTGGCTGTTCCGGCGGACGAGGCCACGCAGGGGTAACCGGCCAGTTCCTCGTAGGCCGGGAACTCAGCCGCCGCGGCGCCGAAGTCCTCGGCGAAGTGCTGCTGTCCGGGCCTGCCGCTGCTGTGGTGGCGGAAGTGGTGCGGGGGCGCCGGCGGGGGGGCTATCTGCAGCTGCTGCGACGGCGCCTGGGACTGCGACGACATGGTCCCGCGCTGTCCACGATCCCCTTTTTATACGCCCGGCGTCAGGGGCAGCAGCGGCCGCGGCGTCAGCCGGCGCTGAAGAGACCGCACCGCGGCGAGGGAAGAAGAAGCCGGCCGCATAGAAAGAAGCAGCATCCGCCGCTGCTGCAAGCGACAAGTCCAATTTCTGAACGCGAGCGCACGCGCTCAACGCGCGCCCGGGAGCACAAGGCCGCCCTCCCGAAAAACCGGCGCGCGTGCGTGCGTGAGGGGGTAGGGGACGCCTCCCTCTCTCCCGCCTCTTCCCGACCACGTCCCGAACAGCAGCGCGCACTTTCCGGGGCAGCGGCGACTGCTTTCCTACTCGTTTGGTTGTTCCTCGGGCCTTGTTCTTCTGCTTCTTCCCTTCTTGCCGGAAATAATAGGAGTCAAACGAAGCTCGGCACACCGGCGGCGCGAAAGTAGTGGAAACGGGAAAAGTAGAGGTCCGCCGGAGGGGCCGATCGCCGCTCAGGGCTCTGTCGCCGTAGAATCGTGTCCTGGCACCGGCATGCGGTTATTGAAAAGTCTGTTTCTGGCAGATCCTGCGACCGGCTTTGAATTTCTCCTCGAGCTCTCCTCTCCGGCTTTTTGGGAACCCTTCGCTTATCCTCTTCTCGTCTTGCGCAGTTTTCCTCCTCCTTCCCAGTTCTCTTCCTCCTCCTTTAAAGATGCTCCCTACTACTTGCCTTTTTTACGGCCTACCTTATCCTTTGCCTTTCGGTCCAGAAGTTTTCTTTTGTCCTGTTCTGAAATGGCCCCCGATGACGATGAAGATGGCAACCGCGGCGACCGTATGCTGGCTACGCAACAACTAAAGACGTTCGAGCAGCAAAAAATATTTGACAAAAAAGATAGTTCGCCGCCGCAGGGGACCGTAAAGCTTGTGAGAAAAGGAAAGCAAGGATGAAGGGACTGGAGCAAACGCTAAACGACAGCTACGCAAATTGATTGGTCGCCTGCTCGTGAAGGGAAAAAAATACCGCGCATGACATGCAGAAACGAGAAATTAAAATGGAAGGGCTCGCTGGGGGAGGGAGAAAAAAATTATCAACAAATAAAAAACTCTGCAATTCACGCAGAAACGAACGATAGAGAACAAGAAAGAGAGTGAAGCAAGAATGGAAGAGCTGCTCCAACGATGATGGAAAGAGAGAAAAGGGCTCGGCCCGCCTCCGGCAACGAAGAAGGCGCGACGATGTCTGGACTCGGAACAGTCTGCAGTGCTCGGCAGCGGTGACCAGGAGTCGGTAGCCGGGTCTTCGCTCTGTCCTGGGAACGATGGCGGAAAGACTGAACTGGAACTCAATGCCGCAGAACCACGCGCGACTAAGGGCAGACAATCGGAGTTCTGTTGCCGGCTTCTGAAAAATCTTTCGGGCCGCACCGACGGAGTTCTCGCGTGGCCGCGGGTTTTCCTTCTGGCAGTCGCAGGAGGTGCCTTCGGCAACGGGTAGCGACACTGTCCCGCGGTGGGCAACACCCCGTGCTGCGGTTGCACCTTGGGCCGTTCCGCTACACGCGCAGGGATACAAGCTCGATCCCGGCGGGCTCTGCTTGTCCCCGGGGGAAGCGAGGGAGAGGAGATCGCGTTGGAAGGGAAGAAAAAGGAGGGAGGGAGAGGGAAGTCGGCTGGTCCTCGTTCCCGATCACCGAGAGGAGCTCCTGCTGCTGACAGGCACCGCGCTCACGCTGGCTCGAGCGCGCAACTAACAGAGCCGTCGCGAGGGCGGTTCGTTTTGACAGTCAATTTGCTCCCTCCAACCTTCTTTTCTCCTCTCCCCCTCTACATATGCGCCACCAGCCAGAAAATTATCAAGCACAGGACGTCTGCGCTACTGCGGGCGCCAAACTCAGCTGTTCTCTTAGGCGAAGAAAAAGGAGAAGGATTTCACGTTGAGAAAGCCACTCCGCCCCCACGCGCTCTTGTCGCGCTCTTGCATTGGTTATGTTGAGCCAGTTTTGGCACACTCGCTCGGTTGCTGGGCTCCTCAAAAGCGACTCTGTTTTAGGCAACGCCTTTGTTTTCTTTTTGTACTTCTTTTGCGTGCTTTCTTGCACCTCCCGCTGGCCTCCGGCATCCAGTTCGAACGTTCCCGGGCTCCCTCTCCGGCCCGTTTTGCTGGCTCATGCAAGGGAGTGCAGTGGGAGACGGGGAAAAAAGGGATCGATGAAACATACATCAGTTGGGCCGGGTTGGCGGAAAAGGGAGATTGCGGCCTGGAAGCTCCGCCCACACACCGCACCAAGAGGGCCAATGGGAGCGTCGATCGCTCGAGAGAAGCGGAGGAGAAAAAGTGGAAGGGGAAAACGGCAGGGGAAATTATCCCGCATCTCGGCGGGTTCGTTAACCACGGCGAGTGGGGCGGAAGGTGCTTTTGACGCTTATTTCTTGGTGTTGGCTATTTCTTTGCGTTATTCCTCGCTGTAGGATTGAAAAGCAGGCGTACACCGTAAATACACTCTTAATCTGTTTCCACGTAAGATCCACTTAGTAACTGGAACTTTTTTGCAAAAAAGTTCCAGTTATATATTTGGAACCGTGTTCCACATATCCTGAAAATTAAGTGGAACAGTTCCCCACATATTTTTGCAACTAAATTATGTGGATCGGTGTTCCAAATAAAAGTATGCGGATCACTGTTCCAAATAAAAGGGTAGTTTAAGTTACTGGAACATTGATCCATGTAAAATGATTATGGAATTTATCCGGTGCGCCGTTCCAGGTACCTTCAGGCCAGCTGTTTATATAAAACGGTGTTCCTATAGGCATTGGGAAGCTGTCTATGGGACTCCACTTTTCCAATATTTCTGCTTTCCTGTCGGTATACACCGAGGTCATATGCCAGGCTGGCGGATGCATTGGTATCAGCAGGAGACCGCAAGCACCATTTTAACACAGCCTTGATAAATGACCCGCAGTGATACCAACAATTTGAAAGCAGAAACCATCGCAGCAGTGTGGTCCCTGACAGTTCCCAACAGTTGCCTATCGGAGCACAGTTCTATATAAAAGTTGGTCTGAGGCACCTAGAGCGGCACACAGTCTTTGGCTTCACCCGCAGAATCCTCTTCTGACTTTCAGCTGCATGTAAAAGAAACAATATACTTGCATTAAAATAAGCACGAAACCAACTATTATGACTCATACACTGCTTTTCAATATACTATACAACTTTATTGGGTGTTAGTATGGATACATTTCAGATTTTAATAGCTGTCTATTTTAAATTGCACAGAAAATGACCAACGTACAAGGAATAAATACCATAACGATAACACTAGGCTCCAAGTGGCATTTTCACATATTCACCTTTACTCAAAAACATGGTTAATAAAGACGGTATTAGGGGCAACTGCTTCACAAATAAATATGCGTGTGCGTCTACCGCGGCACTGACACAGACATTATACAACAGTGAGCATCAAATATGCTGTCTTATCAGATAAACCAAGGTAATTCAAAGGCGTAATGACTCATTGCGCTTGCCATACTATGTTTACGCATAACTGTTTGGGAAAATGCAGTTTGCTATTAAATTGTAGGGAAAGGCCTAAAAACAAGCCATACACGGTTGTATTATCACAAACCTACAACAGTGCAGTGCAAGAGTTTAGGAAAACAACGCTCGAGCCAAGATTAACGATAAAACATTTTGACACGAGAGGTCACATGTAGCAGTATGCCACCATTAAAACATGATTATTAAAGATAGTAGTTTCCTGACACCAGACGTAAGTGTAACATCAAGCTATTTGTAGGCAAAATAGACTGTATGAGCGTCCTGAAAAGGCCTGACTTAAGGCACGTTACTTGCCCAAACAATTTGTAGTTGTTTAAAATAATTCATCCCAAGAAATCTCACAAAAGCCAGCGTGAATCTTATATAATTTTGCAAACCAGGTAGCTAGAAGCATGTTACACATATTAAAATTTAACAAGCAGACTAATCATATACGTCATCAATTCAAGCGGGAACAAGTCAGACATCCTTAAGAAGCAAACAAGCCAGCCTTTAATCATACAGGTGACCAGTTTTACAAAGCAGACTTGAAAGCATTTTTTCCAGCCTCAACATTTTACCTTAGGTGAAATTCACAGTTGCGTGCTATAATAACCCTCCCGTCTTGCTATCAGTGTAATTGTGACCAAAGCCCTGCTTCTGCCAAGCAAGAAATGCAGCTTTGTTCAAAGAAGAAAACTTCTTCAAGCCAAATACGCACATTTTCAATTCTTCTAGGTCATGGGTGTCAGCTCATATCCGGTACTAAAATTTATCAATGAAGGCGAAAGCCATCTGCGTAAATAATCACTGTCACTTTTGCATCAGCAGCAGCACTGCCATGAAAAAAAAATATCATGAGCTACACTTGAATAATAAGGACGTTACAATGCGGTGCCATGAACTACATTACCACCCACTATAGATTCAAAGGCAGCCTGCGCATTGTGCCAATGATGAAAAATAAGGCATGACTTCAGTGTTCAGTTGACATGAAACTTGCATGTGCCAGTAACTTAAACCTCTTCATCTGATTTCACCCCCTTCATGCCTTTCATCTGACCTCCTTCATGCCTTTTAAGAGATACTTTAACCCCTACCAATAATTTAAAATCCCAAGTAGAGCTGAACACTTCAAGTATTTCAACAGAGACTTCAACTTAAATGACACCAGGCCACTGTCAAACTTATCATGCTTTCCAAGAACTCCCTGCAAAAGTCCCAAGAACTCTTCAAAGGCACACAACCATATGAACATGATGACACGATGAAAAAGATGACATATGCGGCGAAGAGGATGACCACATCCTGACGTGACAATGCAGGCGGCGAATCCGTGATGTGTTTCTTGCGGGCAATATTGATGCCGCCAGTCCCTTCTCTCAGAATAACTGGGCCTCGAGAAGACTTAGTGCTCACCTCATGTACCTTCAAGGAAACAAGAAAATTTTGTGACATGGTTGGTTTAAATGAGTGAGTTGCTTAGTCCCTTTCATAACACAGTAATTATTTTAAAATCAGTGATTTCTTGAGTTTTTTTCTGGGAGTGCTGCTAAAGGTGAAAGTGCGCTAAACAATATCACCA
Source organism: Haemaphysalis longicornis (assembly GCF_048455015.1). Classification (NCBI taxonomy): domain Eukaryota; kingdom Metazoa; phylum Arthropoda; class Arachnida; order Ixodida; family Ixodidae; genus Haemaphysalis; species Haemaphysalis longicornis. The sequence continues at coordinate 153,051,184 of NW_027526295.1, forward strand.
CAGACAATCAATGAAATTGCCCTGATTCTGGAAAGTATCCCACTTTGCTGCATCGGTATCCTTAATGTAACGTTTTTTATCCTTGAGAGGTTTCGTTTATTAATCAAATAATAATTACTATAATCACCTTTCGGCATTATATTTTACACACCTTCTCTCTGCAAAAAATGTTCTCTGTACTGTATAATGTGCTCCCTAGAATGCTGTAGTGAGGCTGGCTTAATATAACTTACAGCTAAACGATGTTTCTACCACAAAGAAATAACTGGCCAGTCACAAGAAAATCATAAATATCGCACTGTGGCCGAAATTTTTTGTGGCATTATTTCCACCTAAAATATTTCCCTATCGATGTGTATTCCTCCATGGTGCGTAGTGGTATGAGCCAGAAGTTGAGCTCACTAACGCTGAACTAGGCTGTTGCACAATGTTCTTATAAATCACAACTATAGCACATTTTATTGCAGACATCACTTCCTGCACTCTAAAGAATTCCCTTTAAAAAAAATTACCCCTTATTTAACCACCTATCAAAATCCAATGCAAGCATTACTCATGCTACGCCTGTATTTGGGAGTATTATTGGTGCTACGGGCGTATTAAAAGCGGGAAATTTAAATCGTCAGTTGCCACCGTATTGTTGTAGCAGCAACCACGTTGGGCGTGTCCGTGGTGCTGGCAAATCACAACAACTCTCAAGGTGTAAAAGCTAAATATTTACAATACTAAAATACAAAATAGTGGTTTTTTTGGCCACTGTTGGAGCATCCGTAACAGGCGGAATGTGAACACAATGGCCAATATTGGCGTTCACTATAACTTTTTAACACTGAGATTTTATTAGGACGAACAGACCCAGAAATTGAGTCTCGCAAAAACAAAATGCCAGCTTACCCAACCAAAATTAAGACCCGGGTGTTTCTGCCAGGGCAGTCTCGAAGTGCACTTCCAGGAAAGTTTCGCTAACGTGTTCCGAAAAGCTCCTACTGTCACCTTGAGCCACAGGCCAAGCTGTCACTGAAAAGAAGTTTCAAACCATTAGTTATAAAGAAACTACCAAAAAACGCGCCATGAAAGACCCAAAAATGGCAGTGCGTACTTACTTGTAGAATGCAATGATTTCATCCCGTGCAAGAGCTTTAATGTGTTGCCTTCTGATGATACACGTCCAAGAAGGGGTCCAAATACAATTAAAATGGCCATATGCATTCCATGTACCACTGTTTTAGGTCTACTTTCGCGCTATTGCCTAGAAAATAAACAGTACAAAAATATAGGAGAATAAATTTATGCCTCGCTTTACCCAGGGTGCACGATAAAATATTGAACAATGTCTGATTCGTTCCACGAAAGTAGAATGCCTTTTTTACAGCGGAAGCCCTGGTAATCTTTTCTTGCTAAACAAAAATATAAAAATATTTGAACATATTTTAAGCTCACCTGTCCTTGGTCTATGAGAACTGGTGAATATCTGCACAATATGCACGACTCAAAAAGCACTCTTTTGTGGCTTATGAGCTCCACAGGGCATTCATAATCCGCCACACTCTCCCCGACGACCCTTCAGCATGCCAAAGATGTCTTCAGCCAGTGAATGCCACAGCCATGACTTCGCAGGAGCATGTAAAGAAAGGAAATAATTGGTTTTCATTTTTTTTTTTTGCAGAGGAACAAAACATTTGTCACAACCTATCAGCGGAGGGCCAAATGTCTCCACAGTCAGCCATATACTCTTTCTGAACAGGTCATGGAGTATGAATACAGAATGTAGCAATCTGCTTTTGCAGTATAATTTCTACGTTCAAAGTAGAACAGAAATGGATTATAATGTTTGGTGCACATCATGATGCAACAACTTTGCGCCCGGGCGTTTTGAAAATTATTCCAACTCTCGAGCTGCCACTGAGATTGATAGCATAAAATGGCAGGAATGTATTATTTTTAAACTTATTTTGTGACGTTAAAACTTCTAAAAGTCCACACGTGAGTTTTATGGGTAATTATTCTGAGGTCTCAGGTTACCACTGACATTGACAGCATAGAAACGGCACCACACTTTCTGCGTGTTTCCACCTGCCTTCCCCTCCACGAAAGGAACGTTTTGTTACTACGCTACTGCTCAGACAACCACTTTCCCTTGCATTTCACTACACGTCAGGGAGCCAACTTAAGTTGACTAGTGTAAATCGAACATCTGAATTCATCGAAGGCATTGGAAGAAACCGGGAATAACTACACACACAGCACAGAAAAACGTACGCAGTGCTGCCGCTAACGCCTTTAACGCACATTAGGGAGTTTTAGTATAGCGTTTTAGCTGTAGCGTTAACGTTTTGCGGGCCGCAATCGCGAACGGATAGCGCCTCGTTATGCTACGGTTAGCGTGCCCGCTAACGCTATGGGCGCGCTAAAGTGGTGCTTTCCGCTATACTAAAACTCTCTATTAACATTAGGCGGAATAGCGTGATTAGCACAATAAATTTATGGCTCTCAGAAGACCAACACAACGCAATTAACACGGAAGTTTGAAAATACCGATAAGTCTAAAGACAGACGCTCCGACAAACATGTTGTGAAGTGTGTGCGCGTGAGACAATAGCGTGCGACTAACCCGAGAAGATTCAGTACCGCTGACAGGTACAGCAACCGTCAATATACAACTAAGCAACACCACACCATAAGCGGACATGCAGACTCGAGAAATGCGCGCACCAGCCACTTTCTAAATAGCACTAGCTAATGTACGCAGCCATAAATGTCAAGCCGACTCCGACCCACATACACACAAGCTTAAGTGAATAATTCGGCCGCAAACGTTTCTCGCATCGAAGAGGAAGCGGAGCGGCACGTTTATCGGACGCAGTGATGAACAAGTCAAAGAACAACCGTTACCAGAACATAAATAAGCAGCACTGACCTTTTTTGCGCCTCCCGGCAAAACTTCACTTCGTCGAAGAGTAAATACAGCCCGAGGACATGAAGAAATCCGCAGTTTGACGCCACAACCAAACCACCAAACTGGTAACCGTTCCCGCCAGTCTGACCGACAGTTCATTTGCTGTTCTCGATTCGACAGTTCTCGATTGCTCGCATAACGCGAGCAATCGAGAAAACCGCTATAGAAGGCCACTGGTGGCGCTGCATGCGGATGAACAAAAACTAGCTTCCGTAAACGTTGAAGGGACACTGAAGTGATATGTAAACATTGCGGGATTACTAGCGCAAATTGTAGTCCGGAGTCCCCAGGCCATGTTTCGACCACTCTAGGCGCGTTTACACGATTTTATTTAGTAGAAAAACTAATTCGAAAACGCTGTCCTCCTCTCTTTATGCTCGCCCATTTTCTGTGGCGTTTTCGTGTGACGTCAGGAGGGGATGAGCTGGCAATTGGCTGCGCCACGGCTGCGCTACTGCACGGCTCCCCGGCCGACAGAGTCAGTCGGCCCAGCGTTTCGTCCGCCGGCCGCCGGCGGGTCGTCGCAATCAAGGAGGTTAAAAAAAAATTACTTGGTCGCAATTCGTTCGCTTAGTTGAAACGAAGCCAGGACACGTTTGTGAATGGAAGAATGTGCCTTTCTTTACTTGGTTTGTTTGTACACTGTATCTAGCTCCAAGTCAAGGTCGCTTCACACAAGCGCTGCACATGCGACGCTTCGCTGACTGGTACGCCAGTAGGAAAATATAGGGCCTCTTGAAGGCGGGAGAAGAGTCAGCGAAGTCAATACAGGTACTAAGCAAATAAAATCAACTGATATTTTTACCGTACAGCGTAAAACCAGGGCGCGGGAAGCACTTTTTTGCGCTGGGCGAACAAGCACAGCGGTCAGCAGCACGACTACGCATCTGCGAACGCTTTTCCGTCTACGAAATGTAATTGCTAGACGTGAGCTACTGTGGAAACTCGGGCGACGCTTACTGCACGATCGCAGTACAACAAATAGTCACCTAAGCGGCTTGAAATGCCAAAATTAAATAAAAGTGTAAACCGGTTGTACAATATATACCATATATTAGCAAACCATTCGCATCCGCTCCGTGGCCTAGCGGTCTGGGGCGCTGGGATTTCAGCGCAAATGTTTTGCGAGTCACGGGTTCGAATCCCCGCGGGTACGTGCTTTTTTTTGTAAGTTAACTTTTTTGTTTTCCGCCGATGTTTTCTATATTGAGTTCACCTTTTTTTGGGCCGCAACGTTCATGGCTACACGAACTAGTTCACAAAACGCGCGCAGGCTGGCACTGGCGCGCTAGCGAGTTCTCGTTGGCGTGCTGTTGCCATAAGCACCGACTGCTTGCAGGCAGTGGGCACAGGCCAGAATGAACAGACCCTTGGCCTGGTGCGAACACGCTTTTTACGATACAGGCATGAGGGAGGCAAGCTCCAAATATGGGGGAAAAGCGCATGACATTTGGGCGTCTGCGGGTACGCGGAGGGCGTTCATGCAGTGCGTAGGTCTCGGCTAGTGAATGCTACGACTACAAGCCGTCCTGGGAGGCTTATCTTGTGCATTTTACAGCCGACAACATGGCAGAAGCGCGGTACGATGATTACTGAGATAATGAGAATGCCCATCCAACAAAGCCATTGGTTATGTTTTACAGAACCGAAACCGAAACCGAAACTTGTGTGATTGCTAACCTTGGGCATCGTCCAATCACGGCGCCCCTCCTCTCAACGTCACAGCCTTAGTTGGTGCGGCCGCCGCAAACCGCGCATGGTAGTTTTTCTTCTTTCGCGCTTTGTAAAATAATTACCGATTTGTCAACCGGATAAACGATGAAAAGTGTGCTAATTTGAGCCAGTCTACGCAGTGCAAGCAAAAACGTGAGCTTGACAAATTCACTTCAGTGTCCCTTTAAATGACCTTATGTTGAGCAAAGTCAGAGTGAGCTCGTCGTTTTGGTCGACGTTTCCGTACGCCACTCTGCAAGCGCGACTCATCGTCTCTAGCGGATGCTTTTCACGTTGAGCATCGCGAAGCGCGACCCCTTCATCGGCCTTGCGAACTATTCGCGGCCGGGCCATGTGGAGTCAATGATTACCTACAGCAGCTTCTAGATGCTCCCTTTTTTCTATTCACGCCCTCGCACTCTATGAAAATTCTGTACACCACGTTCTTTTTACATTAAGCTAACCGATAAATGTGTCGGTACTGCGCAGTCATTGACATCAGCTTTACCGGCAAGTTTTCGTACTACCTCAGAACATGCACTTCCCATTTTCGTTGTTGGCTGAAAAGAATCATTTATATAATCAGTGGTTTAATATTGCCCTCTGTAGTGTTTATGATAGGTCACGTGTATAAGAGATGACCGAGATCATAAAATGTCCTTATATCTTCTACGTTATCCCGTTGTAGACTCAAGTTATGTTTTAGCCTCCCACTTCTCTCTCTCTCTCTCTCTCTCTCTCTCTCTCCCTATACCTTACGAAATTAACCATGGTATTCTGAGTCCCTCCTCCACTCGAGCCTCTAGTGGAGGAGATCCTTGAAATCGATTTGCCCATGCATAGGCATTGCGGAATCCTCCCCTCAGCCGAGTGGAGGGAGCAAATGGAGGGGAGGAAGGACTCAGAATAAGGGCCTAAGCCAGCAACAGCGTGAGTGGGTTCCCTTCTTCCTGTAGTGGGATACATATTGACTAAGTCTTTTATTCACAAAATGAAAACACAAAAATTCGACAACGCTAATTTAAGGCGGGAAATTGCTATTCCACTCTTGACAGGTTTTGAAAAATCAGGCAGTGGTATTGGAAGAAGCTCTCTCGCATGAGATGGAAAGAACCATGAAGTGTGGTGTCGCTCAAAAAGCTTTACCAGACTTGTGCAACCAAGACCGGACTGGCCAGCAAAGCTACACTGGCGTTTGCTTAGCACGGTCCATGAACCTTTTGACTCGCTTCAATTCCTCAAGCTGTGCCACAGTGAGGGAGAGAGAGAGAAATCATTTTATTTTCCAAGCAAGTTGGCTAGGAACGCGTGGTGGCTGCCATCCGAAGGCTGGCGGCGACGGTGGCGGCTCGGTCAACCAGAAGTAGCTGCATCCCCGCTTGCGAGCTGCCCAGCGCGTCCTACCACTAATCGACGCTGAAGAAAGAGTGGGGGGAAGGGGAGGGGGGAAGGGGGGAGGGGGGGATGGGTTAAGAGGACAGGCCCACATGGCGTGGGTGGGTTAGTGTGTCCAGGGAGTCACAGAGGGGACAGTTGGGTGAAGGGAACTTAGAGGGATAGATCTTGTGGAGAAGGGAACGACTGGCGGGGGAGTTGGTCTGAAGGAGTCGCCATAGGCTCTCCTGAGCGTTGGTGAGGGATGTGTGAGCAGGGGGATAGCGGTGGCGGAATAGGCGGTAATGCTTCGTGACTTCTTAGTAGGATAGTGCCAAGCTAGCGACTGAGGCAAACATTGCCCATCAATATTGGTACAATACCAGGCTGATGATTCGCAGGGTATTCAGTCCGCTCTTTCGTTACCCTGCATACCGGCATGGAAAGGTACACAGTCGAGCCTGACTGTTCCTTTTATTACTGATATGATAGGGCTGCTGCGTACTCTACTTTAGGGCGCATTAGTGTAATACAGTCAAACCCGGTTATTGCGAACTGCAATATGCTCCACGATTAGTTCAATATATCCAATAGTTCGAAATAGCCGAACCCGCCTATAACGAGTTTTTCGTTATGAGTTCGCAGTACGCGGGACCCCCACCCACACCCCCTCATCCTGCCACCCCCGCATGCAGAAAACAACATAATAAAGTATACCATTACCATACACAAAACTATGTAATTATTGCAAGCAATAAAGCCACTTTCCGCTGTAACTACCTACTTTCCGAAAAAGCGGCGATTCTTGTTTTGAATTTCGTTTTGGCGGCGTCAACTAGCGCAGCATTCCCTACATAATACATCATTTGCATCAGTTGCAGTCCGTGTCCTTCAATATCGAAGCAATATTGGTGGAGCACATTGACTGCCGAAAGCGCTTCTTTAAGCATCGGGCAGCTTTCACACGCGACATCCTCCGCCCCTTCGGTGCTTCCAGCAGCGCCAGCAGCCATGACATCGGCGATGGGGGTCCGAGGAGCTCACAGTGAAAGCAACGTCGTCGTCGACACTCAGGCAATCCTCGAAGGGAGCTCCTATCAGCCCAACATCGGGAACGTTGGCGATCTCGTCTCACAGTTCATCGATGCTTCCATCTTGGTCCGGGCTCGCTGACTGGGAGGGTTTAATCATGAGACAGGCGCGTCGGAAACAGTTACGGAAAGTGCCGGGAGTCACGTCGCTTCATGGGAGGCTCAACATCTTCATCGCAGCCAATGAACATCTCAATGGCCGCTCTGAGACCATGCGTTTTGGCGGCAATTCTGGGCGCGCCGAGTTCGATATATCAGATGTGAACTTCGTTATAAGGAATATGTTTCGCATGTATTTTCGTAACTGATTTTTCTTTGTTCGATATATAGCACTATTCACTCTATCCGGGTTCATTATAATCGGGTTTGACTGTTATATGCCAACTTTCGTAAACGCGCGGGAGCACGTCTGAGGTTACGTTTGAGGAAACCAAGCGAACGGTTAGCAGATGCGAGGATATGGTTAATGTGATTATTCCATGTCAAGTTGCTGATTAGATGTACGCCAAAGTATTTGTAGGTTTAAGTTCTGTCCACGAGGCTGTCGTTTAATATGTAAGATGCTGAATTTTGGGAGGCGTGGTTAGTAGAGGGCACTACTTTTGTTTTATAAAGGTTCAGAGGCATTAGCCAGGTTGAGCGCCATGTGTTTATAGCGTTTAGGTCAGATTGAAGAATGTCGTTGTCATGGTTAGATTGAATTTTACGGTATAATACGTAGTCCTCCACAAACAGTCTGATGTTAGATTTTACGCAGTCTGTTAGATCATTAATATAAACTATAAAAAGCAAGCGCCCGAGTACACTTCCCTGAGGGACACAAGATGTTACGGGGACTAGGGATGAGTCGTGATTGTTAACTGATGTAAATTGCATCCTGTTAGAAAGAAAGTCTTTTATCCATGCTATAACAGTAGGGTCGATGTTCAGTAGCGTAAGCTTGTGAATAAGGCGATGGTGAGGGACCCGATCAAATGCTTTTGAAAAGTCTAGGAAAATTGCGTCGACTTTAATTCCAGCGTCTATTGATGAATGTAATTTGTGAATGAAGCCAGCTAGTTGGGTGTCACATGAAAAGCCTTTACGGAAACCGTGCTGATGCCGAAAAATAAGGTTATGTTTTTCGAGTTAGTTAATGATCTGGGAGTGTATAATATGCTCGATAAGTTTGCATATGGTACTGGTTAATGAAATGGGGCGATAGTTCAGGGGCGAGGTACGATCACCAGATTTGAAAAACGGAACAAGCTTCGCCACCTTCCAGTCATGGGGTATAACGCCGGTTGATAGAGACTGCAGGAAAATGGCGGATAATACTGGGAAGATGCTTTGTGCTATATGTTTTAGAATAGTTTTATTTAAACCAGTGTTGTCAGCCGAAGAAGAAATCTGGAGATTAGCCAGAAGAGAATATATGCCAGCCTCGGTTATTGTTATTTCTGGCATAAACGAATCAGTGCGACTGCGTATGGTTGCCTGTGGGTGGAAACATTCAAGTGTAAATACCAAGGAAAATGTTTTGTTCAGTAGTTCCGAACAGTCACTGCAAGTTATTATTACGTCGTTCTGATCAGTAAAGACGATGTGATGTGAGGATTCAGTTCAGTTCAGTTCAGTTTATTCACTAAAAGGGCTCCAGATGAATATACATGGATTCCTTGGCTAAAAGTTGTAATTAACAACTTGACTAGGGCCCAGGCGATTGATGCTTGGGATTGATTACACGCCAGAAACGCCGAGGATTATTTGTTAGCACGGATAAATCACGTTAGAAAAACTGTAAGGGCGTGGTTTTGAGAAATTTTGGTATTCTCTGTTGGTATCCTTTTGTGAGGATGAAGGGTGGATGTCGCGTCAGTTTGCAGAAACCACAGGGGAAACAAGCTTCGCACAATTGACTTCGGTATCCCATATGTAAAGATCCTCATTAATTTTTAGCTTGTTAAAGACTGGTTAACGCGTCCTTTCTCTTTATAGTCTTTGAGAACTGCCATAATTTTCTTCATTTTTCACGAACTGTCTCAGAGTAATCTCGTGAAATTCCAAGGTTTGTATCTTTAAACTGGGGGTCATTACTTAGTATTGTGTCAATTTCTTTTTCGTGGAAAAAACACGATAATGAAAATCGACCAAGGCGATGAGCACGGGCAATTGATGCTGCTGTTACTCCCAGCTGGTCTTCGCAGAATTGTTTTTTCATATTTGCTCAGACTTTTCCCACCCTTCTGACTCACCCGTGTCTTGGATACCGTAAAAAAGAAGATTAGAGCACCTGGAGCGATTTTCTAAGTAGTCTATCTTGTCCTGCAATAAAGCAATGTCACGCTGGCTGCTCCTGGAAGGGTGAGTCGAAGCTGCTGATGCATACTTGGATTCTAAATCTCTGAATTTTTGTTAGACTGGCATCCGTACTCGATAGTGATCCCTGGGCGGACAAACGATTTTAATTTACCTTCTATTTCGTGTACGCCTTTTGTCACAGCGATGCTAAGTCCTTTTTAAGTTCAATGTGAGTGCATATCACTTTGTTAACCGATTCCAGCATGTTAATATTACTTGCTTCCAAACGTTGCATGGCAGTGAACACCATATCAAGTTTTTCCTCCTCTTGTGCTTTGGTCATGGGACCCAGATTGTATTCGATGTCGCCCCCAAGACACAAAAGGCGCCAAAAATATAGTGCTCTGTGTGCCAACCTCTTTAAGCGGTTGGAAAAAAATCCACTTGTGGTACAAATTGGCGCTTCAAAGATTCCGTTTATGCTTTATGCTGCCACTCGACGGTGGTTGCAGCCCTTACACTCGCCGTTGTAGGAGGGAGAATGCAACTATAGACGACCATCGATAGAGCTTATAACGTGAATTACTCAAATTGTTTTGCTCAAATTTTTTTTAGAAAAAAAAAGACATTGACACTCATAGGCGCTGCTATGTATTCTTAAAGGTTTTCAGCTGGCCGCTATAGCCATGGCCAAATATGGGAGACGCCGTTTCTTTTCTTTTTCTTTTTTTCCCTGGAGGGCACCTTCGCTCCAGCCCTGGCGGGGGTGACCAGAGACGTGAGATGTAAGAAATGGCGCTAGATATATTAGCGTGATGCTGCAGCGATAGCAAAGTGCAACGTCACCGTGCATGAATGTGAGGCATGTTCTGCATTCTTCATTCTGAAGAGCGCGGTACCCGTAACCAAGGATAACTGCGCAGCTCTGGTGTCTTGCCAAGAAAAAATTAAAATAAGTGGATTTCGTGCCAAAGATTAGTTCACATGCGTGTCGATATTATGTGCTCGTATGCGTAGTTTGGTGTTGTGGGAAACTTTCAAAGACCGTTAGAAAGGGCAGTAGATGGTCCGTGTTTCATAACGAACGTTATAGCAGGCTGCAGTGATGGGAACGTAAAATGTTCCGTGAGGCTACGCGGGGACTCCACTTCCATAATCCGGCAATGCGTACATGTTTCTTTTTTTTTTCAAAGACGGCAGGCAAAGGCTTGAGGATAAGTCGTGTTACAGTTACAGTATTAATCTCAGCTGACACCAAAATATGGTTGAGCCGCACATGTATAAAATTATTCCAAATGCGACCGCGTTCTGATTGTATACAGTTCCCAGATATATTGACAAAAATCAGTAATAAAGCGCAAGTTTTTTAGAATTGCTGTTTACCCGCACGTGCGCATAGGACGTATGCAAATTAACCTTCCGCTGCGAGCTGGTAGCCTTTACGCCTGGCATGCAGCAGCGTCGGGGAGCATATTTTAAGGTGCAAAGTCCGTGCCAATTACAGCGTTTTCCCATTGTGCCGGTGGATACCGAGATGCTAACGATCTCCCGTTACCCTAAAAACCTCCTGTATAAAGAACTTGAATAAAAAAAAAACGTTCAGGTTCTTTTTTTAATCCTCTACCCTCAACGCCTCTTTCCTGTTCCTCTCCCCACTTCTAGTTCTGCCTCGCAATCATATGCTTGGGCTTGCGTTTTGGGCTTGGGTCATAATCGTTTCTCTGTTTCACGCAGGCTTCGACGTCTCGCGAATGTGACACAAGAACTCCCCGCGGGGTTCTTTTTGTTTTGTTGTTCCTTTATTCCGACAAGAGACAGCTAGAAGGCACAAGCTCAGCGACAAAAAAATTAAGAAAAACATTGAGCAGGAAAGCTGAGCCAAGGACTGACGGAACCACAACCCTGCGCCGATTAGGGAAGCTGGTAGGCCTCGTGCGTGTAGGGAAAGAGTGAGCGAACCTGGACGGCGCCAGCAGCGCTGCCGCAGGCGCGCACCACGTGCAAAAACCAGCTTGAAAAGATGGGCACGTGCCGATGGTCGCGTGCCCAACACCGGGCGCGTGACGGGGCGGGGATGCAAAGCGGGCGGCGACAGCGCTGTCGACGGTGGCGCCGCTAGGCGGCGACCCGGTGGTCTGCAGCCTGGTGGAGGCAGTCCTCGGGTCCGAGCCACGGATTTGGCAAATTGGAGTTATTGTTGAGAGAGCACTGAGCAGCGTGCTTTCACTACCCGATCTTCCTCTCGCGGAACTCCGGCGCGCGGGAGAAACGAAAAAAAAAAGGAAACAAGGAAACGGGACTTTCCCCTCCTCTCGAGGGCAATGGGGCGTTTCTGTTTGGGTCGATGAGGGAGCGGCCGCTTTTGACTGCTGGGGAGTGGTGCGAAGCGAAGAGGGATAACCACCACGCGGCGGACGAAATTGTGTCGCACGAGGTCGCGAATCGGTGGTAAGGTAATCGCTGTGACAATACGGTGCCGAGGGGAACGGCGCGGTTCTCGAGGGGGGATTTGGAGGGAGCGCTGTTGGTGCTCGTTCGTAGGGAGCTGCGGGCAATGTCGTGCGGTCGTCGCGAGCGACGCGGCTGTGGTTTTGAGTGACGTAATGAACGCTAGTTGATCCGCAGTGGAATAGTCCCGGTGGGAACCGTAATCGGCGTGAAACCGATATGTGACCGCCCCACTCCCGTTCTGTGTGCGCCATTCGGGTGTGCCTCGCTCAGGCAGCACGCGAGAAAAGCCATAATCGGCAGCCCTGAAGCGCGCACCTCAGGAAGATTTGCGGACTCGTGAAAGCGGCTGTGCCGCGTGCCGCAGAGCTCTCGACGCCTAGCGATGCAAGTTGAAATCCGCGTTTCTTTTTTATTCGGACGACGATTGGGTCGGTGTTGCGAACTTGTTGCACTTTTGCACTTAGTTTTATCGAGGAACTAAAGGTGGAATCGGAGTGGCACTGTCACTGAAGGGCTTAATTGTGGCACCTCATTTGCTATAGGTGCAACCAAGCGTGCAGCTTTGCTCTTTAATTAAACATGTCATTAAGGATTAACCAAACTTAGCGCGCAATCTGCGGCATCCTTTTTTTTTCATTTTTGCCTTTTTTTGAGTATCTGCTTCCGTGGAAGCCCGATATCAAATTAACTTTCGCGAGGCAGCACCCGTGAAAAATTTGAAGCCAAAGGTCGTCACCCGTTAAAGCACCTAGGCAGTTATATTTCTCCATAGCCAACAGCCTCCGAGTGTTTAGTCGAACTGCCGAGTAAGTTGAAGTAGGCGTGAAAGCTTGCAAATGGTGTAAGCGAAAGAGGAGTTTTAGAGGTTGCTGTGGAGTCTGAAGCTTGGAAATGTTAAATTTCTAGACATAGGGAAAAGAACCATAACAAAAGTACCCACGAAATTTCGAAATTACAAACACACCCAATAAAGACGAAGATAAAACAAAATTAAGTAAAAGCTAGTCAGTGATTTAGCATTTGTCCCTTTAATCAGGTATGCAAACTCATGACGTCTTACTTTTACTTCAAAGCAAAAACTATAACAGCAAAAACAACGACAGTAACGACAAGAACAAGCAGCAATTCAGCTCAAAAGAGAGCGAGGGAGATGGAATGAGAAATATATAGAGATAAAAGTTGCACCTCACCCTGCTTCATATGATTTTTCAGGGGATTAACAATTTGCATAATAAATACATATCTAGTAACTTTATATCATATACATAACTGTAACTGTAATTTGGTACTATTAATTGAAAATACATACTTCATACTGTCAAGAACAAAGAAAATAAAATAATTCAAAAAATATTATACGCGTGTTCCGAGCATTGTGGCAGAATTGCTACCACTGCTTGCAATCTTCTGTTTGATCTACATAAAAAGAAATTAGCACTTTCAGAAATATGGAAATGTAGAACAAATATAAACATGTAAGCTTAACAAACATGGGAGCAAGAAACATAGAAGTAAATAAATGGCACGAAACACACAACTTATGGGTGGGCGTTTTATTTTATTGTCTATTTTTATACTTTTTATTCTTTTTCATTTTTGCACACATCCGATGGTTAGGGACAAATCTTAACACCCCTGTCTTTTATTCCAGTATATTGCATAGTAGCAGCTTGTCAACCGTCGCATACTGCGGATAATTGCACCAAAATCAGTCACACAAAAAAATGCGTCAAAATGTCCAGTTGTGTGGACAAAAGCGAGAGGATTATATTTTGATCAGGGCAACAATGGTGTCCCTGGGAACAAATTGTACATTTATACAGAAAGCCCCTTCTACAAGACGCGAATTTTACCGCGAATTTGCTGCTGCGGCACCACTGGTGCGGCAAAACCTATTTTTGTAGCTGTGGCTATAGATCGTTTTGCCTTACGAACAGCGCCGCAGCAGCAAATTCACGGGCAAATTTGCAAAATGTAGAGTGGTGGTGCGGGTGGTTTGGGAGGTGGGCGGGGGGGGGGGAGACGAAGTCCGAAGTCCTTAGTGCACTGCTTTCGGATGGCGGCCTTAGTTGCATGCATGTACTGAAGCAGCCAAGAGTGCGGTTCCGTCCTCGAATCTCCCCTACAATTTGTTCTGAGCAGTGACTCTGTCGCGTCGCAGAGCACGCGCTCGAAGAACACCCCGTGGATGAAAGCCTTGCATAGGAGTTAAGCATGCCAGGAGGGAAACGGACCACCTAGTGAGAGTAGGTGCACTTTCCGGAAATGATTCCTGGTATTCTAGACAAAATAATGGGATGGTTTCCGGGGCAGGTGGTTGCCTTGATCGCCGTGCATTACAGCGCGAGAAAAGTTCGGGGGGGGGGGGGGGGGCAGGGGGGGCAGGGGGTGGCGGCTGAAGCCTCATAAGCCCACGCCCTTGACCAGCATAGATGTGGAAGACATTATTGGCCTACACATGCCGCGCTTTTTAATGTGGAGGCATTAGTTAACCCTTAAGGTCGAAAACTTGCCGTTCCGGACACGCATGCAACACCAAAAATGGCCGGATCAATGAATGAGTAAAATCTTCAATGAGAACTAATAGTACACAAGATGGCCAAAGGCTTTTCAAAGACTACGAAAGGAAGCGGCAATTCAGTTGAAAAGAACGTTGCGCAAATTCCTGACTCTAGCTGAATTAAGGTGGACCTATAGTGAATGCACTTAGCACAGGCGCAGTTGGTCGCAGTTAGCACAGAACTGGGATAATTGGAGATCTATGGGAGACGCCCTTGCCCTGCAGGGGGCGTAGATAGGCTGATGATGATGATCGTGAATGCGTTGGGGCCTCCGTCTTGGAAACGTGTGTTGGAGACATCTCAGACATGCACTGAGGTTCACGGGAGTTATTTGAGCGTTCTAATTACAAAGGTAGCAATTAGGCGACTAGGAGTGTACCTGCCGGCGAAATGTCATCTTTGCTTGGCGGTGACAACACAGGTACCCGTAAAGAGTCGTAGTAAACGAGGAGACTAAAGAAAACGCCAAGCGAAAAGGATATCTGGGTTTCGAAAAAAGAGAGTTTCACATATTTATTCAAGCTAATGCTTCTCCGGTAGGTCGCCATAACTAAGAGGGAAGGTTAATTATTGGGTAATTAGGTATTTATTCGCAGTCTACGTAATTTAATTCATTTAAAGAAGTGTTTTCTCCTGCTAAAAATAAAATAAACTTGTAAACTTAGCAAAGGTGCACTTGACGCGTTTGCACTGGCTGGTGACGCCTCTTGGGTCCATGCCATACAGTTCAAGGAAATCAATCAATCAATCAATCAATCAATCAATCAATCAATCAATCAATCAATCAATCAATCAATCAATCAATCAATCAATCAATCATGTTTTTTTACGTTCCCAGGAACAGCCAAAGGCCTGAGTGCTGGCGCACGGATAGTTGCATAAAAACAAAACGCAAGAAACATATTGCAAGAACAAACAAGCGACAAGACACAGAAATTGAAGTAGTGAAAATGACATAAATAAAACACAGGCGGAGCCTGGGTACAGGTAAAAAAGAAAAAAAAAGAAGATGCCTTTGTGGCTCTGCTTGTTGTAAAGACCACACAACGAGCAGAGCAACAAAGTTTGACAGTAAAACAACAACAACAACAACAACAATCAATCAATCAATCAATCAATCAATCAACCTTTATTTTTGGTGCCCAGGAACAACCCTAGGGTCTTGGTACTGGTACACCATATACAAGCATTCATAAAAACAAACTAAAATCAAGACAACACAACAAAGAAAACCATATACATGAAAGAAACAATAAGGTAAAAATAGTTACAGAGATCCCAGAAAGCAAAACAGCAAAAAAAAAGGAAGCCTAGTGTTAGAAGCCATGACACCCGGCCAGCAAAAACGTTGAAGGCACGTGAAAAATTGAAAATACACAAGCAAATACTCAATGAACATGACGGAGATAGATTATACACATAAAACAAAGGTTTTGTAACAAAATGTTAGGAAGTTTCAAAATGGAAAAACGAAGTTCAGCGTTACAAGCACTGACACTTAAACCGACAGAAATTCAAGCAACACAAAATCAGGAAAAGTGAAAAACAAACAAGCAAGATGATGATTTGCATAAAATAAATACGGAACAGAAATACGCCACATAAATGACATAAAGGCACTTCAGCTACAACAGTTTTCAATTCATTAGAGAACAAAGACAAAGAGCTCTGGAATATATCAAGACGATCGGAATATTCATTATATGCACATTGTATTCTGCAGATGCACGAGCGTCGTCTACTTAAAGCATCTGTTCTGAACGTTCGAAATCTTCGGAAAAGTTTGTTCGGCAAGTTGACATTGATAAGTGCAACCAAGTCATCACACAAAATATCACCATGAAGAAGTTTATAAAGAAAGATATTGTCAGCTCTCATTCGTCGACACCAAAGGGAAGGAATACTTTTGAGACAAGACATGCTGCCATTTGCGTCTTCTTGTACATGACGGAAACGGTGCCTAAAGATAGAAAGGAACTTATTTTGAACCCTTTCGATGCGGCCACTATTGGAATTGCAAGTTCCATTCCAAACAACAGAACCGTATTCGAGAAGAGGTAAGCAGAGAGCTGAATACAACTTTAAGAAAGGAAGAGGACTTTTAAACTCTCTAGAATACCTGCAAACAGCACCCAGACATCGAAGATAGCGTCCGGTAATTTGTGTAACGTGGGAAGAGAAAGTCAGAGAAGAATCAAATAGTACTCCCAAGTCCCGAATTTCGGTCACCCTCGGCAGTGCAGTGCTTGTTATTTTATAGGAGTATTCCAGCTGTTGAGTTTTCCTACTATAGGAAACAACTTTAGTTTTTGAGGGGTTCAAAATTAAGTCATTTTTGGTGCACCAACGATGAAATGACACGATATCAGCCTGAAGAGAATCACAGTCCTGAACATTACACACTTCTCTGAAGATTTTCATATCATCAGCATACAACAAAAAAGATGAATTTTGAATGGCAGAAGCAACATCGTTAATGAAAATGGAAAAAAGAAGGGGGCCCAGAACGGAGCCCTGGGGTACGCCACTTGTTGCTTTGTATCTAAATGATGTTTGACCGTTAACACTTACATAGCAATATCGCTGCTGGAGATAGCAACGTATAAGACCCACTAAAGAAGCGTGAACATCTAACAGAATGAGCTTGGCAAGCAATAACGAGTGGTTGACTACATCAAAGGCCTTGCTCATGTCACAGTAGACCACATCAAGCTGGCTTCTACCAACGACTGCTGGGACAGCCTGCTCCATGAAGCATGCGAGGTTTGTGGAAGTTGAGCGACCACGCATGAAGCCATGTTGATTAGGAATGAGGACGTATTTAAGTGAGAAAGACAAGACCGAATGAAGAGATAAATCGAATATTTTAGAGGCAGAACAGAGGAGCGACACTGGCCTATAGTTCATGGGGTCAGTTTTTGGGCCTGACTTGAAAACAGGGAATACACGAGAAATTTTCCATGAGCGAGGGTACGTGCCAGACCGGAGACAGTTATTAAATATTGAGGTGAACACAGGAACGAATATATTTGCATACGTTTTTAGAATTGCAGCAGGAATACCATCTGGCCCAGAAGACAACGAGGGCTTTAGCCGCTTGATGCTGGTCCGCACGATGTTCTCATCCAATTGGAATAATAATAATAATAATAATAATAATAATAATAATAATAATAATAATAATAATAATAATAATAATAATAATAATATAATAATAATCAATCAATCAATCAATCAATCAATCATGTTTATTTACGTGCCCAGGAACAGCCAGAGGCCTGGGTGCTGGCGCACGGATAGTTACATGAAAACAAAATACAAGAAACATATTGAAAGAAACAAACAAGCGACAACACACACACAAATTGAAGTAGCGAAAATTACAGAAATAAAGCACAGGCGGAGCCTGGGTACAGGTAAAAAAGAAAAAGAAGATGCCTTTGTGGCTCAGCTTATTGTAATGAATACACAACAAGCAGAGAACAAAGTTTAACAGTAAGACGACAAGAACAATGACAAAGTATAGAGACAAATGATAAGACAACCATGATAAGTAAACAGTTTCAAAAACAGGCAACTATATTGGTTAAACAGAACCACAGAGAAACCAAATTTCAGCAATAAAAAAAAGAGAAACGAACGACAGAGATATCATAGATGTTTAACATACTGTGTTCAACAAAGCAGTACGGTAAATTGTAGAGGAGCTTTGAAAGATGTCAAGGCGTTCAGAGAAGCGGTTGTAGCAATTCTGTATTCTGCGCACAGGAGAATGATTGAGTTGCGCGCAGCGGTCAAGAAAGGGCGATGCGACCTGGTGGGCCTCTGTGGAACACTAAACTCTAAACAGTTCAGCAGGTCTGCGCAAGAAAGGTCACCATGAACAATTTTGTGAAGAAATGTAAGGTCTGCACGCATACGTCTGCAGGTCAACGAAGGAATGGAAGGAACTATGGGTAAGTCAGAAGCAGGACCCGAACTGTGATTGTGATGACGGTGCTTAAATATGGATAAAAACTTCTTCTGCACACGTTCTATTAATTCACTACTAGATTTGGGGATGCCGTTCCAGGCAACAGAAGCATATTCTAACTGGGGGATACATATTGCATTGTATAGCATTAGAAATGGATCTGGAGAAGATAATTCCTTTGTAATCCGACACACATTTCCAAGACTTCGGAGCGCTCGCCGGGTGATGAGCCTAATATGAGAAGAAAAAGAGAGGGTACTGTCGAAAAGAACCCCGAGGTCCCTAATCTCCTCAACCCTTTGCAACGGAGCTCCCGCTATACTGTAGGAAAACAGTAGACGATGGGTTTTCCGGCTGTACGTGACAACCTTTGTTTTAGCTGGATTTAAAATTAGACAGTTTTTGCTGCACCAGACCGATAATTCCGACACATCCCTCTGCAAGGCACAGCAGTCCTGAAAACTGCTAATGTGCCTAAATAGTTTGACATCATCAGCATAGAGAAGAAATGAAGATTTTGTTAACACAGTTGACACATCATTGATAAAGATAGAAAACAATAGTGGACCCAGCACAGAACCCTGAGGTACACCACTCGTTGCAGTGTAAACACTAGACCTTTTGAAGTTTACATCTACGTAAAAGGACCGGTCAAGGAGATAGTTGGACAACAAGGCAACAAGACTTGCATCAACACCGGACATAGTAAGCTTGTTAATTAATAATTTATGGTTCACTACATCAAACGCCTTACTGAGGTCAAAATAAATTACATCCAACTGGCCGTTTTCACAAACTGCAGCCGAAGCCTGAGTCATGAAGCTTGCAAGATTTGTAACCGTCGATCGACCCGAGAAAAAGCCGTGCTGATTTGGTATCAGAACGTTCTTGACGCAGGCAGCAAGAACGTTGTACAGAGCTGACTCAAAGAGTTTTGAGGCGACACAAAGGAGTGAGATTGGGCGATAGTTGGTAACGGCTGACTTATCACCAGACTTAAATATTGGAAAAAATCGAGCAATCTTCCATGCACGAGGAAATTTGCCGAAAAGCAAACAGTTATTATAAATGGAAGTTAAGACAGGCACAAAAATGTTGCCGTAAGCCTTCATGAGGGCTGCTGGAATTCCGTCTGCACCACAGGAAAATGACGGTTTCATCCGTTTAAGGCTATCATTGACAAGTTTTTCATCGAACATAAGTGTACTAAAATTAGACATATTATTAAACGATAGGCGTTCGTCGGGACCATCTGGCAGTTGAAAGACAGAATGAAAGTACTGAGCAAAGCTCGTGGCGACATCCTCAACCTGTTCCCCATCGGAATTAATCAGACTAATGTGTTCTTTAGACGCCTTAGAACGGCCGCGTACATACCTCCAGAAGTCAGCCGGTTTCTGAGACGCAGAAGCCTCTAACGACTCTATATAGAGCTGGTGGTCACGCCGGTAGAGGCTTTTACAAAGTGAGCGATACCGACTAAAATCCGCTTTCCACTTGTCAAGCCCAGACCGCTTGGCCTTTTTGTGGGCACTGTCCTTAAGTTTAAGCGAACTTCGAAGTTCCTTAGAGAACCAGTGGGGAAATTTGGAATGAACAGGCTTATAAAAAGGGATGTACTTTTCCATGCCACTCCTGACAATTTCGGTAAAACGTCGAACCTGTTCGTCAACATCATTGACATCAAAAACACTAGACCATTCAGCAGATGAATAAAAGTGATAGAGCCCAACATAATCTCCACGCTTGAAAGCATATCGCGGGACTGCACAATCGTCAACACCACCATAGCAATGCTGGGCAGCGACAGAGATAGAGACAATAAGAGGGGGGTGAAACTTGTCGGGGCGTACAAGAGATATTTCGGAGGCACACACTTGTACGTTTTTCAAGTTCGAGAAGCACACATCTAGGACATTACCACAGAAGTTTTCTATGTGGCAGAACTGCTGCAAGGAGGTGAACGATTGAAAATCTAATAACATGGTGCATTTCTGCGCTGCATAATGGTTTTTATGCTGAAATGAAAGACTGTTCCAGTGAATACCTGGGGTGTTGAAGTCCCCAAGTATAATTAGCTTATGGTTGGAGTGTGAATTGGAAACATTTTCAATAGATGTGAGCTTGAGATTATATTCAGCAGGTAAGATATCCGGGGTTATATATAATGCACCGATGAGCAGCTTCTCGCCCCTCTTGAGGCCTACCTCAAGCCAGACTGATTCCTCAGTCTCGAGGTCTGCACGCCGCACGCATTGCACTGAGCGATCGATGGCAATGAGAACACCGCCACCCTTTTGCTTAGGCCCAGTTAACTTTCTGTCACTTCTAAAAATTTCATAGGTCGGAGGAAAATAGTCGGAAGATGAGATATCATCGCAAAGCCAAGTTTCAGTAATAACAATAGTAGAAAATTTGGAGCACACAACATTTCTAAGAAATTCGGAGGACTTAGTACGTAGACCCCGAGCATTTTGATAATAGATGTCGAGAGTGTCGTTCTTACTGGTCATTCTCAGAAGTTTCACAGCTGTGCACCATGCCAGGGTGGAGCTTGCCTTGGAACGGCTTGAAGAGGCAGCCCTTTGGCCACATAGACGGGTCGCACAGGCGCCTGAAACACTCTGCGTCAACAGTTACACAAAAAGAAGAATAGGAGTCATGCTTGGTTTTAAGGCGTTTGCACGACAATGGCGTGACTTGCACATTCCACAAGTGGGCCAACAGTTGCCCAGATGTCGTGTTAGCCGACAACTTCGAAACAAAGATGGCCCTGGAGCTCGGCGGTCGGCGCACCACAACCAACTCAGAAGCTTCCGATGCACCAACGCGAGGAGGGCTTCTTTTCTTCACTAAGTTCACCGGCGGGTCATTACTCGCAGTGTCGGACTGTAGAGGCGGAGGCAAGGGGCAGTCCGATGGGGAACTCAAATCACTCAACACCGCACCTGGTTGACCGCTGGAGCGTTCTAAGAATGCCGAAGCTTTCGTCGAGGACAGGAGGGGGCTGCCTTCGCCTGCTGCACCGGCGGCAGCTGCGGCGAACGACGACCTCATGGGGAGACCGGAGTGGGGTGACGTCACCGGTAGCATGGAACGGCTAGCAGGCTTCGGGGAAGGCGGCGGACGGGCGAGCTCCCCTCGCAGGCAGCGAACCTCCTCACGCAGGGACGCGACGATTGCAGCCTGATGGGCAAGCCCAGCCACATTATCCCGCCGCAGAAGCCGGTTCTCCTCCCGCAGCTCGGTGACAACATCCCCAAGAAAAGAGAGGCTGTCGCAGGCTTCGGACAGGAGATTCTTCAAAGCAGCTACCTCTGCGCGTAGGTCCGCCGAAGGGTTGAAGCATGCTCCTACAGGGGACGCCACTCGTTTGGCCGGGATGTTCGCTGGCTCACCGTCTTCGCTGGTTTGGTCACCGGGGTCGCTAGGCCTAGCGGGTGACGCCGCGGCCACACACAGATTACAGACGAACGGCTGCTCACCGGAGGTCAAACGCTGCAGTTCCTCGTCCGGAAGAACAATGCACTTTCCGTGCGCACGGCGTTTACACGCAGAACATCGAAAAAACTCCTGCCTGCCGAAGAAAGCGAGGCAGCAGAGGAGGCACTTGTCCTTACTGGGCGCCATCACGCGGCGGAAAAAAAAATAATAATCAATCAATCAATCAATGTTTATTATAGTGCCCAGGAACAGCAGAGGCCTTCGTGCTGGAGCACTCAGAGGGGAAAATGCAGCACTGTAGTACATCAACAATTTGCTAATAAACACTCAGCGAGCAAAAAAAAAAAAAAAAGACAGAAAGACTTACAAAAAACGGCAAAGAAGATTAGCAATAAAATAGTGCAATCAAACCGACTTTACACAATCAAGTCATGCTGGCGCACAGAAAAGGTATAAGACAGCAATGAAATGCATCAACAGCTGGCAAAAGAACAGTGAGCGAGCAAAAAATATGAAGAAACTACAACTTCAAAGAAGAATAAAAATACCATAGTGTAATTTTAGGCAACATTACACAATCAATCGAAACTGTAATGTCTGGTCAATTGCAAGAAGACATCTTACAATAAGCGTAACTATACGGAAGGGTGAGTGAAAAGAAGAAAGTTTTTACAAGATTCGGGAAGCGTACATTTTCAGTTTCAAATGGACGCATGAAGTGAATATGGCAACTTTGAATGATAAAAGCGACAGAAAAAGAAAAATTCTACGATAATTACAGTCGCAGTATCAGCACAATACACGAATAACAGGAACAAGAACAAGCTCGGTGAAGTCAATGCACACGTCAGGACGATAAGTGAAGAAAAAGAGCACTGCCAAGATGAACCTAGTGTGTCAGAGCTGACAACCCGGCCAAAACTCCCGAAGAGGACGCTGAAAGATATCGAGCTTCTCGGAGTGAACATTATGCAGATGCTGCATCCTTTGAAGAGGAGAATGTGTGCTGAGAGCTCCAGCTGCTTTAAAAGGGTGGGCGAGCCTTGTAGCTTTTTGTGGAACGCGAAAACTGATTGATTCAAGTAGTTCCGGGCATAAAATAATACCATGGAGAAATTTGTACATGAAAAGAAGGTCTGAGTGGGTCCGCCGGGAACTTAGAGAAACAGTTATAGGGATAGGCTCCGAAGGAAAACGATGCCTAAATATTGATGAAAATTTGGTTTGTACACGCTCTATACGTTGACAGTTGGAACTACAGGTTCCATTCCAAACGACAGAAGCATATTCTAGTTGCGGAATACAAAGCGTTCTGAATAGTTTTAGGAATGAAGAAGGAAACCGGAATTCTCGAGAAAACCTGCAAACAGCCCCAAGACAGCGTAGCGCCCGCCTAGTAAGTTGGGTGACATGAGGTGAGGAAGTTAAGGCACTGTCGAAAAGCACGCCGAGGTCTCTGATCTCTTCAACTCTAGACAAGTAACCGCCGTTAATACTGTAGCAAAATAAAGTGCGGTTCGTTTTCCTGCTATAAGACATGACCTTTGTTTTTGTAGAGTTAAGATTTAATATATTGTCTGAGCACCACTTGGAAAATCAGGATATATCTTGCTCCAGGGCAATGCAGTCATTAATGGACTCAATCCATCTGAATATTTTAATGTCGTCAGCGTAAAGAAGGAAAGAAGACATCTTAATTGCGGCTGACACATCATTAACAAAAATGGAGAACAAGAGAGGCCCCAGCACGGAGCCTTGTAATAATAATAATCAATCAATCAATCAATCAATCAATCAATCAATCATGTTTATTTACGTGCCCAGGAACAGCCAGAGGCCTGAGTGCTGGCGCACGGATAGTTATATGAAAACAAAATACAAGAAACATATTGCAAGAAACAAACAAGCGACAAGACACACACATATTGAAGTAGCGAAAATTACAAAAATAAAGCACAGGCGGAGCCTGGGTACAGGTAAAAAGAAAAAAGAAGATGCCTTTGTGGCTCAGCTTATTGTAATGAATACACAACAAGCAGAGAACAAAGTTTGACAGTAAGACGACAAAAACAATGACAAGAGTATAGAGACAAATGATAAGACAAGCATGATAAGTAAACAGTTTCAAAAACAGGCAACTATATTGGTTAAACAGAACCGCAGAGAAACCAAATTTCAGCAATAAAAAAAAAGAAAAACGAACGACAGAGATATCATAGATGTTTAACATACTGTGTTCAACAGCGCAGTACGGTAAATTGTAAAGGAGCTTTGAAAGATGTCAAGGTGTTCAGAGAAGCGGTTGTAGCAATTCTGTATTCTGCGCACTGGAGAATGATTGGAGTTGCGCGCAGCGGTCAAGAAAGGGCGATGCGACCTGGTGGGCCTCTGTGGAACACTAAACTCTAAACAGTTAAGCAGGTCCGCGCAAGAAAGGTCACCATGAACAACTTTGTGAAGAAATGTAAGGTCTGCACGCATACGTCTGCAGGTCAACGAAGGAATGGAAGGAACTATGGGTAAGTCAGAATCAGGACCCGGACTGTGATTGTGATGACGGTGCTTAAATATGGATAAAAACTTCTTCTGCACACGTTCTATTAATTCACTACTACTAATAATAATCAATCAATCAATCAATCAATCAATCAATCAATCAACCTTTATTTTCGGTGCCCAGGAACAACCCTAGGGTCTTGGTACTGGTACACCATACAAAAAAAAAACACTACAATTAAGACAAGACAACATACACAAACTATATGTATGGCATAAAAAATAAAGTAAAAATAGTTACAGAAATCTTAGAAAGCAAAAAAGGAAAAAAAAGAACAGAAAGTCAAAAAAGAAAAGGCAGGCTTAGCGTTGCAAGCCATGCCACTCGGCCAGCGAAACGTTCAGTAGATGTGAAAAATAGGAACTATACAAGCAAATATTGAATCAACATGACATAGATTATACGTATATAGCCAAGGTTTTCTAACAACATATTAGGAAGTTCCAAAAAAAAAAAAAGGGGGAAAAGCTTCAGCATTACCAACACTGACACTAAAAACGTACAAATATTCAAGCAACACAAAACAAGAAAAAGTGAAAAGCAAGCAAGAACAGTTTGCACATAATACATAGGGTACATAAATTTGGAATGACATAAAGGACTTAAGCTACAACAGTTTTCAACTCATTAGAGAACAAAGTAAAGGAGCTCTGGAATATATCAAGCCGAACGGAATATTCATTATATGCACATTGTATTCGGCAGATGGACGAGCGTCGGCTATTTAAAGCAACTGGTCTGAAAGCTGGAAATTTTCTGAAAAGTTTATTTGGCAAATTGACATTGATAGGTGTAACCAAATCGTCACAGAAAATATTACCATGAAGAAGTTTATAGAGAAAGATAATATCAGCTCGCATTCGTCGACACCGAAGGGAAGGAATGCTTTTCAGAAGAGACATGATGCCGTTTGCGTCGTCTTGCCCATGACGGAAGCGGTGCTTAAAGATAGAAAGGAACTTATTTTGAACCCTTTCGATACGGTCACTATTGGACTTGCAAGTTCCATTCCAGACAACAGACCCGTATTCAAGAAGAGGTAAGCAGAGAGCCGAATACAACTTTAAGAAAGGAAGCGGACCTTTAAACTCTCTAGAATACCTGCAAACAGCACCCAGACAACGAAGAGACCGACGGGTAATTTGTGCAATGTGGGAAGAGAAAGTCAGAGGCGAATCAAACAGTACTCCCAAGTCCCGAATTTCGGTCACCCTCGGCAGTGTGGTGCCTGCAATTTCATAGGGGTATTGCAGTTGTTGAGTTTTTCTACTATAGGAGACAACTTTAGTTTTTGAAGGGTTCAAAATAAGGTCGTTTTTGGTGCACCAACGATGGAATGACACAATATCAACCTGAAGAGAATTACAGTCCTGAACACTACGCACTTCTCTAAAGATTTTTATATCATCAGCGTACAACAAAAAAGAAGAATTTTGAATGGCAGAAGCAACATCGTTAATGAAAATGGAAAAAAGAAGGGGACCCAGGACGGAGCCTTGGGGTACACCACTGGTTGCTTTGTACCTAAATGATGTTTGACCGTTAACACTTACATAGCAATATCGCTCCTTGAGATAACAACGTATAAGACCCACCAAAGAAGCGTGTACATCTAACAGAGTGAGCTTTGCAAGCAATAACGAGTGGTTGACAACATCAAAGGCTTTGCTCATGTCACAGTAGACCACATCCAGTTGGCTTCTACCAACGATTGCTGGGACAGCCTTCTCCATGAAGCATACAAGGTTCGTGGAAGTTGAACGACCACGCATAAATCCATGTTGATTAGGAATGAGGACATGTTTAAATGAGAAAGACAAGACCGTATGAAGAGATAACTCGAAAATTTTAGAGGCAGAACAAAGCAGCGAGACAGGCCTATAGTTTATAGCATCAGTTTTTAGGCCTGACTTGAAAACAGGGAATACGCGAGAGATTTTCCATGAGCGAGGAAACGTTCCCGACCGGAGACAGTTATTAATTATTGAAGTGAACACAGGAACGAATATATTTGCATATGTTTTTAGGATTGCAGCAGGAATACCATCTGGCCCACAAGAAAGCGAGGGCTTGAGCCGCTTGATGCTGGTCCGAATGATGTTCTCGTCCAGTTGTAAACAACCGGAGTTCTCACCCTGGTGACAAGGGGCGCTGCTGTTGTCACTACCACCGCTAATCCCAAAAAAAGAAGAAAATTGACGAGCAAAGCAGTCGGCCACCTTGACAACCTCATCGCCGTTGGAGTCTATAAGACGAATAGAATCTTTAGTTGTACTAGATCTAGAATGAATGTATTTCCAGAAGGCTCCCGGTTGGTGAGTTGCTTTAGTTTCTACCGACGCCAGGTACGAAGTATGATCACGTTTGTGCAATATTTTACATAGGGCACGTAGGCGCCGGAATTCCTGACCAAACTGGTTGGCACCAGAGCGCTTCATCTTTCTGTGCGCACGTTCCTTGAGTTTCAGGGCATCCCGCAATTCAGAAGAAAACCAGTGTGGAAACTTGAACCTCCTCGGTAAATATTGCGGGATGTATTCCTTCATACCCGAAAGCACAATCTCTGTGAAACGGTCGACTTGTTCATTGACATCAGTGTGGTCAATGACGGTCGACCAAGGGGCAGCGGAAAAATAGCCATACAGCCCAGCATAATCTCCCCTGGCGAAAGCGTAATGAGGTTGCGTGTTGTTGGAATTTACGGAACGGTGGAGCAATGAAGGGAGGCAACAGGAAATAGAAAGAGGAGGATGAAATCTGTCCGGTATTACTAAAGAACAATCAGAGTGCAACACACTAACGCCATCAAAGTTCGAAAAGCACAGGTCCAGAATATTTCCACTGCAATTTTTTATGCGATTACACTGTGCCATAGAAGTGAAAGCCAAAAAATCTAGCAACCTATTACCCTTCTGTTCAATGTGGTGGTTGTAGTGGGAACAAGTTAGCTGGCTCCACTCCACGCCAGGAGCATTAAAATCTCCAAGCAGGAGGACTTTGCGGTTGCCATGAGTGATAAGCACCTGTTCAATGGAGGGGATTAACTTATTGAACGCCTCAGGAGCTACATCAGGAGGAATGTAAAAAACACCAACTAGAAGTTTTTCAGTTTTAGAGAAATGAATTTCGACCCATAAAGACTCATCTGCGTTATCAATATCGCTACGTAGCGCACACGGGAGAGATTTGTCAACGGCGAGAAGGACCCCGCCCCCTTTTTGTTTGCATCCCGTTAAAGCACGATCATTACGATATACATGGTAATTTTGAGGAAAATAATCACTGGATAGGATATCAGGGCACAACCAAGTTTCAGATATAGCTATTAACGGAAAGCAAGAAGCCAGAACGTTACCAAAAAATTCAGCCGCCTTAGTTCGAAGACCTCGCACATTCTGATAAAAAACATCTAAACTGGTCATGGTTGTTTTTCTTACGTGATGCGCTCAGAGCTGTGAAGCATGCCTTCGCGAAACATGCCTCGAAACTCCTTAAAGAGGCAGTCTTTCGGCCAAACAGCGGGGTCATTTAGGCGCTCGAAACACTCTTCATTCAAGGAAATATAAAAGGATGCATAGGTGTCGAATTTAGTCTTCAGTCGTCGGCAGCTCAAGGGCGAGACACCTAAAGTTGACAGATGAGCAACAATAATCAATCAATCAATCAATCATGTTTATTTACGTGCCCAGGAACAGCCAGAGGCCTGAGTGCTGGCGCACGGATAGTTACATGAAAACAAAATACAAGAAACATATTGCAAGAAACAAACAAGCGACAAGACACACACATATTGAAGTAGCGAAAATTACAAAAATAAAGCACAGGTGGAGCCTGGGTACAGGTAAAAAAGAAAAAAGAAGATGCCTTTGTGGCTCAGCTTATTGTAATGAATACACAACAAGCAGAGAACAAAGTTTGACACTAAGACGACAAAAACAATGACAAGAGTATAGAGACAAATAATAATCAATCAATGAATCAATCAATCATGTTTATTTACGTGCCCAGGAACAGCCAGAGGCCTGAGTGCTGGGGCACGGATAGTTACATGAAAACAAAATGCAAGAAACATATTGCAAGAAACAAACAAGCGACAAGACACACACAAATCGAAGTAGCGAAAATTACAGAAATAAAGCACAGGCGGAGCCTGGGTACAGGTAAAAAAGAAAAAAGAAGATGCCTTTGTGGCTGAGCTTATTGTAATGAATACACAACAAGCAGAGAACAAAGTTTGACAGTAAGACGACAAAGACAATGACAAGAGTACAGAGACAAATGATAAGACAAGCATGATAAGTAAACAGTTTCAAAAACAGGCAACTATATTGGTTAAACACAACAGCAGAGAAACCAAATTTCAGCAATATAAAAAAAAGAAAAACGAACGACAGAGATATCATAGATGTTTAACATACTTTGTTCAACAGCGCAGTACGGTAAATTGTAAAGGAGCTTTGAAAGATGTCAAGGCGTTAAGATAAGCGGTTGTAGCAATTCTGTATTCTGCGCACAGGAGAATGATTGAGTTGCGCGCAGCGGTCAAGAAAGGGCGATGCGACCTGGTGGGCCTCTGTGGAACACTAAACTCTAAACAGTTAAGCAGGTCCGCGCAAGAAAGGTCACCATGAACA
This sequence comes from Haemaphysalis longicornis, assembly GCF_048455015.1. Lineage (NCBI taxonomy): Eukaryota > Metazoa > Arthropoda > Arachnida > Ixodida > Ixodidae > Haemaphysalis > Haemaphysalis longicornis. The sequence continues at coordinate 153,080,218 of NW_027526295.1, forward strand.
ATTTTGTGAAGAAATGTAAGGTCTGCACGCATACGTCTGCAGGTCAACGAAGGGATGGAAGTAACTATGGGTAAGTCAGAATCAGGATGAAAACTGTGATTGTGATGACGGTGCTTAAATATGGATAAAAACGTCTTCTGCACACGTTCTATTAATTCACTACTAGATTTGGAGATGCCGTTCCAGGCAACAGAAGCATATTCTAACTGGGGGATACATATTGCATTGTATAGCATTAGAAATGGATCTGGAGAAGAGAATTCCTTTGTAATCCGACACACATTTCCTAGACTTCGGAGCGCTCGGCGGGTGATGAGCCTAATATGAGAAGAAAAAGAGAGGGTACTGTCGAAAAGAACCCCGAGGTCCCTAATCTCCTCAACCCTTTGCAAAGGAGCTCCCTCTATACTGTAGGAAAACAGTAGACGATGGGTTTTCCGGCTGTACGTGACAACCTTTGTTTTAGCTGGATTTAAAATTAGACAGTTTTTGCTGCACCAGACCGATAATTCCGACACATCCCTCTGCAAGGCACAGCAGTCCTGAAAACTGCTAATGTGCCTAAATAGGTTGACATCATCAGCATAGAGAAGAAATGAAGATTTTGTTAACACTGTTGACACATCATTGATAAAGATAGAAAACAATAGTGGACCCAGCACAGAACCCTGAGGTACACCACTCGTTGCAGTGTAAACACTAGACCTTTTGAAGTTTACATCTACGTAAAAGGACCGGTCATGGAGATAGTTGGACAACAAGGCAACAAGGCTTGCATCAACACCGGACATAGTAAGCTTGTTAATTAATAATTTATGGTTCACTACACCAAACGCCTTACTGAGGTCAAAATAGATAACGTCCATCTGGCCGTTTTCACAAACTGCAGCCGAAGCCTGAGTCATGAAGCTTGCAAGATTTGTAACCGTCGATCGACCCGAGAAAAAGCCGTGCTGATTTGTTATCAGAACGTTCTTGACGCAGGCAGCAAGAACGTTGTGCAGAGCTGACTCAAAGAGTTTTGAGGCGACACAAAGGAGTGAGATTGGGCGATAGTTGGTAACGGCTGACTTATCACCAGACTTAAATATTGGAAAAATTCGAGCAATGTTCCATGCTCGAGGAAATTTGCCGAAAAGTAAACAGTTATTATAAATGGCAGTTAAGACAGGCACAAAAATGTTGCCGTAAGCCTTCATGAGGGCTGCTGGAATTCCATCTGCACCACAGGAAAATGACGGTTTCATCCGTTTAAGGCTATCATTGACAAGTTTTTCATCGAACATAAGTGTACTAAAATTAGACATATTATTAAACGATAGGCGTTCGTCGTGACCATCTGGCAGTTGAAAGACAGAATGAAAGTTCTGAGCAAAGCTCGTGGCGACATCCTCAACCTGTTCCCCATCGGAATTAAGCAGGCTAATGTGTTCTTTAGACGCCTTAGAACGGCCGCGTACATACCTCCAGAAGTCAGCCGGTTTCTGAGACGCAGAAGCCTCTAACGACTCTATATAGAGCTGGTGGTCACGCCGGTAGAGGCTTTTACAAAGTGAGCGACCCCGACTAAACTCCGCTTTCCACTTGTCAAGCCCAGAACGCTTGGCCTTTTTGTGGGCGCTGTCCTTAAGTTTAAGCGAACTTCGAAGTTCTTTGGAGAACCAATGGGGAAATTTGGAATGAACAGGCTTATAACAAGGGATGTACTTTTCCATGCCACTCCTGATAATTTCGGTAAAACGTCGAACCTGTTCGTCAACATCATTGACATCCAAAACACTAGACCATTCAGCAGATGAATAAAAGTGATAGAGCCCAACATAATCTCGACGCTTGAAAGCATATCGCGGGACTGCACAATCGTCAACACCACCATAGCAATAATAATAATAATAATCAATCAATCAATCAATCAATCATGTTTATTTACGTGCCCAGGAACAGCCAGAAGCCTGAATGCTGGCGCACGGATAGTTACATGAAAACAAAATACAAGAAACATATTGGAAGAAACAAACATGATAATAATAATTATAATAATCAATCAATCAATCAATCAATCAATCAATCAATCAATCAATCAATCAATCATGTTTATTTACGTGCCCAGGAACAGCCAGAGGCCTGAGTGTTGGCGCACGGGTAGTTACATGAAAACAAAATACAAGAAACATAAAGCAAGAAACAAACAAGCGACAAGACACACACAAATTGAAGTAGTGAAAATGACAGAAATAAAGCAAAGGCGGAGCCTGGGTGCAGGTAAAAAATAAAAAAAGAAGATGCCTATGTTGCTCTGCCTGTCGTAAACGCCACACGACAGGCAGAGCAACAAAGTTTGACGGTAATACAACAAAAACAACGGCAAGAGTGTAGAGACAAATGATAAGACGAACAAATGACAGTAAACAGTTTCCAAAATAGGCAACTTTCAGTTGGATAGACACAACCGCAGAGAAACTAAATTCCAGAAAAAAAGAACGACAGACATATCATAGGTGTTTAACATACTGTATTCGACAGCGCTGTACGGTAAATTGTAAAGGATTTCTGAAAGATGTCAAGGCGTTCAAAGAAGCAGTTGTAACAATTCTGTATTCTGCGCACAGGAGAATGATTGGAGTTGCGCGCAGCAGTCAAGAACGGGCGATGCGACCTGGTGGGCCTTTGTGGTACACTAAACTCTAAACAGTTAAGCAGGTCTGCGCAAGAAAGGTCACCATGAACAATTTTGTGAAGAAATGTAAGGTCTGCACGCATACGTCTGCAGTTCAAGGAATGGATGGAAGGGACTATGGGTAAGTCAGAATCAGAATGAAAACTATGATTGTGATGACGGTGCTTAAATATGGATAAAAACTTCTTCTGTACACGTTCTATTAATTCACTACTAGATTTGGAGATGCCGTTCCAGGCAAAAGAAGCATATTCTAACTGTGGTATACATATTGCATTGTATAGCATTAGAAATGGATCTGGAGAAGAGAATTCCTTTGTAATCCGACACACATTTCCAAGACTTCGGAGTGCTCGCCGGGTGATGAGCCTAATATGAGGAGAAAAAGAGAGGGTACTGTCGAAAAGCACCCCTAGATCCCTAATCTCCACAACCCTTTGCAGAGGAGCGCCCTCAATACTGTAGGAAAACAGAAGATGGTGGGTTTTCCGGCAGTAGGTGACAACCTTTGTTTTAGTGGGGTTTAAAATTAGGCAGTTTTTCCTGCACCAGACTGATAATTCCGACACATCCCTCTGCAAGGCACAGCAGTCCTGAACACCGCTAATGTGCCTAAATAGTTTGACATCATCAGCATAGAGAAGAAAAGAAGAGTTTGTTAACACTGTTGACACATCATTGATAAAGACCGAAAACAATAATGGACCCAGCACGGAACCCAGGGGCACACCACTTGTTGCAGGGTAAACACTAGACTTTTTGTAGTTAACATCTACATAAAAGGACCGGTCAAGGAGATAGTTGGACAACAAGGCAACAAGGCTTGCGCCTACACCGGACTTAGCAAGCTTGTTAATTAATAACTGATGGTTCACCACATCAAACGCCTAACTGAGGTCAAAATAAATAACGTCCAACTGGCCGTTTTCACAAACTGCAGCCGAAGCCTGTGTCATCAAGCTTGCAAGATTTGTGAACGTCGATCGACCAGAGAAAAAGCCGTGCTGATTTGGTATCACAACGTTCTTGACGCAGGCAGCAAGAACTATGTGCAGAGCTGACTCAAAGAGTTTTGAGGCAACACAAAGGAGTGAGATCGGGCGATAGTTAGAAACGGCTGACTTATCACCAAACTTAAATGTTGGAAAAATTCGAGCGATCTTCCTGGCACGAGGAAATTTACCTAAAAGTAAGCAGTTATTATAAATGGAAGTTAAGGCAGGCACAAAAATGTTGCCGTAAGCTTTCATGAGGGCTGCTGGAATTCCATCTGCACCACAGGAAAATGATGGTTTCATCCGTTGAAGGCTATCATTGACAGTTTTTTCATCGAACATAAGTGTGTTAAAATTAAACGATTATTAAATTAAAACGAGTTATTAAACGATAGGCGTTCGTCGTTGCCATCTGGCAGTTGAAAGACAGAATGAAAGTACTGAGCAAAGCTGGTGGCAACATCCTCAACCTCTTCACCATCGGAATTAAGCAGGCTAACGTGTTCTTTAGACGCCTTAGAACGGCCGCGTACATACCTCCAGAATTCAGCAAGTTTCTGAGACGCAGCAGCCTCTAACGATTCTATATAGAGCTGGTGGTCACGCCGGTAGAGGATTTTACAAAGTGAGCGATACCGACTAAACTCCGCTGTCCACTTGTCAAGCCCAGAACGCTTGGCCTTTTTGTGGGCGCTGTCCTTAAGTTTAAGCGAACTTCGAAGTTCTTTAGAAAACCAGTGGGGAAATTTGGAAGGAACAGGCTTATAACAAGGGATCTACTTTTCCATGCCACTTCTGACGATTTCGGTAAAACGTCGAACCTGTTCGTCAACATCATTGACATCCAAAACACTAGACCATTCAGCAGATGAATAAAAGTGATACAGCCCAGCATAATCTCCACGCTTGAAAGCATATCGCGGGACTGCACAATTGTCAACACCGCCAGAGTGTTGCTGGGTCGCGACCGAGACAGAGACAATAAGAGGGGGGTGAAACTTGTCGGGGTGCACAAGGGATATTTCGGAGGCACACACTTGTACGTTTTTTAAGTTTGAGAAGCACACATCTAGAATATTACCACAGGAGTTTTCTATGCGGCAAAACTGCTGCATGGAGGTGAACGATTGAAAATCTAATAGCATGCTGCATTTCTGCGCTGCATAATGGTTTTTGTGCTCAAAGGAAAGACTGTTCCAGCGAAGACCTGGGGTGTTGAAGTCCCCAAGTATAATGAGCTTATGGTTGGAGTGTGCATTTGAGACATTTTCTATGGATGTGAGTGTTCGATTAATAATAATAATTTTAATAATAATTAATAATATAATTAATTATTAATAATTATTAATTGTTGTTAATTAATAATTAATATAATAATAATCCCCATTATTATTATATAATGGTGATTATTATTATTATAACAATAATAATAATAATCACCACCATCATCTCCATCAGCAGAAGCAGCAGCAGCAACGACAACAACAATAATAACGTAGGAGGTCGGTCATAGAAAAAGGTAGTTCTATTGCGTTTTGTTTGGTACCTTAATTTTCCCCGAAATGTTTTCTCTTTTTCATTTTCAGTTTTGTCTGTGCAGAAGACCCAGTCGTCATGTGCGGCAGCGGCGGCTGATTAGGAAACCAGATTTTATGAACCCATTGGCTCCCCACTAACTGACGCATTAGCTGCCAGCATGTGCTCTCGGTAATAAAGAAACTAGACGAAATTCACTCCCGCCGAATCCGGGAACGTATGGTAATGATTAATAAAACACGAAAAATAATGACTACTTGTCTTCATGATTGCGCAATGTTTTGTTGCGTTCAAAACAAACACCAAAAGTAACACCGTCCTTCTTCCGAACTTCGTTGTGTTTGGATGGCTCTGCCTGGCACGATATTACATTCGGTCTCCATTTTCGAGGCATTCTTGAAGGTTGTGTTTCCGACATTAGAACAAGCAGAAAATCCACTTTTCCTGACAGAGTCTTCATTTTTTTTTTCAAATTCAATGTATTTATTTTGGACATATAAATACATGCATGTAGTTATGTCCACGAAACGTGGCAAAAGCAGACTCGTACGTCTCCTGACGAGGCCACCGCTCCGGGAGTACACATAGGAAAGCAGTGGATGTAATAAAAGGAAACAGAGCAGCGCGAAAACTCTGCTCTAGAACAGAAAAACTAACACTTCGAATATACGATAAGGATGAGATTTGGTCACATGTGCAATAAAAAATTAATACATGTCTAAAGAATAGATTGCTGCAATTGTATTTTTATACAAGAAGAACAGTTACCATATGTGATGCATACTACAATAAATTGGTATTGCATGCATTGTTCAGCACGCAGGAAGTCAGTTAAGACCGGAAGTATCGATCAGAAGGAGTTTTATTTTCCTTTTGTATTGCCAGATAGCCTTAGAGTTATGAGCGTCATCAATTACGGAAGGATGGTGTTACAGAGAGATACACTTTGATTATGTATAGTTTGGCTACCATAGTTTGTCCAGGGCCTAGGACCGAGTAGGTAGTCCGTGCTTATCAGCGGCATTTTATTTGATTATCAGCGGTATTCGATTTGACAGCCTCGTTGCATATCAGTGGTGTTTGATTTTAATGCAGCTAATTTGATTTGCGGAAATAACGAAGGAATCAGAGGTAAACAGGAAAAACGTAATTTTCGTTTCACTTTTCAACGTTCTCCAAAAAGCGTGACTGGCTTTAATTCTTCTATGCTACGAACTCCGTTCCCGTCGAGACTATCGCAAAGTTGTAACTTTCTAGCGCCACCATTCCCACGTCATAAAGTTACGTATACGACGACACGCATTGTTATTTCGCGTACGCTCTTTCGCGCGGCGGTTCGTATACGTACAGCACCGCACAGGCGCCCCAGCGGTATCGCGTTGCTGACTGCCGTATCGGATGTGCGCTCCCAGGGGGAAACGGACCTGAATGGGGAGGCGACGGCGGCCACTCACGGGAAGCTCCACACTTCGTTAGCCAGAGGGCGCGCAGGGCGAGCGCGACTGTTGCTTTTTCGAGCACGTGGGAAGAATGCGTTGCCGCATTTGGCGCGCCTCACTGACGACCGCCCGGCGTGAAATTGGGAAGCTCTTCCCGCACGCGGCGGCGTAGGCCGCCAGGCGTACGGCGCAGATTGCACAGCCCAGTTTGGACACTGGTTCTACGCTGCCGCAGTTGCCGACGCAGGGTAGGAAAAGTTAGGCGGCTGGGTTGTTGTCATCTCTCATCGTTCCCTTGCCTCCCTCCACCTTCAACCACTCCCTGTGGTAAACGGCTGATGGGAGGAAAAAGGAAAATAAACGTGCGTATGTGCGTACTGCTTGTCTGTCTGTCTGTCTGTCTGTCTGTCTGTCTGTCTGTCTGTCTGTCTGTCTGTCTGTCTGTCTGTCTGTCTGTCTGTCTGTCTGCGGACGTCCAAAAATTGTGCGTTCGTATGTGTCTGCATGTGCTTTTGCGAATGGCCTGCGGAAGAGCGCAAGTAAGGGGGGGGGGGGGGGGCGCAGTTCCTAGGACGTTGTGCTGATGAGCCCAAGCAAGGATGGCGTTCTATCTCGGCCACGGCTTGAGTCTGTCTCGTGAAGGTGGAAAAGAAGAAGTGCCCTTGTTTGGACTTATCGGTGCACTCTAAAGATCTCCATTGATCTAAATTTATCCGTGGGCCTCCACTACTGCGCGCCTCATCGCTCAAATGCAACTTCTGCGCGTTGAACCTCAAATGTGTATTCCTTGGAATACAAGTTAAAACCTAACGTTTACTCCAAAAGGGATTGCGCCTGTGGAGGAGATGTAACGGTGAAGAAGGGCGGGATTTAATTATGTCAGGTGTTCGTCCTCGTCCTTGAAGGTTTCCATAGGACCGTGCGCTACACTGCTGACATGAAGCAAGAAGAAACTGGTACGGAGCTCCAACACTTCTAGGGAAGCTTTCAGTTTTGAACAGTGGAAAGGGGTTGTAAAACGTTTACTTCTTTTGTGTGTTTTGTTTCATAGAGGTGCAGAGTAATAGTATGGAACGGAGGATGGGAGGATGGGAAGGTCCATCGCGGAGTCGAGGCGGAGGGGCCACGCGAGGGGGTCTAAACAACGCGGGGTCTCGCAGCGGATGGGAAAGACAGTAACCCTCGCGCGACTAATGGCTCGGACGTTAATTCGTCCCGGATCGGTTAGCTTTGAAGTATGACAAATAGTCGTACAGGACACTCGGTGGGTGCGCGGGGCACTCAATGCGACGCGGCGCACTGTGACGAAGCGTGGGAAAGAGCCAAGTCGCAACGCCGAGAAACCGATTGCTTCCTTGGCCACGCACCCGTGTCTAAATCGAGCGTGGAGCCCGTGAGAATGCGGGGAAAGCGTTCGGAAAGCGCCCCGCACTCATGCCCCGTGGCATCGGCGCAATTGGGCCGGAGTCGATTTAGTTCGCTAGGCTTCGCGGAGAATTCACAGACGAGACGTAATTTCCACCAGAAGTTGGATTCCGCAAACTTCGAATGCATGCAAACCCGTGCCAGCGGAAATCTTAGGGTGCATCAGTTGCACTGAACGATGATTTCTCAATACGCATAAACCAAACAGCATCACTTATTCGCTAGCGCGCCAATGCCCGACAAAAAATGCTCAATTCCCGGTCACGGCGGCCGGGAATTCAGCCCGCGTCTTTGTGGTCTGCAGCACAATGCCTTAGCCACTGAGCCACCGCGGCTGCTAAAAACAGAAAAAAAAATCATAATCAGTCAATCCTCTGGGTATTCCACGCCATGGTTTCGAGCTTTAATGTTTCAGCGTGTAAATAATGGTCCCGATAATTGTATTGACAATTGTGTTGGCGCTCTTTGGCCTTCGTTGCCCTTGCGCCAGAAAACAAACAAACGTCATCATGACATTTTATTTCGTGGTTTGAAGAACCAGAAGCCGGGAAGGATAGAAAATAGTGAATAATTCGTAGGTGTCAACTGCAAAACGTTTTCTTTAACCATCCTCAAATCGTTCTAATCAACTTCAGGCGACTGCAACGTATATAGCCGTGTTTTGCTGATTTTATTAAGATTGCATTTGAGAACTTAAGAAAAGTCATATGAGAACCTCTCCGTTAGAGCACTAGCATTCTGGCTGTATGTGCCAAGCTGACGCAAGGTCCTTCATGGTTTTCCTGCTTGACTCATTTACTGTAGTGAGTCTTCACTGCAACATACCAGAGCCACGTAGAAAAGCCAGTTTTATGACGAATAAGTTAGCGAATAGTTCGATTAACTGTTTCACTTCGGGCCCCTTTAAAGTCGACTTCAGAATTTTGAACAAACGGAAAACCCGCGTAAAAGGCGCGTTGCGCAAGCAGCGCGAAACAGTGCGCTGCGTGTGTCTATAGTCCTCCTTGGTCCCAGCTTAAAGGGACACTGAAGTGATTTGTAAACATTGCGGGATTACGAGCGCAAATTGTAGTCCGGAGGCCCTAGGCCCTGTTTAGACCACTCTGAGCGCGTTTACGCGAATTTCTTTAGTAGAAAAATCAATTCGAAAATGCTGTCCTCCTCTCTGCACCCTCGCCCATTTTCTGTGGCGTTTTCGTGTGACGTCAGGTGGAGATAATCTGGCAATTGGCTGCGCTACTGCATGGCTCGCCGGCCTTCCGACAGAGTCAGTCGGCCCAGCGTTTCGTCCACCGGCTGCCGACGGGTCGTCGCAATTCGTTCACTCAGTTGAAACGAAGCCAGGAAACGTTTGTGAATAGAAGAATGTGCCTTTCTTTACTTTGTTAGTTTGTACACTCTATCTAGCTCCAAGTCAAGGTCGCTTCACACAAACACTGCACAAGCGCACATGCGACGCTTCGCTGACTGGTACGCCAGTACGAAAATATAAGGCCACTTCAAGGCGGGAGAAGAGATAGCGAAGTCCTTATAGGTACTAAGGAAATAAAATCAACTTACAATTTTACCGCACAGCGTAAAACTAGTGTGCAGGAAGCACTTTTTTGCGCTCGGCGAACAAGCACAGCGGTCAGCAGCACGACTACGCATCTGCGAGAGCTTTTCTGTGTAAGAAAGGCAATTGCTATAGACGTGAGATATTGTAGAAACTTGGGGGACGCTTACTGCACGAGCGCAAAACAACAAATAGTCACCTAAGCTGCTTGAAATGCTAAAACTAAATAAAAGTGTAAAATGGTAATACATTATCTTATAGTTGCAAGGTCATCAGAGTTCGCTCGTGGCCGAGTGTTCTGGAGCGCTAGATGTGTAATTGGAACTGTTTTGCAAGTCACCAGTTCGAATCCCCGGGGGTACATTCTTTTATTTTTATAAGTTGACTTTTTGGTTTTCGGCCGATGTTTTCTGGGCTGATGTCACCTTTTTTTGGGCCGCAACGTTCATTGCTCCACGAACTAGTTCAGAGAACGCGCGCAGGCTGGCACTGGCGCGCTAGCGAGTTCTCGTTGGCGTGCTGTTGCCATAAGCACCGACTGGTTGCGGGCAGTGGGCACAGGCCAGAATCAACAGACCCTTGGCCTGGTGGGAACACGCTTTTTACGATACAGGCATGAGTGAGGCAAGCTCTAAATATGGGGGAAAAGCGCACGGCATTCGAGCGTCTGCGGGGACGCGGAGGGCGTTCATCCACTGCGTAGGCCTCGGCTAGTGATTGCTACGATTCCAAGCCGTCCTGGGAGGCTTATCTTATGCATTTTACAGCCGACAACATGACAGAAGCGCGGTAAGACGATTACTGAGATATCGAGAATGCCCATCCAATGATGCCGTCGGATGTAAAGCATGTTGTTTTACAGAACCGAAACCGAAACTTGTTTGAATGCTAACCAATCACGGTGCGTCTCCTCCCGTCGTCACAGCCTTTAGTTGGTGCGGCCGCCGCAAACCGCGCATGGTAGTTTTTCTTCTTTCGCGCTTTGTAAAATAATTACCGACTTGTAAACCGGATAAACGATGAAAAGTGTGCTAATTTGAGCCAGTCTACGCAGTGGAAGCAAAAACGGGAGCTTGACAAATTCACTTCCGTGTCCCTTTAAGAGCTGTTTTTTTTTCGTTTAAGCAATACGCACGCACCACCTGGCCGGCGTTTCCTCCCTTTTACAGTTCGTTTTGTACAAAAGTGTCGGAGAGAAGACATTTTTCAAGAGCAGTGTAAAGTCAAATTAAAATATGAAGGCTCTAGGGACTTTTTTTAAATCCCTCCACTCGGCCCCACCTCTATGGAGTGCATCGCGTTACGTTACGGACGCACAGTTTTATCTGTAGGAAGCAGCCCTCTGATGATTACGTATTAAAGAAATGAAATTATGTCGTATGGGATGGTTTCGGCTATAGTTACCAACACCCCACCGCTGGATTCCAAATCGTCTGACATGTTTAAAAAAGGACTTCTTCTCGAAAGCGGCACACCTGCGACCTTCTTTTAGGAATGTGCTCTCAGTGCGTTTGAATAAAGGTATCCGGCAGAACAAGCCGATTTTGAAACGAAGGTGAAGAAATACTTTTCCTGCTTCGCTCGCGGCTTTCGATGTCGAGGACACAAAAGGAATGTACCTTTTTTTTTTCAGTAGCGTAGCCCTCTTGCGGCGACCGCCCGGACCGCACTTGGGGGATTATAGAAGAACATGCCGCCTTCTTTTTCGCCTGCCCTGCACAGTTGAGGCGCAACGCATGGCGCAACGCATGGTTTTGGTGGCAGAGAAACACTTCGATGGCAGCCGTAGCGAATACCGGTCGGCAGCTTTCAGGGCTAAGAAGACGGAGCAGCACTTAGCTGGCTTGGCGTTCGCAACTGGCTAATCCAATATGGCGTCGTGTTGTTCGCATTTTAGTCCCCAATAATGGCGGGTCGGTCGCTGGGAGCGAGAGTAGCGCATGCGTAGAGCGCTACTGGAAAAATCTGCATTGGATTGATGTTGAACTGCCGTGGGATGCGCCGCTGAGGATTTGGAGGCTGCTGAGTGAAGTTCTGTAGGGATCGAACTTTTTAGCGAATAGTATAACTTTAAAGCAAGGGTTGCGATGTCCAATGGTGATGGAAGTGATGATATAACCTGCATGTTCCTGTATGCGCGTCCGTAACCGACACAGCTCTGTTCATAGGGTGACCGCATAAAGTAGCATATAAGAAGGCGACCCGCCACGACATTCCAATGTCACTGGCTGAAGAGTGTACAGTCAGAAACAAATGAAAGTCTAACTTTAAAAAGGCAACAAAATAATGATGCGGTCCGGTGCAGGTACCAGCGGGAACGCTTCCACTTTGCAAAGATAATGATCCAAGCAACATCGTTGACTCGCATAAAAAGGAGCAGCTGCATTCCTGCGTTCCATTTCACCGTTTCATATTTCTGTTTTCAAGTTTCATTTCATGCTGACTGTGTGTTACGGCAAAGGGGGCTGACTCAAACTCAAATAACGGAAAGCGACGACATAAGTTATATTGTGCCCGGAAGTGGCGTCAATTCCGGCTATGACCTTACGATGTTGCTACCTAGACAGGTCCCAAAGTTGGTCAAATGCTCTTGCATTTAAAAGAGGTAACAAAAATAAATAACTTTGTACAGTAAGTGAACAGTTCACTGGAGGCAGCCCAATAAGCAAGCCCACCCGAAACTCTGGCCGGCGATTGGCTGCGTGCTTTGCTACGAACAAACAAATCCGGCTCCCGAAATGTAACCTGTGCTTTGTGCTCGGGCATGAAATGAATATTCAGGAAACAAAAATGGCGCCGTGAGAGACGAGGTGTATGGGGGCACACACCCGGACAGCTTCAACCACGCGGTGACTGCATCACGAAACCGGTAACGAGTTTTCTCGCGCTCTGCGGTTCGAGCACGTGACAGCTCACGTGAACCCCGCCGCGCCGCGTCCCTTCAATGCGGTCGACTCAATGGGCCGCACGCGGCCGACACAGGACGGAAACAATACGCTCCGAAAACGCCCGACCGACCCCCCTCTTTGCGAGAACAGAAGCGGGGTGTATTGGTCTCGGAGCGCTGGCCTTAGGTTGCAACCACGGCCCACGGACCGCCGACGACAGGATATAGGAGCGCGAACCGCGAGCCGACGACAACAATTTCCGCTTGCATAGCTTCCCCTCCTTCATCCATTCACGCTGTTACAGTTACAGTTCCTTTCCACACTGAGGTTATGCGCGTCATTGTGTCATTTGCGTTCAAAGAGCGGCGTACGGTTACGTGACGAAGGGGAAATAGTGAGGACGCTCGGTCTGCTTCTTTTTTTTTTCTCTGGGGGTTTAAATGGTCATCTTGTTTGTGGGAAAGGGCGGAATGTGGGGGTTGCGTAAGCGTTAAGCGTGTATTCGGTTTCCATAGTTTGGTATCCTGGTTGGTAAACCCGTATATGCTTTCAGCAGCTAGACGTGCTTTCGAATTGTCGGCAAGTTATACATATGTGAAGGATCGCGCACTGCACCGTTTACGCGTGTTTCACGGAGCACAGTTTCTAAAGCGCTGTCCCACGGCCCTCCGTCTCTGCTTTCAATGCATGGTGCTAGAGTGTTATTCAACGGCATTGGAATTTTTAGACCACTCAAAAAGGCACCGCAACAAGTTTTTTTCAACAACTTTTAAGGCTTGGTTGATACGAATCAGGGCGTCTGCAACAACGGTGTACAGGTCTCTTCCTTTAGCTCCGTGACATGAAGAATGGCGGTTCAAGTCAGACTGTGGCCATTATTAAGCTAAGCTTATTTCTACGAGCACAAATTAACAGAGGAAATGCATTATAGCGTCCCTCTGACCTTCAATCTCAGCCAAGGTTAAGCAGGTGCCTCATGTGGTTTCGCGGAGCCGACGGCGCCGCCGACCACAGTTCGGCCACCGACCGAACCAGTTCGCGGCGCCAATAGAAGCGCCACCGACTGCGCTTCGGTCCAAACCCTTCGGTCCAAACGCTTCGGTCCAAACCAAACCCTTCTCTTGCCTTTGCGAGAGCAGCACGCCTCATTTGCCGCCGCAGAGAAATACTTCGAAAAGTTTTTTGTGAGTGGGCGAATTCAGAACGGCATGCAACTGAAGCTTCGCTTCACGTCAGTCCTCACGTATACATATGCTTGGATTCATCTTTTTTTTCTTTATAGCTTTAATTTTAGTTTTGATGGCCTAAGTTGGTTTCCCGTGTTTCAAATATTTCCTTTCTGCTCATTATGTTAGGTTACGCTATGTTAGGGGACGAAGAGCGAAATAGTGCCAGACGCGGAGTTTTCTTGATAATCACCGCTGGCCGTCACTTTAGTGGAGTGCTTATAGTACCGTCGGGCGGCACTCTAGACACAGCGTTCACGAAAACGGTGAAAAGAGTAGAAAATACTGCTTCTGCGGGAATAACCTGAGTTTATTAGACTGTTTTATTTGAAAAGTACATGGTGGTAGTAAACGAACTTTTCCCCACTATCACCATGCAGAAGACTTCACGCGAAAATGAAAAGAAATATTAAAACTGAAGATTCGCGATAATTGAACAGTAAAACGTAAAGAATTACAACTGCAGTTACTCCATTATAAAACGCACTGACCGTTGCACCCGAAAGTACTGCGTTACTTTGGCGGAGTTATTTATTACATTATTCTAAACGAATAATGCAGGATAAGCGACCGAGTTATTTCAAGCTTTGTCCGAGATTTTGGAAAACACGCCAGTTACGCCGTGAACAGATGGAAATGTAAATGCTCCTGAAAACTGAAGTAAAAAAGAAAACACTAATATTTGCCAGAACAAAATTTTTAAAACTATTTTGGTTGGCCGCATACTGGCGGTCAACGGCTGTTAAAATTGGTGTTGGCAGATATCGCGAACTTCAGAAATTTCGTCTCAGCTGACAATGTAAACACTGAAATATAATGTTTCTCAGCTCACTCAACCTTCTGTTCATAGATAGTTACCATTAACACTTTTTTTGTGTGTCGCTAGTCTTCCGTTTCTCGTTGTGTAGCACACTCGCAGCCTTATTTTATTTTTCGCAAAAAAACGCCAGTTTTAATCTGCCTTTTTCAATGCATTGTTTGTTTTGTTGCAGTTTTACCAGAGATCGAATGCAGAGAGCCGATAAGTAAAACAAAAGTTGACTTCAGTTCTTCTGTAAGTAAAGATTTCATTCATTCATTCATTCATTCATTCATTCATTCATTCATTCATTCATTCATTCGAGTTCCAACGAGGGAGTCTAACTGCCCCCACCGGCCGATTATGGGGCTTGCGATGACACGTTCACACACGCACTTGCTTTCGGTTTATTACTTACCATGCGTTGTCACGCCGCAGAGGTTGACGTGCATGGTTTCGTCGGGATGAATGTGCATTAGATCAATAAAGCCCCTGCAATTGTTCCGCGCAGTTTCTTTTCGGTGTGTAAACAAAATGCCTCATACAGACGATGAAATTGGAAGATACAGTCATTTTTTTATATTTCAGCGGAGTCCACATAAAGAGTGTAGTAATAAAAAAGTGAATCTCGCTCTGTAGAAAATATATTCCACTAAGGCAATTATTTAACCACTGAAGTGGAAAAGAATTACTGACACCCCGCGTACAGTAACGAGGACTACGCAGCCATTTTCGCACAGGTTGATAAGCTGACACCGGTAATCTGCGATGTATGTATGTATGTATGTATGTATGTATGTATGTATGTATGTATGTATGTATGTATGTATGTATGTATGTATGTATGTATGTATGTATGTATGTATGTATGCATGTATGTATGCATGCATGCATGCATGCATGTATGTATGTATGTATGTATGTATGTATGTATGTATGTATGTATGTATGTATGTATGTATGTATGTATGTATGTATGTATGTATGTATGTATGTATGTATGTATGTATGTATGTATGTATGTATGTATGTATGTATGTATGTATGTATGTATGCATGCGTGCTGCATGCTTCTGTATCCTTAATGACGATATACAAAAATAGATATTGCAGCAGCCCCTTCCAGGTGAGCACCTCACTGGCATCCAGGCAAAAAATCTCTTGAGCATCTTAGGCCAGATGCCTCGGAAGGTAGCCATGTTGTCCTTCAAACAATCAAATAACGACGCTCAAGTAACGGTGGGATTTACAATTCCTGTACGATAAACATTAGGGCAAACAGGCGACGCACCAGTTCCCATCATCTCGAAGGTGTTTGCTCCTACCCAGGAAACGCGGGCGCTTAGAAACAGGCTCTTCGCCAGTGTCGCGGGAGGTGGGCCGGCGAGCCATTTATCGCACTGCCAGTACCAGCTGTCGGCCAATGGCGTCTCGAGAAACGGGGCTGTCACAAACACGGCCCCACGACACACAGCGTTGCGGAGGCCATTACAACGACCGCGGTCGATAGATGCGGCGGCGTCGGATGAACACGCCTTCAATCGATAGACGCTTCCGGGTGTGCCATGGTAGCGGTTATGGAGCACTTCAACCGCTAAAACGACCTACGAACATTAATGCACCATACGAAAATCGTGGAATGGACGGTGAAAAGCTGTGTGCGTCTTTGATAAAGTTAGCAGCGGAACGCAGATTGAGAGATACTGCGGGAAAGTGTTTACAAGCAAGTAGTTCGCATTTCTTTCGCACAATCTGCCGCTTGACTATTTGCATACATATTTCAGGTAATTACAGAAACTCTCTGGTATCCTGTATTCAATCAATTCTTTAGAAAATTTTTAGATGGATTTTAGGCCCACCTTTAGCAGACAACAAGCTAAGGGCGTGTATATGTAGCTTTCCTCAACTACATTGCTTTTCTCCTACAATATTTTAAAGTGACTGAAAATGAGCCCCTCCCACCAAGCTCCTGGCCCTTCCCCGTGTACCTGCATGCGTTACTCGCTGTCTTGTTTACTTAACGTAAACTTACGTTCTGTGTTTTCTTTCGGTCGTGCTGTTTTTAGCGTGCTGATAAAAAGAACAGAAGCTTAGGATGAAGCAGAAATGGACCCCGAAAAAGGACGGGTTGAAAAGACACGGATCTCTTTCCGCTGAATTGAAATGGGAAATTGCAAGGGGTGGGCCAAAAAATCCCAGGGCCGGATGTGCGAACTCCAATGTACTTACACGATTTCTCAGAGTAAGATGTTCGCTTTTAAAGTAAAAAGGCTGCTACCCATATCACTCTGTTTGCGGCCAGGGAAAAAAGAGCTGCGCTGCTGAAGCGAAGATCTAAAAAGAGATGTGAGGTCGGCTGGTACGTATGACGTGGAAAGGCAAGATGGCAGTGCGTCTGGAACTGAGCTTACAGACCAAAAACGAGAACGAGCATGTCTTATTTCTGGTAGACTCCTGCAAAAGCCACTTGCCCAGCCGAAAATAAGAATGCAGCAACGTGATGCTGCTAGGGAAAGTAGGCACTAACGGTCAATTTTAGCCGGACGAGCTGATGGTGCTTCTGGACTGCCTTAAGATCTAATATCCGGCAGAAACAATCAGGAATGAAGGCATGCAAGAGCTGCTTACCGTGCAGCAACCATAAATGAAAAAAAAAAATCAGGAAAACCACCATGACACTTTCCGCCAACTCAGGCTGGCGACAAAGTACCAGAGGTGTGGACTCAAAATTCGCGCGAAAAGTGGAGAGAGAACAGGTATGAAGGCACCTGTGAAAAAAGAAGCTGGTACAACTTTAGCGTTTGGTAATATCATTTGATGATTCTGTAGTTCACATTAATACTTCCAGTTAATTGGTATTTGTTGTAATCAGTGACTGATATTGTGTGCCTAAACGTAGCGATGGCACTTCATGTTCGCGAGGAAGTTCTTCCTCTAACAAAACTCGAAGGGTGATCGCCCTACTCAAATCCATGTCTTCAAAAAAAAACTCTTGTGGGTCCTCGACATTGGAGTTAATACAAAGAGCACACGTAAATAAACATGTCAGCCCTCTCCCTTGGCAGAAAGCAATAAAAAAATTGTTTACTGCGATATAGCGTTGGCGTCGCTGTCTTCACGTTTGTTTCGTCACCTTGTGGCACGAACTTACTTCGTCAGGCAGACTGGCGGTGGCGTCACTTTAGGCCAGAGGTTCTGCAGAATCACATTTCTCCGCGGAAGTGACCGCGACGACGAAGTAAGTTCGTGCCCCAAGGTGAAGAAACAAAGGTGAAGGAAGCGATGCCAACGGGACATCACAGTAAACAATGTTTTGATTGTTTTCCCCAGGGAAGAGGGCCGAGATGTTTATTTACTTGTGCGCTTGTATTAACTCCAATGTCGAGGACCCACAAGAGTTTTTTTGGAGACATGGACTCGAGTAGGGCGATCACACTTAGAGTTCGTTAGAGGAAGAACTTCATCGAGAACACGAAGTGCTATCGCTACGTTTAGGCACACAATATCAGTTACTGATTACAAAGAACACCAATTAACGCACCAATAACCGCACGAAAGCGGAATAGTGGGAAATAACCCTTGCCCGTCAGCACTCGCCCAGCAGGCAGCAAGAGCAGACATAAATAATATATCCGACTCATAAAAAGTACGCCGAAATTATGCGCAAGAGCGCATCTCCCCGGCCGTCAATCATATCATTCCCCGAAACTAACACATCCCACCAGCACGTCTGATATCGATACCTGGGAATGCGTCTCTCCCTGACAGTGATCGCGTTCATGCGATAGCTTGACGCTTCATCCCTAGGACATCAGCGGGAGGCCAACACAGCCCAGACAAGAAAGCTTCCCATTCATATGGAGACACACGCTACAACACGACATGCTTTCCCGCAGGACACTGCCTCCACCACACGCGCAACTCATCCGTCAAGAATTCTAGCGAGCACGCACTGCAGGCAAAATACAGATAGGCATCCTGCAGGTGTTGCTTCATGTTTAAAAATTGGAAGAACCGCTGCTTCTGTTATGCATACAGTGCAAAAAGGTTCGCTTCCTTACACACTAACACACGCAGAGCTGGTGAAGCGCAGAAATGCGAAAGCAGCCTTGAGAGAGAGAGAGAGAGAAACAACATTTATTCAGGCCTGCGTAAACCCGGTGGGTTACCTACTGGCGCTACTCGCCGGACCCCGTGGAAGGGGTGGTGGAAAGTCGCACTTTCGGCCGCTGGCGTTCGATGGCCGCGAGCGCGAGCTCGGCAGCCATCTTTTGGAGTTCGTAGTTGACGCTGGTGACCGCGTCCCTCACGCTTGGTGGGAGCGGATCATCGTCCTCCTCCGTTGTTGTTGTCGGTGGTTGATTGAGGCAACCCCACAGCATGTGCTGCATGGTCGCACGAGCGCTCCCGCACAGCGCACACTCGTCCGTTGGGTATAGTTCGGGGCACACGTGCTTGG
Source organism: Haemaphysalis longicornis (assembly GCF_048455015.1). NCBI lineage: Eukaryota > Metazoa > Arthropoda > Arachnida > Ixodida > Ixodidae > Haemaphysalis > Haemaphysalis longicornis. The sequence continues at coordinate 153,099,217 of NW_027526295.1, forward strand.
CGACCACGGGCGTCCATATCGCCCGCGTTTGGAGCTGTCGCACGAGCACCCCTTCCCTCCTGGTGAGTTTACGGTGTGGCGGCGGGAAGGCGCGCCTCGTCTCTCTGTACCACGCAAGCACATCCTTGTAGGAGCTGACCGGGGTTGCCTCCTCTTCTTCCCTGTAGTAGTCTTCCGCGTTCGATGGAGTAGGAGGAGGAGGCAGACTCGCCTCGGCCGCAGCCGCCGCCCGAGCCGCCGCCGCACCCTCCGCAGGCGCAGCAGCAGCAGCCGCGGCAGCGGCCGCACCAGCGACGGCGGCGCCATCGTGTCTCGTTAGCACGCGCGCCGCTCGGTCCGCCTCCTCGTTGCGGTTGGTCCCGGTCCCCACCGGTCCCACGTGTGCCGGGAACCACTTGAGGACCACCGGTAGCGTTACAGGGCCCCGCACACCCTGTTCGCGCACTCCGACACCGAGTTCCGAGCGTAGCTCAGTATCGCGTTTCGCGAGTCACTGATCACTGTCGCGCACCGTGGGTCCACCAGGGCCAGCGCGATCGCCGGCTCCTCCGCTTGCGTTGAGTCCCGGGCCCTGACGCTGCCCGCCGAGCACAGCTTCCCGGAGGTCGCTGCAATTACGGCCACGGCGTACGTGCCCCGGCGGCCTGGGTATTCCGCCGCGTCCACGTAGAAGGCGTTGGTGTCCGCCGCGTGCACGTCCGTCAGGGCTTTCGCTCTGGCCGCTCGCCGCTCTCGGTTCTCTTCTGGGTCCATGTGCTTCGGCAGCGGCGGCACGTGCATGAGGGCGAGCAGCCCGCGCGGCAGCGACCGCGCCGGCTTCGGCATCGGCGGCCGGCTTGCCGGCCACCCCCCGCCTCCACCACCGCGACCACCGCCACCGCCCCCGCCGCCGCACCCGCCGCTCTCGCTTTCGCCTTCTCGCGTTAATTCCGACCAATAGCCTACCCTACGTAGAATAGCCCTACCAGTTCTCGTCTCCGTAAGCCTCGCGATCTGCGCGGTGCCCTGGGCCTCGGCTATCTCGCTGAGGGTGTTGTGCACCCCCAGTTCGAGAAGCCTTTCTGTGTTGGTATGTGCGTATAGGCCCAGGGCCGTCTTATAAGCTTTGCGTAGCAGAGCGTCCACTTTCCCTCGCTCCGCCACCGTCCAATTGTGGAATGCAGCTACATATGCAACGTGGCTGACGGCGAACGACTGGACCAGCCTGAGGAGATTCGCCTCTCTCATGCCTCCGTGTCTGGACGCCACTCTTTTGATCAACCTCAAGGCCATTGCGACTTTTGATTCCAACTTGGCAACGGTGAAGCCGTTGTGTCCGTGGGCGTCGATGTGTAGTCCGAGGACTCGCAGCGTCTTCACCCTCGGAATGGCCGTCCCGTCCCGCGTCTTCAGGTGGATGTTATTGTTTCTTTCTTCTTCTCCTCTCTTGTGGCTTCCTCTTCTCTTTGGTGTTAGTACCAGCAGCTCCGACTTGGTCGGGGAGCACGTCAGACCCGTGTCTTTTAGGTGATCTTCGACTGCGTCGATGGCCTCTTGCAGGGACGCCTCGATCTCGCCGTCACTGCCGCCGGACACCCACAGCGTGATGTCGTCCGCGTATATGGTGTGTCCGACTTTCGGGACGCCCTGGAGGCGCTGGGCGACCCCGATCATTACGATGTTAAACAGCGTCGGCGAGATCACTGCGCCCTGTGGCGTCCCCGTGCTCCCCAGGCTCTTCTTTGGGAGCTCCATGTCACCGGCAACGATCCTCGCGGTGCGGCCCGAGAGGAAGTCGCGAATGTACGCGAACGACCTCTCCCCCATGTTGAGGCGCGAGACCTGGTCCAGGATGGCTGAGTGTCGGACGTTGTCAAACGCCCCTTTCAGATCTAGGCCGAGCACCGCCCGGTTGTCCATGGAGCCGGCCGGCCGGTCGATGACTTCGTTCTTGAGCAGCAACATTGCGTCCTGGGTGCTTAACTTGGCCCTGAAGCCCAGCATGGTGTCCGGGTACAGGCCTTCCTCTTCGAGGTATGTCTGCCACCTGTTGAGCAGGACGTGCTCCAGCACCTTCCCCACGCAGGACGTCAGGGATATCGGCTGGAGGTTGTCTATGCTCGGTTCCTTTCCCGGCTTCGGGATCAGGACCGTCTTTGCCTCCTTCCAGCTGGCCGGGAGCTTGCCGGTTCGCCAGCACTGGTTGTAGTACCCCGTCAGCGATTTTATCGCCGCATCGCTCAGGTTGCGTAGCGCTTTGTTGGTAACCCCGTCCGGCCCTGGGGCGGACTTGCTGTTTATCGTTTGGATGACTGCCCGCACCTCCCATTCCTCGATGTCGGCGTCGAGCTTGGCATTGGCCTCGCCCGCGTAACTCGGGAGGGGGGTCGGCGGGGTGGACGGGAGGTACTGGTCGTTTATGCGCCGGCGGACCTCGGCCTCGCCGAGCTCCCTTTTCGCTTTGTGCAGCGTCCGTGCGAGGGTGTGATGTTGGGCCCCTTTCGTTTTGCCTTCGTCAAGGAGGTGCCGGAGCAGGTGCCAGGTCCTGCTCTTATGGATCTGGCCGTCCGCTTCCTGACAGACCGCCTGCCACTGCTGTCGGCAGAGCACCGCGCTGTGCTTCTCGATTTCGATGTTTAACAGTGCTATTCTTTTGCGGAGCCTTCTGTTGTGGCGTTGCCTCCGCCATCGAGCCTTCAGCGAGTTCCTCGCCTCCAGCAAGTGCGCGAGGCGGCTGTCCAGCTGCGGGGTCTCTTCGTCGACCTCGATTTCCTTGGTGGCTGTTTTCGCGGCCGCGTTCAAGGCTCGCGTCCACTTCTCGATGTCTCCATCCTCCTCTTCCTGGGCCTGTCCGATGATCAGGGCGTCCAGCTCCGTTCTGTATTTATTCCAGTCTGTGATGGCCTGCTTGCGGGTGACCGGGGGTCGGCCGTGCAGCGGCACCGCAATTTCCAGGACGCAGTGGTCGCTGCCCAGCGTCTCGCCCGTGTTCCGCCAGCTTACTCCCGCGGTGGCTTTGCTGCAGAAAGCGAGGTCCGGATTCGTATCGCGCTGCACCGACGTGCCGTGTCGCGTGTAGATGTTCGTGTCGTTGAGCAGGTGGAGTTCCGCCTCGAGAGCCTCGTCGTGCAGATTTCGCCCCTTGGCCGTGGTCTTCTGGTACCCCCACGCCGTGTGCGGCGCGTTAAAGTCTCCGCACACGAGCGCGGTGTCGTCCCCGGCAAGCTGATTCGTTCTTTGCATGAGTGATCTGAACTTTTGTTGGGATTGCTTGGGGTTACTGTAGATGTTGATTAAATACGTGCTTTCTTTCTTCTTTCGGCCCGTCACGACTTCGATTGCCAAGTGTTCAATGGTACTGTTCTGCAGTAAGCCGTGTTCTATGTACGTGATTCCTTTCCTCACCAGGGTACACACTCCCTGCCCCGCGCCTTTCCCGGCCTTTCTTGCGCTGGGCGGGCTGGCATAGGAGCGGTACCCCGGCAAGCCTGGGGAGGGATCTTCCATGTGCGTTTCCTGTATTAATATGACGTCTGGTCTCTTGCCGACACTCTTGATGTATTGTTGTAATGTTGCCTTTTTTCCTCGCAGGCCATTCGCGTTCCACTGCCAAACCACAAGCTCGCGCGCTAGCGTTGTTCCGGCCATGTTGGGCGAGTGACGTTGGCCACCTGCTGTTGCTGCGGCGGCTGTGGTTGTGGCTGTAGTGGTTGCTGTGACGACTGCGGCGGCTGCTGTTGTTGTTGGTGGTGGGTGATGTCAGGGATTCTCGCTAGTAGTTGTAGTAACAGGCTTTCCACATTCGCTATGCGGGTACTCATGTCCGCTGTCACGGCTTCTACTTTAGCTATGCGGGTGCTCATGTCCGCTGTCGCGGCTTCCACCTTTGCCAGCCTCTGGTTGATGGCTTCCAGCTCTTTTTCCTCGTGGTCGACGCGCTCCTCCACCCGCTGTTGGCGGCATTCGAGCGCTTCTAGCATAATAACCCGCCTCTTGGTTCTGGGGCTGAAGTCTTCCATCTCCTCCTCTTCCTCTTCTTCTTCTTCTTCTGTAGTTGTAAAATCGTTTCTCCTCTTCGTAGCTGCCATTACTTCTTCTTCCTCTCTTTCTTCTTCCTTCTCCTCTGTGGACCCCGCCGTCTGCAGGCCAGCCGCGTACTCCGGCTCCGACTCTTCCTGCAGCTGCATTCGTTCTTCTCGCGCGTGCGCTCGCCTGGGCGCCTGTCTTCGCGCGACCTGCGGTGGTTGAGTTCGCAACTGCAGCGATGGCTGTTGTTTCAGCTGACATTGTTGCTGTTGTTGTAGCTGATTGAGGATCATGTCCATTTTGGCACTGAGTTCCTGTATTTGCCTGTCTTTTTGCGCTAGCTGCGCCTTGAGACGTGCAACCTCGTTCGTCTCCGCCATTGGTTGATGTTGTTGTTGCAGTTGCCTTTGCTGTGGCCTCGGCTGCGGCGGTGGTACCGCCGCCGCCTCTCCTGCCACTGTCCTGGCCCACGTGATTCCCTCTTGCAGCTGTCCGCCACCGCCGCTGCTGCTCCCTCCGCGGTTTCCCGCGTTGCCGGTTGACCTTTCCGCCGCCCGAGCGCTGCCATCTGTTGCGTTTGTCGTTGCCGTTGCGGCTGCCGTGACCTCTCGAGCGGGCTTCGCTCCAGCTGGCCCCACTGATCTCCACTTAGTTAGTTGCTGGATGGCGCTTCGCCGCTGTCGCGGCCGGGCGCGCGCACGGCCACCGGAAGTTCAACGGCTCGTCCCGGAAGTCGGGCGTCTGCTATGCTTTTCAACCGCTGATAAGCGTCCCGATTGGCGGATTTTGGCATTTTGTTCTCACTTTATTGCATTTTGGCTATACACATTGCATTCAGATCGCAACATATGCTATACCGAAATATGCGACGTTAATATGAAGCAGAATTTAATTGCAAAGGAGAACGAAAATGTCACTTGGGTCTTGGTTTGAGAGACGACGCAGCTCTAACGGGATTTATGCTAGAAATTTATGCTAGGGATTTATGCTAGAAAGAAAACAACGTGGGCACGGCGACAGGCTGTAGCCGAGTTCGTGCGCCCGTTCTGTCAAAACAGTTGTCAGTAAAGTGGTCACTGCAGAGCCTGCTGCCTGGGGATGGAGAGCTAGTTACACGGGCACAGTTAACCACGGTTAAGCAAACCGCGGTTAGACAAAACCGCAGTTAGCTGCGTTACACGACAGACGAAACTGCGGTTACGTCGCTAACCATGGTTAGCGCAAACTGAGCTTGGCACCTCAGTTCGGTTACGCTAACCGCACCTACTGCAGCCGCAGAGCTCAAAATCGCACAATTCAGTTCGGACGCAAGTGGCGGCGCATCAGCGGATGCGAAAAAAAAATCAACTGGCGTTCGGAAGAGACAAAGGTTCTCAAATAGCGGGCACCCAAAAGCTGTCCCCAAGACGCGCTTACGTTCTTTGCATCGCTCTCGCAATCAGCGTGACTGCCCGTCAGCAGCGGCTCGTTTCCCGATCCGCCCGATCAACTACGACAAACGCCGTGCTAAATTTGTAAATTCCGCGCGTCGTCCGCCAGAAATGGATATAGCAGGCAATCTTGAAGCGTTTTCAGCACACGGAAACGATCGGCGCGCGCGTCGGCCGTGCCTGTAAACACGCCGGCGCGCCTGCCCGCACGGCACTGCTTGCGGCCCGAACCGTCCCAGACCACGGCAGCAACAGCTTATCGCATCGCCGCTCTTCGAAATCAATCTGATCGCGGAAAAGAACTTCCGCATTCGAGAAAATGGATGTTAGTGCGGTGAAAAATTGTGCTATGAATTGTAATTCGCAGTTGTAGAGATAGCGGTGGTCAAATATCTACCGCGATGCTAAGATGAAAGTTCCCAACACCGAACAGACCTATAGCAAACCAAGCCGGTTGCGAGCTGTTGGGGAAGCCCCTCTTCTCGCCACGCACGAGTGCGTTGCGTTTGTGTCAGAAGCGAATGCTTTAACGATATTTCTTTTTGTCTACACTGCTTCTCTTTTTTTTTTTTATCGTGAAGTTAAAAGTGTGGTAATTTATTTTTGTTGCGCTCATAATCAAGTGACTGCGGTTACCAAACTTGCAATTTCGCGTGCAACATCCAAAACCGCAGTTGGCGATAACCGCGGTTAAAGTTTAGTAACCATGGTTAAACTTAACTGCGGTTACTTTCGCCATGTAACTAGGGTATAAGTTTGCCACCCAACGCAGGTATAAATCCTGCTTAGAGAGAGGGAATCTGCGTAACAAGAGCCCCAGCTTAAAAACGACACTGATATGACATTTGCGTTTCGCTGCGTATCACGCACGTCGTTCAGAATATTGTAATACTTCCAAGTAGAACGTCTTCCCAGACGACTTCTCTGGTCTGCTTGTGCAGTTTACGGCGCAACAAGCAGGCATTTTTGGCGGAATGCGTGCGAAACCAGCCCATGCGTAGCATGCGCTATGCTGGAACGGCCCGACTTCCGGGACGAGCGCTCGAACTTCCGGCGGCCGTGCGCCGGAGAGCTCGAAGCGCCATCCAGCAACTCTGGTGGAGATCAGTGGCTGGCCCAGCCGCCGCCTCTCTGCCGTTATTGACGTCAGCCGCATTCCTTCGTGGAATCGACTGCCTTGGCTGCTGCATTTTCGCGCCTTTTTCGGGTGCGTGCTGCTGCTGCTGCTGCTGCAGCTGCGGGAAGTCAGCTAGGCCTAACTTCGGCGCGTGTTGCTGCCGCTGCTGCCTTTGTACCTCCTCTGCACGCCGGCGCTCCCACCTTCGTTGCTTCACCAAATGGGGGGTCTTATATCGGTTCTTGCAACCCGCCTCCCCGGTGGGGTGAGCCCCGCCGCAGAGCTTGCAGCGGGGGTTGCATTCCCGCTCGTGCGCGGGGCCCGGGTTGGACGCCCCGCACGCAAAGCATATCTTAGTGTTTGGGTAAGGGCACACGTCCGCGCGGTGCCCCAACCTGCCGCAGCACCGGCACACTTCGTAGTGCTGCCTGTATAGACTGCACTTGGTGATTGCCACTCCGAACTTTATTGTATTTGGTACCTTGGTGCCCTCGAAGGCTACGATCACCGTGGTGGTATTGCCTATTCTGTGCGCTTCGAGCGCCGTTGGATTCTCCTCGCTGACTATAATTTCCTGCAGGTCCTGCTCCGTATACACGGTCGGAATGCCCCTGATGACTCCTTTCACGGTGCCCTCGGGTGCCGGTGCGTACGCGAATACTTCGTGCATCCTGCCCGCTATCCTGAGCGAGCTGATGCTCGAGTACTTCTGAGCTCTCTGCTCGTTCGGGGTGCTAATGACTATAATATTCTGCGAGTCGTTGGTGCAGATCGCGTCCTCCCTAGACTCTTGCAACGTGGTACCCACCATCTCGAAGATGGCCTCCATGAGTAGCGGTGCCGCCGTGCGAGCTACGTTAAGCCCGCCACGTGGCCGGAGTATTACCCTAAAATCACCCTTCGGTAGCTCGCGCGGCATGCGCGCTGCCTTCGTTAGCCTGGCCGCGACCTGCCTAACGAACTTTGCCTGATTCTTAACGGGGGCTGCGGCGGGCGCGGGAACGGACGCGACCGCGGCCGCGGAAGCAGCAGAAGAAGTGGGGACCGACTTACCGCCGGCCGCTTCCTCCCCGGTCGTCCGCCGCCGCATCCTTCGCCTCGCTTCCTGCCATCTGCCTTCTCCGCCCTCCTTCGGTGTTGGATCCTCGCCGGCAACTATGACCGACATCCTCCCTTGCGTGTAGTTGACTTGCATCGTTGGCGCTCGCCGGTGGTTGCTGTCCCTCTCGAACTCGGGAACCTGGGTGGTTGTAGTAGCGGTGGTGGTGATGGTAGTAATAGTAGCATTGGCGTCCTCGATGTCGGTGTCCATGGAGGTGGACATCTCTCCTTCCAGGATGGTCTCCGTCTTCGCCGCAGCGGCCGTCAGGGAGGCGCCAGAAAGAAGATCGGTTTGCGCCAGTGGAAGGGGTGCGCTAGCGGCCACAGCCGCATCACACACACTGTCCAGCATGGGGCACGTGCCGTCGGGCGCGAGGCTCGTGCCGTCGAGCATGGGGCCACCTCAGCGCTCTGCTCACGTGCTGCAAGCAGCCGGCGAAGCTCCTAGGCCTAACCCACCGAGTGGGCTAGAACTTGCCCGGTAAAGCGTCTACTCACGTGAAATGTCCGGGATTCGGTGTCGATGTGTGCACTAGACAACCGCGCACTCAGAAATCACGCGTACATGAGCCTGAGATGAAAAAGACCACTGAAAAGTCAAATTCACCGGAGACCGATGTGAGCGCATCTTCACTTTCCTCGCCCCCTGGCGGGAAAAAACCAAAGCAGCCTTGAGGAATTCTCTTAGGCGCTCCTGCTGAAACGAGGTCCAGATTCAGCATTCAAGTGTGGCGACTGGTGGCCCGTGGTTGCCCCAATAAAGCCTAGCACAGCGTGGCCGAGAGCCTTTGAGCAGAGTCAAGCTCAAGGAAGGAAAAACCCCTAAAAAAAGGCTCCAAGCGCTCAGTAATTTCGTACATCTAAGGAGTCTCGTACAATCTGAACACAGTAGCGGGCATGTGACGCAATCATAGTCCTTGCATTGAAGAGGTCGTTCAGAAAATTCTGCTGTGTGAATGATCTGATCGCTTTTGGAGAACGCTAATTCACCTGCGTTAATTCGCGAGCAGCGACCTGGCTATACATTTCAAGACATGCCACTGTTCCTCCCACCTGGAAAAGTGCACAATTCTGAAACGTTACAGGGGCACCAGGCCGAGTGAAATATTTGAAGGATATGCCATTCGCTAGGAAAGCGCTTCTTCCATCAGCCGCTCATCATTAACATTTTTTGGCGGGGAAATGATACTTGGATACCTGAAATAAGCCTACTGTTTGTTGATAACTATCGCCTATGCATCCCCATAGTTTCAAAGAAAAAGAAGGGAAAGGAAGAAAAAACACCTTTTGGGGCATGCAGGCTTGCCAGTTCAGCCCATTGTCGCCCGGCACTTATCACCCCACTTTAGCATTGTTTAGCTCCTCTTTTAGATGCGACGGCATCTCATTCACTCGCCGTATCCCTCCATACGGCGTTGTCGTTGTCCGTCCACACCCCTCCCCCATTCTCCTCGCCGCGCGAGCTGCGCTCTCCGCCGCTCACCCCCTCTCCTCTCCGATAGCGAACACTCTCTCGCGAGGGGCATTGGATTGGATTCGATTGGATTGGCTTGGTTTGGCTTGGTTTGGCTTGGCTTGGCTTGGCTTGGCTTGGAGTGGATTGGATTGAATTGGATTAAAGTGGATTGTGTTGGATTGTGTTGCGTCATAGCCGCGCCACGTTGCGTCATAGCCGCGGCAGGGGGCTCACGGCACGTTTCACGCAATGGGAGAATCAACCTAACGGAAACAACAACGGAACCCCCTATGCGTCGCATCTACACAGGGGTTCCCGCGAGGGGAGGTGGGAGTAATTTTTGTCCTCGTCCTTTAACCCTTACTCGTTATGAAGTACGAATCAACTACCCCAAAATCATACCTTGTTCTATTTTTTTTCCTTTTGCCGCTGCCGGATCAGATTGCCTTGGAGAGAGTTCTACATTTGTCCAATAGGAGTAGCCTTAATGTACCCCCACCAGAAAGGACATTACTAATGTCGTTACGCGGTGGAGGCTTATTTAGACAGAATTCCTTATAATTTCAAAAATATGGTAGGAAAAGTAACAATGTTTTTGTATATCACTTGACATCTACTAGACCCCTGAAAGGGCTTGAATTGCTTTTCACATCTAAATGGTTTATTAGTACCAATGCCTAAAAATGAAGTATACTAGAATTGCTTTCTGAATAAATCTAACAACAGCAGGAACATACTTGGGTGATTTCGACTACATCCGTGGCTAGTTCTACAGGGTTTGCTGTTACGAAAGCATGCATTGCTTTTTCTTTCGTGGGACCCATCGAATTGCATGCATGTATGCTTGTATTGTGTTTCCGGATCTAATGAGTACAAGCCAAGCTGAAGAAAATTGCTGGTTAGAACTGGTGAGGTTAAAGATTACAGGTGTCGTAATTTTTATACTTACTTTCTGGCATCTATATCTCTGAATTCAAAGCGGATATTAAAATTTTAAGTAGTTGTCGTTCTGTCTGTCTGATAACTGTCATTATTCAATACTTGTACACTTTCTAAGTGACACGGTGCATAATGTTCTACCCAGGCATCCCGCTAGCATGGGGCAACATGGATGCAGACAAGAAACAAGAACGCTGGCATTCATGAGAACAAGCCATACTTCTAGTGCCTGCCACATGAAGCTGACATCACTGCTCCCAAATGAATAGCTTGTTGAAGATTACATTTTTTGAAACAGCTTCCCCCTTTTCTTACTGCTTTGATTGATTGATTGATTGATTGATTGATTGATTGATTGAAGCTTTATTCATTTTTTGCAGAACCTGTATAGCTAATTTTATACTAAAAGTAAATCTTGGTTTTAAAAATATCACAGCATGGTTTTATTCTTTGAAATCGCAATCGTTTTGCTGTACACAGGACATAAAACAAATATTTATTGAGGTGAAATCAAAGCTTGCATCAGACATCTCAATTCTTGTGAATTTATGCGAATACCTTTTGTCTATGTTGTGCTAACATCCTTTTCCGTTGTGCTGCCCGCTTCATTCTTTCTCTGTTCAGGCAGGCCGGCTTTAGATTTTGGCGCCAGCTGTCAACAACTGACATGCCCAGTGGTTGCTTCCAGTACACTCGACGACGACCAGCCCCTCTTCTCTGATATCTTTTAGGCTCTGTGCCAGTTCAAGAAAAGATTTATTCGGAGAACAGTGGGCTGTCGAAGCGAGTGTTTCAGAAGCTGTTGCTTGATCTGTGAATTGTTACGACAGCTCGTAGCAATATCGGAGGCTGGCCTGTGGGAACAGCGAGGGCTTATAGCCGGTGCCACTGAGGAAGTCTTGAAAAACGTAGATAAGAGGTTTTCTCAAAAATTTCGTGAAATATCTTCAAACGGTCTTGGAGCTGCTTGACAAGAAGTTATTTAGATGTGAGAAAAGTTTATGACCCATTTGGCAAGTTGTGTAGCCGTCTTGCAAGCACCCAATGCTATAAGCGTCGCGTATGTACAGCTGCAAGACTTCTTCAGGACAGCTTGCATAAACAACTTTTTGGCTGAGACATCTCTAAAAAGTTCGAATCATCTTGTGTAGACGACTTTCAGATTTCCAATAGCCCGTTTTGCGTTTCCTGGGTAAGCACTTTGCCACAAGTACTCAGTTTTTTCGCTACTACTCTTTATTGCAGCGGCCATTTTCTGTACCTGACTGGCAAATAGGCCCTGAGGTGCGAGTAATGAAGCTGACTACTATTTACTGAACACTATAATGTCGGTGTTCTGCTGGCGGTCGTGCAACCAAGGGGAGCCACTGGCAATGAAAGGGGAAAATAAACATGAACGTCAGGATCGCATACGTAGTAGCCAGTAGAAGTGCCCAGTCGGAAGGTCCTGGCCACCTACACTACGCGTACTAGCCATGAATATATTTTGACTTTTAGCAGCAGAGCTCTTCAAGCTTGGGCTTTGTCCAGTGGCATTCGCAAAAAAATACCAAGAAAAAATACCAAGCGCACGTGAGCGTGTGCCTCGTGAGGAGTGCCCGGCGTCATCCAGCTCGACCTTCAAGAACACTGTGCCCATCGTTCGAGGCATGATCTTACGCGTGCTGTTCTCCTCGACAGTTCACGTGCGTTCGCGCCTGAAATTGGGAGCTCGCGCTACAGAAGGCGAGTTCGCGAAGCCGGTTGCCGCGGGTTCTAGCGCGTGCTAGCGCAGTCAACTTTGGGAGAGATGTCAAAGCCTGCGGACAAAACTATTCGGGCCTGTCAGTCATGGAGAACTGTCAGCGGGAAGTTCGACAATACGTGTGAAGTGTAACAGCCGGGTGTCCGATGAAGGGAGAGGGGCCACTAGCTCTGCTGTTTTTCCAGCCTTGGACCATTAGTGCTAGCTGCGCCAATTTGTTTTAGTGATAAATGATGAGAACCGCTGTATTTGATGTAATTCACGAGACGTGCGCATTAGGGTCAGCTGCCTGTTCTGTCTCCTTAAAAGAAGACGCGACACCTCCCTGCGCAGCTTCGAATGTCCCCCTTGGAAGACGATGTGGTTCAGAGTGTTGTGTAGGGCTGCCAACTTCCGAATCGCTGAGAGCGTCGCAATCCGCTCTACAGCAGGCTCTGGTCAACACAGTCGTCTGAGATTACTAACCTGTAAGGTTACATTACTGCTCAGCCTAAGCCGGAAAGTACTAAAGCTGCTGACACACACACACACACACACACACACACACACACACACACACACACACACACACACACACACACAGACGCACGCACGCACACGCACACACACAGAGAGAGAGAGAGAGAGAGAGAGAGAGAGAGAGAGAGAGAGAGAGAGAGAGAGAGAGAGACAGAGAGAGAGGATGCAGCCACAGCATTTCAGAACAGATCATGACGTCCAGCAGAACAAGCAAATTGGATTTGTTTTACGGATGTGGTAGAACTAAATGTTGTCCAGTATAAATTTGGAGGCAATCGGGACATATCTGGGTTGAAGTTTGAGGAATGTTTAAGGTAATCGGTAAATAAGTGTTCAGAAAAAAACAAAGTGCATGTTTCGAGGATTAATACAAACCACGTACAATGTTAGTCCCCTGTCCCAAAAGACCCAGATGGGCACACAGTTCATATTAACAGTGGAGATGTTTCAGCTTGAGTTCCAGCCGCCCGCGGCGTCACTAAAAAATGCGGAGCGAAGGGAAGAGGAGGAAAATGCTAGGTCAAGAAGTGTGAGAGCCAATGGCGAAGAGGCAAGGAGCCGACGAGCAGGTGAGATGTGCACGTAGCGGCGCAGATCTTCGACTTGAGAGGCGCGCGTCGGGATTGGCTGCGCTGAGCGATGACGTAAGCTATGCATGTGTTCTCCCATTTTAGAGAGAGACGGCGTGCGCTCGGCGAAATCAGTGTCCGATATATCTACGAAGTTGGCCCTATACAAAAGCCAAGTTAAAGCTAGGAAGACGACCAGCTCCAGCTTGCTCAGTCTTCGCATGTGCGTAATGTGCACATGTGCATAATTATATCACTGTTCTACAGGCAAAGTTTAATGCGCGTGGCTCCATGATATGCCATTTGAAAAATATGACCGCGTATCTGCTCCTTTCGTTGCAAATGTCGACGAAAGACGATAGTCGACTGGGGCCGCCCCTGCCATGTAAACGCCTCCCTTCGCTTTCCCGCTAAACTCTCATGCTGTTCCTCTTCCCTTCTCGTTACTGCCAAGACAACACGCAGAGGTCTGCTCAGGTCAATTTAAATTTACCGCGTTCTGCTGCTCCAGGCCGGGTGCCTCCAATCACGAAAGCCTCCACCGTACGGCTGCGCTGCCATCTAGGCACCCTACTACAATGTTTATAGAACCACGTTGCCCTGCTCCAGTGCCGCTGTCGCCTATGTAATGCCCCCCCCCCCTCTTTTTTTTTCTTCTCTCTTTCTCTCTCACTCTTTTCTTCCTGTCTTTCTCTTTCACACCTTTTCTATTCCACCCCTAGCCCCCTCCCAAGTCTTTTATCCCCTCTTCCCCTCCCCACCGCACTGGGTTGTATGCAGATGAGCTCCCTACTGAGCTCAATAATATCCCCAGTGCACTTTCCTTTCCTTTCTTCCACCAAATCACTTCTCTCTCTCTCTCTGCTCCACGTGCATTCCCAGCTGAACGTGGAACCTATCTAGTGGAACCTTTCATTGCTGTTGCCGTTTTACTTTTTGAAAGTGTGGCAGAAGCTACAGTGGCGCGGGCAACAGCAGGCGACGATTTTCTGCAGTTGATGTAATATTTCATTTGATATCGCAAAAATCAAGCATCTATGATTTTTTATTAAAGGAACACTGCGAAAGCACTTACGTATTGATTTTCTGCCTCACATTTGCGTAGTGTCTTGTTCTTGCTCAACAATGTTGACAACTATGGACACTACCACCGGACTTAGACGTTTAGATTTGGCTGTAGGTATATAAGACTATTTCGCAGATTCTGTTTCACTTCGGCGGTGTGGCTAACCGAGCCAGACAGACAGACACACAGACAGAGTTTCTGCGTTTAAGTAGCCCAAGAAAGACTATTGTCTTTAAAAGTTAATGCAAGCAGTCGAGACCATTATCTGCATGTCTTATGGGGCAGGTAGATTGTGTACCCTTTGTTGCGAAGAACGTTTTGTGATACGAAGTTTTGGTGTTTCTATGTTAAGTGTGTGAGTTGGGGCCGTTTGCTTGAGACCGGAATCAGAAAGGGCTAGTCGAAGTAACAGCTTCTCTAAAAATCCCGTTGTGTTTCTTTAGGGTCGCACAAGGAGGAGGAAGAACCTTTTTTATTGAACAATAGGTGTGGGCTAATGGGAGCTTCCTACGTCCAGGATGCCGCGGAACTTTGCTGACTCCAGGGCTCGTTGCAAAAGGGCTCGTCACTCCGGTGCCGATGTGGGCAGCGCAGCCTCCCACTGCTCAGGGGTGGGGAGATGAGGGGACTGGGCGGCGGTGGCATACGTAGACTAGAGTCATATTCAACGGAAATCAAAACAACGCTGTCAAATGGGACAAGGAAAGACACCACACGGCTAGACTAAAGTGGTATATACTGAGGGGATTATGGGAGGTGGATGCATTGGGAGATACGAGATAGGTCGCAGAGGTCCCGTGCGTTTTTTTTTAAATTGAAATTAAGCAAAAAGGCAATTCTGAGGTTCACCGTACATCAAGATATGAAAATTTACTGGTGGAAAGCTTCACGTGCGGACTTGACATGGGCGCCTTTTTGCGGCATGCAAGGCCAGTCGCGACCAGCGGTCTAACTGGCGGCGTATATCTTAGAGAAGTCGGCATCCCTGCTGGGCCACCGGAAGAGCGTCTTGATGGTAGTGGAGACCTCGAGGCCGATCTTCTTCTCGAAGTAGGCCTCCTCGTTGTCGCGCATGTGCACGAGGATGGTGAGCGTGGGAGCGTCACGCGCCAGCGAGCCCAGGATAAGTTCAGCGATCTCCTCGGAATCGGCGCAGATGCCGCGGACCACGTGGTTACCGTAGATGCTGGTCGTCATGAAGCCGTAGCCAAGAACCGACTTCGATCCTCGGCACGCCACGGCAGTTTCGACGTCAGGCTCCTGCGGGAAGATCGCGCGTGCTGGGGCCAACTTTTGCATGGGACAGACCTATCGTTGTCAGCTGCCTTCTCTAGCCTTAACCCGGCAAATAATCTACGCACCGCGACGTACCGCTGGGTAGGGACGAATCATTCGTACGAAAACTGTCTCGTGAGTATGGTGTGGAATTCTTAAATGTAAATGGTCATTCAGGTACATGCGCAGGTGACATGACCTCCAATCTTTCCGGAAAGACTGACACGGTCCTTGCGGGCGCCCGTGGGGCGCATGAACAGCCGTTAAAAAGCGTCCCCCACGGCGAACGCAGTCGGTTATTCCAGGTAAAGAAGGCATGACATATGCTTGGCGCTCTTCTTATGCTGAGTACTGTGTGCTGCTACTGTGCACGCGCTTATAATTCGAAATGGGTGGCATTGGTGAACACGCACCTTTGATCCAGTGTCGCAAATAACAACACTCCGTGATGGCTCTCCCTTCAAGAAGGTGGTAATAGGTCGGAATTTCTCAGACGTGGCGACATAATGCGAACACTCGCCCTGCTGCAGGCGCTCCGACTTACAGAAACAGCGAAGGGAACCGTATCCGGGTTCGCGATTGCTGCGAACGAATTTCGACCCTATTACGTTGCGTGTAGAAGCAGCATAATACAGCATGTTTTTACAGCCTTCTTGCCCGCCTTAAGGAGTTTCGTGAGCCCGAGTTAGAAAAAGAGTTTAAAAACTGGCTTATTATTATGCATTTTTTAAATTTACACATCAAAACATGATTGTGAACAATTTTTGTTTTGGCATTCTGTTTTTGTGAAAGAAAACACTTTGTATATGTCATGAGGGGCACCTGGCCGACATTTTCTATAACCTACGTGCTGGCCACTGTCGCAGGTGTTAGCATAAGTGGCAGCAAAATACCTACAATTGAGCGCCTCGGTCTGCTTTTGGGTGGAACGTTTCCTGCAGGACGCCAAATTTTATTGATGCTGACTAACATTTTTACGCAATTTTCGGCTTCACGCAGATTTTAGAACTCTTTATTTTGTCCTGCATAACGCCCCGAATTTGTAAAGAACATTGGCAAGCGCGGAAGAATACGTAGTTGTGCAAGTTGCTACCCATCAACACAGTACAGCGCGAATGATGACGAGGACTTAAAAGCAAAACGGGACAAGCGCTAACTATCAAACTGTTTATTTGACGAATAATTCACTTAGTCTTCCTCAAAATGTTCTAGGCCATGGCAAGACTTCATACGCCCCAAGGAATTCAAAATACACGCTTACCTTTCTGGGGAACCAAATCGTTTTATGTAAGCTAGCCTGTGAACGAACCTTTATTTCTTACTGCCGTAACATTATTTTGTCAAAATTGAACGTTACGCCTGCACATTGAGTTCTTTGTGGCCCAGGAACTTGCAACGTGGCTTAGAAAATTCCGACAAAAATGGTACGTATATCTTGACAATATGCGCAGTCTTCGTTACCATCACGTCGTAATGTGTTTCATAGACAGCGGAAGCAGCACCTCACTCGCGCCACATTTCAGCATCTTGCTCTCCAGCGCACGCCCCCGCAGGGAAACAGAATTCTTCTTTTCAGGGATATCACGCGTACACGTAACCCTTACAAGAACAGAAAAAAAGAGTGTGCATGCACATTCCATCGATCAATTCAATCAGTATTACTTTACCACGTTTATCACGAAATGGTATGTACGCCCATGGCTACAGCGAAAATTCTGTCCGTTCGAACGAATACACGGCTGGACGTATAAGGTCACCAACCGTGACTTTCTTGCGCTCAATATATCTATCATCTTTGGTGCCAATGTGGCTGCACACCAAAGCAGAGGAACTGCTGGCGATTTATGGGGCCTCACATTTTTCTTGTGCATATCGCTCATTCCTCCGTTATGTAAGTCCATTAGTATAAGGTGTTCTGATCAGTCATTACATTCAGTGTTTTAATTAATTCCTTCAAAACATCAACCTGCCGTACACATGTTTTTATTCCATACCAAATTTGACCAGTTACTTCCTTTTGTTGGGCTTACGTTGGGTTCTGTGCCAATGCATGATGGAGCAGCAAGACTCTCGGTCGAGTTTTGCTGCTGCTTAGAGGACTCAATGCCCTACGCCAGCTAACCAGTAAAACCCACCATAAGATCAACAAACGTGTCAATTTTTTGAAATCAAACTTAGCTTGACTCGTGGCTTAACTTCAGATTCTTTCCTTAAAATTCAAGTTTTGGGGGTATGACAGGCCGAAGCGCGCCGTAGTGGAGGGCTCCGGATTAAACCTGACCGCCTGGTCATCTTTAACGTACGTGTGCCGAAATCTCGACGCACGGCGTTTTTGCCTTTCGACTGCATCAAAAAAGCAGCCACCGCGGCCGGGATCGACCACGCAGACGAACGCCTCAGCTAGTGACCTACCGCGGCGGGTTCCGTTAGTTCAGGTTTAACCATATTAAGGCGTTCGAATAGCACACACCAAAGTGAAAGAAAGAAGGTTGCAGCGCATATACCTTCAGCGCGAGCTCGAGCAGTTTCTGTCGGCAGCTGCCGTGGACTCGCTCGTCGTAACGCACCACCAGTGGCATGAGCTTCTCGCTGACAGGGACCACCTCAATTTCAGGCAGCGTCCGCACTAGATTGGCCAGCTTCGGAACGCCAGGACCCAGGGACTTGATCTCGCGGGTGTACAGCTGAAGGTTGTTGCCCTCCCTGCGAGGTTGGTGAACCAATTGCCAAGTTGATCTCACGGGCGTACAGCTAAAGGTTTTCACCCTCCTGGCGAGGTAGAGCACTACAAAGCAGCTTGGTGAACTAACTGCCAAGTTCTATCATTGGATGTCCTTATAGTCGGTTCTGCTACGTAACGTTGTGAAAAGTTTACGTGGCTGAGTAGCCTGCGGTGATTCATGCCCTCAGAGTCAACAACTCAGACAAAATAGAAAACCGACTAACCTTCTGTCGAAACGCCAACGACGGGGAAACTCGAAGCTTTCCACAATCAAGTCCAACACCAAACGAACCAACCCAGAAGCTAATGGTCGACAGCATGACGTAAAACTGTGCGCTCTTTATGAGAAGACATGTTTCTTATCGGGACGGCTTACTGCATTGCGATTGTGCGCTCCAGTGCGCTAGTGATGCGGCCATTCCATGGTTTTCTTATAGCGCCCAACCATCATGGTGGTTAGACGGAGGGGTGCATTTTCTGTCTAGTATTGCACGTGCATGCACCACCCTCCAAATCCAAACTGATTCGACCGTTCAGGAATGGCGCAATACGATAGACATTGTCTTCATAACGCGAGGGACCTAGTTCGATTCATAGGAAGCGTTTTAATGTTTCGTCGCTTCCCCCCCAGCCATCATCATTGTAAACAAAAGTTGGATTTCCTGCAGCGCGTTTTGGGTGGAGTATACGGACGATATCTGTGAGAGGCTGAAAGCTTCGCTTTAATACATTTCTGGGGGCTCTTAGGTCTGCTTACGCGCTTTTGAATGCGAACGCATTAAGAGTTCAGCTGTAAGGCTTCATTAGGGCGACGTCGCGTGTGTGTCATATTTCCATGAGGCTATCCCCCACCCCCTTTTCCTCTCGCCCCGCTTAGTAGCTTCACAGTATTTAGTTCCGAGTGGTGCACAGTCTGGAAACAAGTGAAGATAAAAAAATAAAAGGGAAGGAAGACACGCAAACATAACGCAGCAATTTTCTGAACTGTATATGCTATAAGAACACGCAATCGTTTTGTTTTCCTGTCCCTGTTCTTTTAGGGCGAAAAGTGCCAGTGAGAAAAACCGGTGCTGTTGTCCGATACAGAAAGTGGCCGCTAATGTCAACAGTAAACAAAAATCACACTAGTTTACATGGGAGTTGCGCCAGATCCAGTCCCTAGAATCTGAGCCGAGTGAGTTACCACCACGCTACTTTAGCACGTTTCCAGCGGTGGAACAAAAGTTACCATGGTGCGTGCGGCGCTGGCGTCATATCGAGTTACAGATGAACGTGACGGAGCGTATGTAGAACAGGCGCACCCTAGTCGCGGAGAACTCTGGTTCAGGGGAAGCTGTAGCGCAAAGTGTCGTCAGTCTGCCTGCCCAAGGAATGTGCCCCCGAAGACGAAGAAACGGAAGAGATGGAAACAAGATTTAGCAGCGAAGGTCCATTTGATGAGCATCGCCAGGCGAAGTCGTAATGCTGTGGCCTTAAAAGCATTAAACTGACTTGAGTGCCGCAAGGAATTTTTTTTTTTGTTAAATGACCGCGCACGGCACGTGGATATTCCCAGCCGTTTATAGTGGACAACGCAGTATTTTTCGTCTCATGAGGCCATTAGAGTTTATGGCCTCAGAAAAGGCAACCTCGAGCCAGTACCACCAATGTCGTGGCGTTGTGGGTTCAAAACTACTTGAGCAGGTAAATTTTCTTCACGGCATGTGCGCTTTGTACGGCTTTACTAAATTGTGAATGTATCATATTCAGGCCATCCACAGAAGCGTCTCCCCACCTCCCCTCGTCTAAGGTCGGAGGCGCTTAGAGTTCTTCAAGATTAGTGCGAAGGAGAATTAATAATGGTTATGTTTAAAAGCTACTTAAAACTGATAGTATTGATTGTGCTTCACACTTCAAGATTGGTGCGAAGGAGAATTAATAATGGTTATGTTTAGAAGCTGCTTAAAATTATTAGCATTGATTGTAATTTCTTTGTATGCTCAATTTATTATAACCTTACAGCTTCATGCTGATCTATAATAGAGGGAAATCTCGCGCTAGTGTATAGGCGAGCCGCACTTCAGCGAGTGTGCCGTCATGTAAACGCCAGGGGGCCCTATTCTCGACTTCAGAAATTCCCCGTGAACTGTGAATTCGCCGGAGGTATTTTCTGATTGGCTTTCAATTTTGGTCACGTGCTTCCAGCTTTCAAAGCGGCTGTGTGTGCTTTCGTCATTTTGACGTTTCACGACGTTTACTAGCCCCAGTTTTAATGTTTCCCTTGTTTCCATCTACTGAAAGCGTATAATACTTGACCGGCAATGCAAAACGAGCCGAAATGTAGCAGACATGACAACGTAGGCCTGTCCTTTCTACTCAACAACAATACGACGTATAAGTCACGCCCTCCCTGTGATTGGCCGAGAAGACGAGACGTAACATAAACAGTTGGCGGGAAGGTTTACGTCACACACCGGCAACGTCAGCCTGCGTTTAAGTGAGGGGACTTCGCGTAGCAGCTCGCAAATGGCGGCTGCAGCAGCCGTGAATTAGGGCAAAAAAATTCGCTGACCTTCGGCGCCGTGAAATCCCCGCGAATTTGCAGAAGGCGCAGTCTCGCACGAAGAGTGGTTTAAAACTGTTTTGTCGCGAAAGAAATAATAGTTAATAGTTTTGCTCATTTCAAGTAAGCGATAACGGAACGTAAAAATAACGTGCCGTGTTTTGTTTTTATGTTTGGCAATAAAATAGTAATTTTATTTGACTGCCGTAACAGAAACGTCAGAGGGCAGTATCAGCCTTTCCATTACAAAGAACCCAAGGCATGGCATTTGTCCACACTCCTCCTAGTAAGCTCGTGTGTCACATGATCGGATTCAAGAGAAAAATAACGAAGAAAACTGACTTTTATTCATTACTGCTCTGATTGAGTTCGAGCTTGACGAATAGTGAATCGGCGGTATCGGTATGCTCCGCCTTTATCAGGCGTAATGTTTCGCTGTCCTTACCGCGTCATACAACCGATGGTCACGGCAATCTATTTATGTGGTCGCGCCATAAACTTGTAATATAGCAGCAGACGACAGCGTGGCGGCGGTGACCGCAGGGAAGGTTATAACGCAGCAAAACTTGCATTGAAGCAAAGAGCTTAACTATGTCACTAGAAGCGATTGAAAGAAAAAATAGATACAGCAAAAAAGATTGTGTGATGTTGGTTAGCTTAGCTGCAGTGAACTAGAGTAGTTCCCTAGAGCTTAACAAACGCCTTTCGCCCAGTTTTGGAGCTTTTAGATCAACCTTGCTTGATCGCTTTGAGGAGTTGACGCCTATTTTAACCTTAAAAGATGTGGTTTTCTTGCCAGCCACAGCTGCAGTCGTAATTTTTACAAGACATGCCAAGCGTTTTTATATCGTTTATGCGCAGTATTTGCTAGCTTGGTTGTGGTCTTTACAACCTAAGCGCCAAATTACACTACACGTAACCACAGCTACACGTGGACACTCACGGCAGCTGATTGCGTACGTTTTTGCTTCTAAAAAAAAAACATGGCCAATTCACGGTGAATTTATGAAGTCGAGAATAGGGCCCCAGCTGCCCACGGCAACACGCCATTGCCGCGGCAGATGTTCCTGTAGTGTATATTAATATAAAGCTCTATGGTTTCAAGCACAATGAGTTGGTTGTTTTCGTCGAGTGCGCATGCATGCGGAGCTGGTTGGCGCCATGGCAGGAGCATACTTGAACATGGGCACTTGGGCGGGCAGGCAGTGCAGGTAGAGGTTGTGCGTGCCCACGTGGTCCAAGGCGATCTTCAGCAGCTCCTTGCCCATGCCCTGGTGCCGGCACTTGTTCACGACGCCCAGAAGCGCCAGCTGCGCCAGGTCCGTGCCCACGAACGGTATGGCGCACACGCCGTACAGCTCCCCTGCATTTACAACGCGTGTTCCAACAAACACATCCTAGATGAGTACAAAGCCTATTAGCAGTTTCATCCCTCGCCGGCTACACTGCTGATGCGCGCGTGGCAAATCTTGAGAGACAAGAACTATTTCGCGTAAGCCGAGGTATAAAGTGCGTCTAGGCTACTTGCGTAAGCGATAAAAGTGTTGGCGAAAATAGTGCGGCTTTCTTATCGGGGTAGCGTTGGTTCTAGAAGACCGCTGGAAGAACGAAGTGTGGTGCTCAATTTCGAGTACAAAGCATGGCTCATCGGCAATTTCGTTTTTGGTTTTCATCTAGCAGAAACAAGTACCGTCCGAGTTGTTTATATTAAACGGATAATCTCACAATTGGAAAACTAAAAAGTAGAGGTCATGATCAGGTTTTTTGGATGCGCTGTTCCATCCTTGGCGTGTTTGGGTTCGAAAGTTCACTCTTCCCCGTGTCAAAAATCTTGCGATAGACAATGGCACGGGCACGCGTGAAAACGAGGTTTTAATACCTGCGCCGTACACACTGCTGCCGAAAAAAACTATACCGGTACAATGCCAAAACAGTTAACAAAGATACGTTACTAGTTTTTCCTCTCAGAAAGGAACGGAGTGGTTACTTCGTTCTAAAAAAAGAGACCGAATCCAAGTAAAAGGAAGAACCAGTGTTTGCAAGCTTTCAGTGACATAAAATTATAATAAACGTTCGAAAAAGCAGAAGTATGCCGTACTATTAGGAGCTTGTTATTTACAAGTATAGAACTTCTACAAATCCACAAAATGGTGGCATCATAACCGGGCTGCTGTCACTCTCTGCAGCTCCTTATGGCCAACGTTTCAGGTAACTGCTGCAGCTAGGAATTAGACGGAGAAACGAACACCGTGTACTCAAGTAAGCTCCTAAATATGTATTACAAGGGCATACGTGTCTAGAAAATAAGAAATTTGCCACTTTAGACGAGAACTGGGATTCCGCACGAAGTACATTGAGAACTGTCACCCGTTTCCTTAAATTAGGGTGCACTGTCGGAAGATATGGGGAGTCGACTCAAGAGAGCCAACAAACCCCACCGAATCCACAGGGCACAGGTGACAAAGGGGGTGGCCGTCTGATGTGCGGCTTTCGCCGACTAGAGCGGCAAGAATGAACAAGAGCCTTGAACGAAAAACAGCACAAAGACTTATATTGAGACAGGCAAGTTACAAATACAAGCACGAGGTAGCAGATCGATAATTACAGGCAACTTAGATGGAATTCAAATACAAGAAACAGTCCAATCCGACAAAATGATACAAACAGGAGCGTTAACAAATGAATATTACGAATCGGAGCAGTTAACTAAAAAGAAACGAACAGTTCGATGCATATGAGAGACAGAGTCCCAGCATATTCACCGACCGGGCCGGACGATGCACCGCTGTCGGAGGCGAGTCGGCTACCTGGGAAGCGTGGCTTCGCTGTAGGCCAGGCCGTCCGAGACGATCACGGTCATTCGAGGCCCGGGAGCACGTTGGAGTCCTCCAGGGCGCGGGTCGCCGATGGTGTGATGTACAAACTGGCAGGTGCAGTTGTCAATCACGACGTCCAAACGTAGCTGGTTTGCTTAGGCGCGGCTTCTCTTTTTATAGGCGCGCCGGTGCGGAGAGGGAGAGCACAACACACAACGCGCCCGCCGCCGTGAGCGAATAACTTCCCTCTTCTCCATTCTAGAATGATCGACGCTCTTTAGAACTGGCAAGGCCACCCGTGCCTCCTCGAAAGTACTGGAAGCTTCGACGAAACCCGAGCGGCGGAGGTTTTATTTTTGTTGTTTTCTTGCCGGCGAGCCGGCGGGTGATCATGTTACCGTCTCTTCGTTCGAGAAACTTCCAGCCTTGTCTCGGGCGAATAGAACCGAATGGAATGAATCGATCGACTGTAAGAAGAATTAGGCGCTGTACAATAAAATGAAAAATTTATAAGGTACTTTTAGACGTCGTACGCTCGAGTTTGTGACAAGAACTTACTGAGCGACTGTGTTGACGGGATGTACGATACCCGCTAATTGCATATTTGGGGTTTCGCAATACCGAATTTATCGATCTATACAGGCAATCATTAACAGAACTACAAATCTAGGCACAAACAATGCAGGCTCAGTGGTGGTCTAGTATGAATGGGAACAGTTTTACAATCGTTTAGTTTTAAAGATTCCTATTCTTAATTTAATCGGCGTATATACTCACAGCCGCATGCTGACTACACATGGATGCCCGTAACTTGTGTCCACAAATGTTATCTCCACCAATACGATCATCAGTGAAGTAGTGAAGTAAGGACTACGGTTCGCGTACCGTCATCAGTGATTGCTCCGTAGACGCTTCCGGGGTCTGTTTTCCACAGGGTTTCCAGCTGGTGAGTTCCGATTACGAAGCCAATCTCGAGGCGCAGTTCCTTCGTCAGCGGCAATTCTTCCCAAAGGAGCGGCCGAATCGTGTACTGTTTGATGTCCGTGTTCGACATTGCTTTATCCTGCCTGGCTGGAAAAGAAGCCGTATGCCAAAAAGTGAGCGAGTCAGCTCAGAATGCTGTGCGTTCAAATCAGAAGCCTAAGTAAGGAACGAGTTATAAAATACAAAACACAATTAAGGGATTTTTGACGTCAAGTAGGGCACGGAGAAGTCACACAGTCGCCGCGAAACACTCCACAAAGAAGTCGCGTAAGCTCCTAATGTACTTAAACTCACCTGTATGTGTTGTAAAATTACGGTGATACCGCCTGGTCTTCAGAAAAGCGAGGTGATCTTCTTCCTCGTCTTCCTCCAGAGAGTCTTTGGTGTTTGTTCTGCTAACTCGCCACAAAATTCCTTTGGCGCAATTATTCTGGAATAAAAAAAAACGAAAATGAACATTGCAAGTTAATTTAGTGAAAAAAAGAGCCAGTCGTGCGAATGCGCCAACTTGGAAGTGGATGTTTTTTCAAACAACTTTGCTGCCCAGAAAGGGGGGATCTTTTTAAACAAAGAAGACGAATAATAAATACACCATCGTCATCATCATCTTCTTCTTCTTCATCATCATCGTGACTGCCCATTCTCATCGTGTAATTGACCCCCGATTCGTCCGGAGTGACCCATGTTAGAACATGTGCCAAGTACATGTAAAATATTTTGCGCAGCAAGCTGTTAACGGGGAGTTCCCTGTTATCGTGCCGTCCGTCGCCTGTCAGTCGCGAAATTTCATCCCCGTAATTGTCCACATGGCCTATATCGACTTGGGATTGGCCAAGACGCTGAATCATTATTGTGCTCGGATCCCCTCTGTCGACGTAGTGGTGTTGGTGGTGCCAAAAGATGTGGCTCATACCCACTCAGGGGGATTGGCCAGGAAAGAAGCGCTCACAGAGAGAAATTATAAAGTAATTAAAGAAACGACGTGGGATTTGTAAGCTATCTAAACGCGCCTTCGTCATTCTCGTCATCATCGTCGTCTTATCCCTACATGCGAGCGACGAAGAAGCTAAATGGCCTTTTGATGTATAAATGGCCTAAATGTATACGCTAACTGATATCACAGCACCGTGCGCGGACGCTTTGGAAATGTCGCGCAGCCCATTTTTTTTAAAGGGCGAGTTTTGCGCTAGTAGCTAAAGCAAATGTACGGCAGCTGTACAACAGTCAGGCACCAGCTTATAGGCCCGTGAAGTGCAGTCTTCAAGTAAACACGTGGCGCCACAGGAAAGAGGGGGCGGATTTTTCTCACCAACGAAAATGTAGTAGTAGGTATTTCAAATCAGTTCTCCTTACGAAGGTTTCAAAATCTAGGCGGAAGGAAGCCCACGCGCGTTTATTGTGTTGATGTAGCTGCTACGAAAGTTATATTTGTTTTATCTGATTTGCCAGAATATATCTAAAAATGCTTCCAAATACCGTCGATTCGTTCTCTATAATAAAAGCCGACGCCAGTACAAGGACTGGCTGCTTACGATGCCTCTCGGCAGTAGCCATGAACTAACGTGAGAAAAAATAAGAAGCACAGGAGCGTAGGTGAATTTGTGTATTTGCTCCTTACGCGGCATTAGACCGCTGCAGAAAGTATACGGCGCATGGAACACATAACAAAAGCGTTATTATTTGTGTATTTCCCAAATACATACGCCGTCGATGTAGCCACGAGTAAGGAAGAATATAAATCAAATTAACACAGAGCATCCCGTCGTCCAAATATGTGCTACCATTGTATGTAGCGACAGCGGTAAAACAATATAAAAATGTTTTAGAGCAATAGCCAAAGCCAATACAGCGTGCCGGTATGTATAGCCGTAACAAAAAACATTAATGAAAACCTAAACTGGAAGCAAAGGAAAAGTATAGCCAGGCTTCTAATAAAAAATCAGGGAAAAGGCAAAAAAGGAATAATACCAAACATACATTTGTACAAACACTATAGACAACAATTGACTGCCAATTGAACAGCCCACTTTCCAATAAAAATGAACTATAAAAATAGATACAAAGCAACATGACTATTATGTCACACCACAGATAAACAGGCATCACTTATTTTAACTAAAAAAAATTTCTGTCAAAACTTGTTTAAATAATAGGGAAGGGGGTGACGTACCCTTTATGTGCCCTAGAGCTCGTTGCATTTCCCAGGCTTTGAAATCGCAGAAGTTACGCGAGTATTCTTTTGTATTTAGCCTCTAAATCTGCTCCGGAAAATTGTTACTCTTTGTGAGGCCACTTTTATTTCGTTATAGTAACGTGAGTTTGTAATAATCATGAATGGAACGAGGTTCATATGTCTCAAAATACGGTAACTGTGGCTATTGCATGCTGCGTTTACAACTATTCGGGCTGCTTTTCTTGTAACATATGAAGCTTAGTGATGTTTGATTGGTGGTTTTACCCCATACAAGATGGCAACAGCGAACGTATGACAGAAATAGCGAATTATAAATAAGAAATTTGACACTCTTCGGTAAACAAATTCTTAGTATAGAAAGAACACCGGTGAGTCTGAAAACCTTAATAATAGCAGTGTACGCGCAAATTCCATGACATATATATTGATCAAAAATTACACCAAGGCATTTAAAAACAGGCACGAGCTCAATGTCCCTATTGTCTACCCGCAGAGCAAAGGGAATTTCAACTCTATACCTGTGTCTGCCCCTCTCGGTTCTCCGCCAGCAGTTCGGCTGGCTCCTTGTCAGTGCTATCAATCCACGACGTCAGTGCAATGAAGCGACGCGACGCGTTTCAGGCAGTGGCGACGTCAGACAATTGTATACCTGCATTCCTAGCCGATAAAGCCGCCAGGACGCGCATGCCCGCGTTCGCAGGGAATGAGGGAATGAGGACGTCAATCCAGCGCATGCCGCGTTCGCAGCGAATGCGGATTTGTTTTTGCCGCCGGTGCCATATTTCGTTCCATGAGCTGCTACTCTTTCGCATAGCAAAACATGAACGGAAATTTCATTCCGAAGGCATTATATGTAAGGTTGTTCGTTTTCTGGTTTTATATATATTTTTTAAATCTGGGGGTAGAAATCAGGTGCTATTTTTTAAGCTGATATTCGATGAGAAATCGAATTTTTTGTAAAACTATTCCGAAGTTCGGGATCGTTGGGGTCAAATCTACAGATGTACTAAGTAATACACTCAATTGATTTTATCAGTAGGCATCACGAGCTCCTTGAAAATTGGTGTTTGTTTCAAGCTGGTGATCGGGGGGGGGGGGGGGGGGGGAGGGGGGGGATATCAGGATTTCCTAGCAAATACTCCCCGAAATGAGGCGTTTGTTTGGAAATGGATCAGTAATGACGACAGTAAAGAGCATTGATAACTTCCAATAAACGAAGCATTTTACTGGCAAAAAGCTGGTCATCCATTTTTTACACGTCCTTGTTTACGTAGATTCTCGTCTGCACGCGCAACATATCGGTCTCCATTCGAGACCAGTGCGATCATTGAACGTATCTCAGCTGGGAGAAAGTTCTGTTGACATCACAGCTTCCCTTCGCTAGGCACAACGATGTCAGTGCAGCATTTACCAGCCTAGATTAGCGAGCGGCAGAGTCACGCCAATACTCAACGAGCTCGAAAGCTGTGTTTGTGGGGCTTGCTTCCAGCAAATGCTGCTTCAGAACGGCGGACCGTCAGCGCATGATTGTGGAGATTGCTACTTTGAAAAAGTCCATTCGGGAAGAAATCGGGTTGAACCCGATTCTCCTGAAGGGTTTTCGGAGTGTAAAAAACGCCTAAAAACATTTTTTACCCGAAAACGAACAACCGTAATTATATGGCCCGGGCTGCGAAAATCCGGCTCCGGCGATGGGACTACAATAGTGCGAAAAATCAATTCTCCGACCGAAATGAAAAAAAAAAAAAAAACATCCATTCGTAAGCTTTGAACGATCGATTGGATACTACCCTGCATTTATCTCGATCGGTACATAGAATATCACACATAAAGTGAAAAAATAAGGATGACCTCATTGATTTCCCAACTGATTTTTTGATAGTTCAGATTCCTCATACACATGTTATTTTTAACACCAAACATAGGTCAGCTATACGTTTCGTATATTTCTGAATATTAGAACCATACGATATTGAACGCGCGCAGAGTAACGTGCAGATTTTTTTGTCGTTTTCAGTCCCTGATGCAGTAATTTATAGCTTATATGCATCACTATAAACACTTAGTTTGACGACTGAGGGCGTTCACATAAATCATGCCGTGGACTCATCGAGTTTAACGTCCTACACATTTTTTTCTTTGAATTGTTAACGAACGGACTTCAAGGAATTGTTAACGGACCGAAAACCGGGACACGAGTGCTGCTATAAGAAATGGAACCGATTAGTACACTAAAACATTGCGTGCGGCTCCTCGAAAAGTAGCTCTTGTGCAAATAAAAAAAAATGACACGGTGTGCAACGCACCTGTTCGGCTGTTTTGACAAATGGTACGCACTGTGCCGTCTCTGCAATTAACCCCAGGTGACACGACGTTGTTTGCAGCAAAAATAAAGCGCGTGAAGCAACCAGCTCCGCGCACGGTATCATTGCAGAATCGACGTTATTGTGAGAATAGGCCGAACAATGGCAACAGATTTGTAGGTCGGCTGCGTCGGCAGTGCCCAGTGCACTTTACCCACTTCGCTTGTTGCATCGTCCGCCGCCAAAGCGCCTGTTTCCAGCTATCGCCAGGGTGACCGCAGAGTTCAAAGTTTTCCGAATCGTTCTGTAGCGAGGAACACGAAAGAAGGAGCGATTTGCAAGCACTGCGCGAAGATACCGTATCACCACCCACAAGCATGATATTGGCGGCATGCAGCTCGCTTCAAGTTTACAGCAGAGAAAATAAATCGTGCGGTTTGGTTCAGTTCGACTACAGGAGCCAACCGTGGTGCTATTTTACCATTATAATTGCGGTTAAACTCACTCACTTCCTTTCAATGTGAATAAAATGCGGCAGCGCGTCCGCTAGTCAACGCAAACAAATATACGCAGGTCGTCTGCCATCGTACCATCAACGGTGGCACGAGAGGGCGCTGCATGTCACGAAAGACCGGCGCAGGAGGCCTCTCGCTGGTAAACATACGGGTCACGCCACATATGTTATGAACCTCAGTGAAAACATGTAATGATACTTTTTAACCGTATAAACCAGCCGTTAGATCGATTCACTTCTCTACAGTAGGGGCGCAGCAGCGAGTACCACCCGACAGAGATACCCGCCAGCGCATACAAAGCGCCTACATCGGTTCTCATTGAGATGGCGAAAAAAGGAGGAGAGAAGGCGGACGAGGAGGAACTCGTTTCATTGCTGGTTGCTCACTCGAGGCACTCGTCACCCTCATCTACCGTAGCGCATTAGCCGAACAGGCATTCTATCAGTAGCTTTGTCTGCAATGATGCTGTTTTGGGCCAGCCTGACCGGGGGGCGTGGTGGCGCGTACACCACAGTGGAAAATAAACAGAGCCTCTTTAAGGCCACTCCTAACGATTTCATTCCCTGCACATGACGTCCAATGTCGTTATACTTACATTTCTTCAAGCTGCTCCAAAATTTCACATCCATTTACATCAGATCGAGAAAGGGCGGAATAACTGCGTTATAAATCCAACTCTGCAATACTTCTTCCCTTTCGCACGGCAACACTGCAGCAACGCCATCTCGTTGTGCACTGCGGAAAGAAAGAGAGAGAGCCCACTGCCGGCTGTCCGGTGAACCAGAACGACGCGCGGCCAGCTGCTTGTGCAGCGCACGGAGGCAGTGGCTTCAATCGATTGCTGAAAGCGTTGTTCCTGGTTCCACGCTCGTTGGCCCTCACGTACGAACGAAAGTGCCGAGGTACTTCAGTGCGTCGCGGATAGGTGGTGCTAGTAGGCTGCAGAGCGGACGAAAAGGCTTTGGCGTTTGGCTCCAACCGCGGCCATTGCTCCAACAGGTGCTATGTGGTTGCTTTGGATGGAGTGAGAGAGAGAGAGAAAGAGAGAGAGGTTGGGAGGAGGGTGGAGAAGGAGAAATGGCGGGAGAAGAGGATGGGGCTCAGATGAAAGTTTTCATGAAATTTTGAGGGGCGATAAAAAAAGCGGGTTTTACTTTTTTTTTTCCAGAAAAACATGAAAAGTTAAACAAGGATGATTCCGCACAGGTCTTTATAAAAACGCGACATACTTTTTAAGGCGAAAGCCTTAGATGTCTCATCAAACGCGAAAAATGGTCGTCGTTGCTGGCGACTACACGAATGAAACCAAATTACGGCCGCTGTAAAAAAGAACCGAAGTGAATAAAATAAACACAGAGACTTATTTAGGTTAGAATAGGATTTAAACCCGGTTCGCTAAAGCCGCAGCCAAGGGCGTTAACTACAGCGCAAAATGTGTACCGTGCCAGGATGGAACAAGAATTATCCGGTAGCGTGGCGCATCACAGGTGAACCTGACGGCACCGCAAACACGATGCACCAGTGGGGGAGTCTTCGATAATCGCTGGTTCTCGTCTCTAAGTGCCCGATGAATTTTTCCGTGAACACTCAAAACAATATAACTGTTACATGCTGCACCACAAAGGCCTCAGCAGAGCTTCCGCTTTCAAAATCTGTGCACGATGTCACGTCAATAATATCGATTTCAGAAAGCGCTTCCCTCACTGCAGATTGGCCCCACTACAATGAATTTCCCCGGAGAAGCATTATTTGGTTTTTGTTTTACATGTTATCCTGACTACAAAGAAAATCCCGTTTTTGCCAAAGTTTATTTTTTTTTCAACCACTCCCACCTCTAGATGGGAGGAGGAGACAGGCAAGTGAAATTCGCAGTGGGCGCATTTTCATTATTAGCAGTGAGCGGGGCGCCGTCGTCATTATAATATTTATGACTTCGGGAAGCGCAAAAAAATGGACAAAGACACAGGGAAGCGACGGGCACATGCGTTTGTGCCCGTCGCCTCCCTGCGTCCTTGTCCATTTTTTTGCACTACACGAGTATTATTTCTACCAACAAGCCTAAACCCATACTCTGCTATAATATTGACTTCGACAAACTAAAGTGAGGTTAAAAAGCTTGTCCTTGGCTTGGGTGTGAGAACAGGCATGTTGCTGCAAACACCTACCGTAAGGCAACAGTACCGCCAAGGATAAAAAACGCTGGCAAACGGAGTATGCGCCCACAAAAATATGCTAACAAATTTTTTCTGCGACGTGTTTGCAGCCAGTTGGAACAGCTCAATAGATTCCCTTCGGTATTGCTAACAGTTCTATCGTTTTCAATTAAACGAACGGCTAACGCAGGCAGCCTTTTGAGTACCGCGATAGTAATGGAATCACCGGAGCCGACGTCTGGCAATAGGGTAACGGACGTCCCTACCACCGGTGCTTACGTTAACTGAACCACCAACAAGGTGACAAAACAGGGTTAACAAATGGAATACAGTTGACGCCTTTCCTCCCCTCTTCTGAATCCTGCTACGCACTGACCACTTTCACCGAGGCTTCATAGCAACGAACGACACCGCGGAATTTTTTAAATGCCACTACTACTGCCGGCGCAAGAAAGAGCGCAATATTAGCTACAGGTCTCTGACGGCGGTCGTTCAGTGTTGCATGGCAATGAAAGTACCAAAAACTCACTAGATGGCGCAGCATTGGCCCATCAGGCCTATCGAGTGCTGGATACTTGTTTCAAGTTATCACCCAGGAGAAAGTGAAAAGTGTGAGAAATACACAAAAAATTACAGCCCTGCTATACCGTGAAGAGGCGCCCTGGTGGGATTTGCTATGTTGTGGTTTAGCTCTATTGGGGGATTTGATATGTTGAATTATAAGGACAGTGGCGCAATCTCCACGTCACGGACCAGGGACACGCACGATTGGTAGGTAGAGACAATGACGGCGCCAGTGCGCCGCACAGGTGGCCACCGAAAAGCGCGCGGCATTGCGCAATATATGGCGGTGGGGTGAAAGAATGCGCGCGTGGCAAGAAGCATGCATGACTCGGGAGAGAGGTGACGGTGGTAGAGCGGGATATAAATTGGGGCTGTAACCATATTCCCTCTATAGGTGCTCATGCTTCCCTATGTAACAAAGAATGTGGAAAGCCAGATTACAATAATGTAGCAGCCACCGATCGTTCTAAAGTGGGCTTCAGATCTAAACATGATTGCATTGCTCAGAAGACAGCCTTTCGCGCGCAATGTACGCCGTCTCCTATCAATATATGGAGGACCTAGAGGTTTACTATTCATGAATTTTCTTCATAAGCTGAAAATTGTTGGTCCACGCCCGGTCAGTCACCAGAGACGATCTCCTGGGTCCTAGCCGCAGTCGGCTTCGCTGTAGAACACATTGCCCGCTTCAACTTTTCGAGGATTGTATACTGTTGAGCATGGTGTTACTTCCCGTCGACTATCGTGAAGCCTTTGGTCAACTTAGCTTGTGTATTGAGTTCCATTAGAGTAGGAAATGAAGGATACACCCGCACGGCTCTTCAGACGTGTTTATTCAGCCCAAGGGGGAGTATACCTCCGTGCAAGACATGAAGGGGACAGCTCGCAGGCCTCTTCCGAAAAAGCCAACCATCCAAATGAAATCAAATGAAATCAACTTTCATCCAAATGAAATCAACTTTCACATTGCATACGCAAGAAGGAATTATCAATGTGAATGGGGTAATAAGAGAAGACAGTAGCTGTAACTTCCTGCAACTGAGGCCGCAACTAATTGCATTGCAACCAATGACACCTACGGCAGTGGACAATGTAAAGTGATTTACACCTTTAAGTGTGTAAACCACTGCTTATAACTAGCACCCTTACACTCTAGCAAAAACACAAGACACCCTTTCAAAAGGGTGTTTTTATTTGTTTCTTGATAAAGTGTAAGGGTGTTATATACAGAAATGGTGTCAATTATTTTACAGTGGATGGATTCAGTGGTTCTCTGTGACCGAGCAAACTCTACAATGGAACTAAAATAACAAGCCTTTCTTCTATGAAGAGGGTAATGACATGGACACCAATCTGCGTAGACATGTTGTGATATCTGAAGGCGCTATGGAGCCCACCCATACTAAATTTCACGCATTGCATAAAAAATAGGGCAAAAAACTTCGCCGGAGCCCCAACGATGAAGTGCGAATCAGGTGTTTTACCCGCCAGGGGCAACACGGGCAATAAGGAAGCGTGTAGACTCCCAAAAAAGGTCCTCTTTCCCACCTCTTGGAGTCTGCGGTGCTTCACTTCCAGCACGAACCACAAATAAAAGGAAAACGAGTGACGCAGAAATAAACCAGTAAGAAAGAGCTCAGAAATACTATTCTCCCACTGCAGCGTACAAGATCCATCTTGAAGCCTCGAGTACTCCTTACGGAAAGCCCGCACATGCTACGTCATGACGATGCGGCAGCACGTTGGACGCACTACGCGCAACACAACAGAAAAGTTTGGGCCCGACCACCTATTCATTCGCCAGTCTCACATAGAAGAACCTACTAAAAATGCGTGCTTATTGGTACAGCGGGAACGTCGAAAACAGCGCTAGGGCGGGAAGGGAAGGTAACACTTGTCTCGTCCAACCTTACGTCGCGTTCTCGCATTTTTTTTTTAATTAACAGCCAACCATCAGTCACCTAACCTGGTCGCATCTGGCGCTGGCAGGCGTTCATGATAAACACAAGCACTCGGGAGTCCGAATCCCTAATGACTGAATTTATTCATGTATCATCTAGAGACACGCTTCTTACAATGTCGGCCGTCCGTCATCCCCATGAAATAAATTTACCAGCTTTCTTATTTGCCGATGCAACCACGGACTTTATAGTAATCTACGGGACTCGTCGCGGGCGCAGGTCAGATGTAGTCACCGAGGGAGTAGATCTTGTTGTACGCGTAGGGCAGGGCGGAGCGGGAGAAGAGCAGGCAGGAGACCTTGTCCCCCTGCAGCCGCAGGTCCTCGGCGAAGCTGTAGTTCTTGCCCTCGGCGCCGCTCGTGTTCAGGTACGGCACCACGAGCACGACTCCCTTGTTTTTGGCCGGCGAGAAGCTCTGCTGCGCGTGCAGGAGCAGCAGCTTGGCCACGTGCTTGTCGACGGCCACGAGGTGCGTGGCCAGCGCGGGGCCGTCGCGCAGCTGCTGCATGAGCAGGAAGCCGCACACGTCCCCGTTCTCCATGGCCACCTGGCTGTAGCTGCCCGGGTCCGACGTCATCACCTGAAAGATGGCACGCACCGTGAGGGCAGCCCCGACCCGGCGATGCTTTCACGGCAACGTCTTCCCGAACGTAAAGGGCAAGTGGGAAGTCTCTTGAGGAAAGGGATGACGATTTACCTTCTACTGTCACTGTCTCTCATTTGGAAAGGCTCCATGAATCGCGATACCATTTCTAAGCGGACAATTCCGCGATACCAGCCCCCCTCCCTCTCGTCATTCTCCTGTTAGTTGCGTCCTACGAAGAGGGAGGACACCGTCATTCCGCTGCTCGAGTTAGTCAGGGGCAGGTAGGGATGGCGATGCCGACGGTAATGCACAGAAGTAATTACGGGCGAACGTACGAGGGGAGAAGTTTCATTCATCGTTTGGTATTTTAGCACTTTGTTGGGCGCTCCGGAGTGTTTGGGAAATACAACGCCAGAAGCTGCTACCCTTAGAGTTGCGACGCGTGGCTCCCATGTCTCTGTAACCTGGTAGAACTAGAGCTCAAACGCTGTGTTGCGCACAAAAGAAAGCCTTCGCTTTGAATAGTAATTATGCGAAAATTACTCGAGTTATACACAAGAACGTTTGAGGAATTAGTCGTGACTGTAAGGTCAGCCAGTCGATACTCTTGAGATCACATGTTGAGTTGGTGGCAATGAAACGTGAAACAACGAGGCCAGGAATCCTTCTTTAGCAACATCGACCTAACTACTTTGGCGTTCCTGCCTGACTGGACATATCATTGGGTTGTTTTGAAGAAATAATAATGTTTTTCAATTGGTCTCCTGCTTTACTCTCTTCCTCATGCTTTTTTAGTACTCCTACGGAATGGCATTGATTAATATGGGCCTGCTGCCTTTCAAAATTTACTGGTTTGTGTATTGACCACTTCATAGAATCAATAAAGGTTTAATGATTGCCCGACTCTGCTTCGCCAACGTGTCTGTGAGTTTGTCTTGGCATAACTTTCCCCTTCTTTATCCTTTTGTCCATGATCTACTATTAACTTCTATTCTGTCACTTCAGCATCAAACCTGTCCAAAACCATCATTTTGGTATTTTCTGTTTTTTTTTTTGCTCACTTTTTAGCAGCGGAGTGTTTGCTGGCCGTAATGTGTGCGGCGTCATGGGGAAACCCCCGGTCATAGTTACTACCGCCCTTTACCTCTTGCGTGTGCACGCTCCTTACGAGGAGCGCCCGGCGTCGTCCAGGTTTCCGCGTGCAGCTCGCAAAAAATACGAGGAAAACAGTTCACGTGCGTCTGCACCTCATTGGGGGAGTACAAGACAGCTCGCGCTACAGACGCCCAGTTCGTGAAGCCGGTTGCCGCCGGTTCTAGCGCGTGCTGACGCGTTCCACTTTGGGAGAAATGTGAAAACCTGTGGACAAAACGATCCGGGCCTGCCAGTCACGCATGAGGAGGAAGACGACATAGATGGATGTGACGATGACTACTACTACCACCATAAAAAGCGAGGACGGAACCTGCAAATAAACAATTTCAAACCTAATGCAATGCGTGATGGTGGGTCCTTCAGTGCTTACATAGAAAGAAATCCACCAGCTCCACCATGGTACAAGCCTTGCGCGACTTTGTGCAAGCTTTGCCAATCTTTGTTATTGCTTTGGCTCCCCAAGTTCACTCAACACTAACCAGACCAAACGACTGCCCTAAAGTTCTTTTCAGCACCTGTCCTGGTGGCTAAGTGGATAAGGCGTAGTGCTGCTGAGCACAAGGACGCTGGTTCTGCCCGGCAACGATCGCTGCTTCTTAGATAGAAGAGACGAGTGAAAACGCCCGTGTGTCGATATTTCTGCGCACGTAAACATTCCCAGGTGGCCAAAATTAACCCGCAGCCCACTCAAAAGTCAAAGTCTTGCGTCAGTGTGGTTAAAATACGTTTTGGTAGAGCACCTTGAGAGGAGCATGCTTAGGAGCACTACTCACGGACAAGTACTGCTCGCGGGCTCCGGTCATGATGCGCTCGTCGAAGTGGGCCACCTGCTTGAAGTTTTCGGGAGTGATTGCATGTAGCGTGACGCCCGGTATGCGGTACACAAGCCGGTTCGGCTCCATCACCTTGGGCACGGTCTTGACGAGCATGAAGGGCGAGCGGACGGGCAGCACGTCGGAGATCTTGCAGGCGCACTGCATTTCGTTCGTGATGCGCGCGAACACGTTCAGCTGGGCGTTCTTCTCGACCGTGTCCTTGACCAGCTGGAAGATGTCCCACCAGCCCTCAGCTTTGCTCATGCTTAGCAGGCCCAGGTAGACGGTCTCCTCGCTCAGGTTGATGGTCGCCAGGCTGGCCGCGACGTTGTCTGTACACATCAATATCGAGAACGAGCTCGAATTAAGGGTAACTCACCCGACCACATTCCTATGGAACTTGCTAATTCATAACCCATCGGCTTAAAAATCACCGTGTACCAATAAGAAAGATTTTACAAATTCATGAAGTGTACTTATTGGCCTAGTTTGCTTCATCTAGAGATATATCACTTCTTCACTGAGATAAAAAATGAACAATAAACACATTTTGGTGCCCCCACTTTTTACTAGATGGCGCTAGCTGGCTAACGAGCACGTTTTTCTTTTATTATGTCTATACAGAAGGGACATATCTCTAAAATAAGCAGACTAGGTCGTTGTGAGTATTGATATGCATTTTTCAAGCTTTGGTATTGGTGCACGATGGTGTTTAAGCCCGCGGGTCGGGAAGTATCAAATCCCTCTTAAGTGAACCTGAAAAAGGGCTTCGTTGGAAAAAAAATAAAAGCTAGTTAGTTCCGCGGACATTACAGCAAGTCTTTTTTTATGTGTGTGGTTGGTGTGGCCCATGCCGTTGTCGTGGAAGTAGACAGTGCCACCGTGTCAGTTGTGCATACCCTGTACGAGCCTCGAGTGGTCCGGGGTCACTTTCTAGTATCGCAAAAACGATGGCGCACACCGTGGTTAAAAGGAATGTTAACAGATTCGTATTACTCGTATTTTCAAAGCAAGTTGCTTCTGGGGCTCTAGACAGCTCTAGACAGCCTAAAACACCAACTAGCCCACTCCCAAGCCTTGCTGAATCTAGACAGCCACCATTTTCATAGAGCCTACTGTGTGCACGCAGTTTTATGTCTGGCTTTCCCGCATTGCTCAAGTGTGTCGCAGACAAGCCGACTGATAGCTCTGTATGTGCAGAACCGGAGTATTTGCATGCCATCCTGCGAAGTCAACTTTGCGGATTACCTTCCGGGTTTGTCACGAAGCAAATTTCTCGGGAGACTGAATCCTTCTTATGTGCGTAGAAGGCGAAATGTCGGAGTGGCATTGTAACGGGTACCTTTTATATATATTCCCACACAGCAGCCACCCATAATTAATATTATACTACCTTAGTCCCACTGTAATACACCTTATACTATCTTAATTTTAATTTTCCGTAATGTATCACAATAGACCTTAATAAGCCCTAATTAATATTAACCCACCTTCTAAACCACTCTTACCCATAATTAAAATTATGTCAACATTCAATCAAAGTTTCAATTTTCAATAAAGTTTCAAGTTTCAACATTCAATCAACATTCAATCAAAAAAGTCAACATTCAATCCTAATTTAGTTTACTATTCTCACTATTTTGTAATTTTATGAATAAAGATCACGGCTATGTGCGAAAACCTTCAATACGGGTGCGCGATGCATGGGAGCACACCAAAAAGCACCGCATCAGAGCCGGTTAGGTTTCCATTACTGATTTTTAATGTTGCTTCCAATTGCTTAGTTTCTTCAAGCGCTCATTGAAACTATATTCCTCAACGGCGAAGTACGTACAACTGCTTTGACTCTGATGAGCCGGAATCGGGGTGAACTTTATCGCTTGTTACACGTCACTCTTTCTTACACATGCTAGTCAGTACATACGTACGACCATTTCAATGCCGTACCGACCACCTTGCATGCTAAGCAGACGGTCGCACCGGTATCATTTTCATGGTGTACTGCAAACACACAACTGCTGTCCATTCGGCCATGTGGAAAGAGAGAGAAATCGCGCTCAAAAAATCAAAACACAATTAAAGAAAGCCCACACCAGGCTGAGACTTGGAGTTGCAGCGAAGCTGTATTTAGTCCTCATCGAGTGTAGTTGAGTACTCTTCATCTCTGTTAAAGACCTCAATCGACTCTTCCTCGTCTTTCATTGTCAGCCACAGCCGAGAGTGCAAGCCGTTTGACTCTCGGGTACTAATTCACAGTCGTAGCCACGTGCAATAATAATAATAATAATAATAAAAAAAACCGGTGGTAGCCAAGTGGGCAAGACGACTACCTCTAACTCCATTAATCTACCAGACACAGGTTAGAATCCTGCCGACGCCGCTGATTTGTCTTTATACTGTAATACTGAGTTTTGTGAAACGCCGGAATCAATGAATGGCGTCACTGTTAATTTTTTTCATGCCTTGTGACTGCGCGAGTCCGTACCTTCGTCGTCCATGGACACCTCGAACTTGGCCGCAATCTTTCTGAAGAGTTCCAGGTAATTCACAGGCAGCAGGCCCTCGGAGCAACATACTCGCTCCGCTACCTTGAGCTGGACCTCCGACGAGCGACGTGTTGGCGTAATCGATGTGTGGCTTTCACTCGCCGCCAAAGACATTGCGACGCCCGAGAACGCTTCAGCAGGTTCCCTTTACAGGGAGGCTGCCCCTGTTGCTGCTGCTGATGATGATGGTGTCGTTGCGATTATTCTTCTTTCTCTCCTTTACGGTACTGGCGCGCACCCACGGAGGGGAACTGGAAAGGCCTTGCGAGTGCGTTATTTGGGCAAAAGGGCACATAAGTAAGAAAAGGAAAAAAAAAAAATAGTGCCCTTTCCCTCTGGGAAGGAGGATGGCCTGCGAAGCTGTACGCAGTCCAAGCAGGTCACGAAACAAGACACGTTTATTTGTAATTTCCGATTGAGATGCATACTTCCCATCCAATTAGCTGAATGAAACTTGGAAAGACCCGAGCTTCGGACAAACATGGAGCTGTCTGCTTCCCTCCCGCGTCGTTGGCATCTTACTGTCTGTGTAACGCACCGACCGAATACTCTACCACCGAAGACACTGGACAGGTCGCATTGGGCCGTTCGACGTTATCTTTTAAACCACCTACCAACACATCGGAGATATCATCAGTAAAAGCACAAAAGCTACAGCTGCGCGTGCCCCGGCCCCTCCCGCCAATTTCCTGCACGAGCAACTCATGCACGCATAAACCGGCAACCGGCTATGTGCGCGTGCTTAGAAGAGAAATACAGCATCGAAAATGTCGGTGTGGAAGCCTTTTGAGGTGAACAAGTAATACTGGCGCGAAATCAAGCGACTTCCGTTGTTTTCGCACCTATTCACGCTTCTGTTCTGGTGGCGGATGCTCCTGCTGTTCCCGCCGTTGTTCCTCCGAGCGAATGACATGCGTCCGCCCCATAACAAGTTAAAACCTGGAATTACTCGAGCTTCATTCTTGCGGACAAACATGTGGCGGTCCGTTTCCCTCCCCCGTCGTAGGCGTCTTACTGTCTATGTAAAACACCAACCCTGACCCAAACCGGTCGATTACGGAGTTACCTGACAGGGCATATTAAGCCATGAGACTCCCACGTTTAAATTTTCCGCCATCACAAAGGGCATGTCATCGGTAGCGGCATGAATCCCAGCTGTACGTGCACGCCCCCCTCCTTTCACACCAAACGCGTGCACGTATAAGCGGGCAACCGGTGATGGGCGCATACTTAGGCGTGAAATACACCGGCGAAAATTCGCTCCAAAAGCCTTTGAAGCTGAAAGGGAATCATGGGCTCACGCCGGCGTTTTAACCGGGCAAGTTGCCCTTCAACCGGGAGGGATTCACAGCTACTCGTCAAGGTGGAATTAGAGGCGGTAGTGGCGGCGGCTTTCGGTCATTTTTGCCTCCCTTCCCGCTTCTGTTGGTTCTCCGCAACCACCTGATAACGGTGCTACCGCCGTCTTCAGCTGATTGCACAACTTGTGAAAGAGGCATCAGTCAATGGTGGCAAGGGGAATAGCAGTTGTGTAGGCGGTGGTGAAGGGGAGCCCCAAAGCGGCTTCAGCGGAGTGATAACGGGGGGCGGGGGTTAGACATATACTCCTTCGCAATAAAATGAAAGGCCGGCAGAAGACCAACTCAATACAAATGGCAGAAGTTTTAGCAATAGCTCCCGCTCCATGTAAACTACCGCAACATGTAAGTGAAATTATCATATTATCTGATTCCATGTCAGCTATTTCGGCACTCACTCCCTCTTCAGACTCTATAATTTTCGTACCGCGCACTGCTTTATTTTCTTCCAAGGCACGTAAAGGAGGCATGTTTGGTGTGGGCCCCTGGGCGTACGGGCACCACGGATAGCGAGAGAGCGGGCAGTCCAGCTAGTATCGCTGTCAGAGTACCCGTTCAGTTAGGCATCCAAAACCTGGCCCTTTTTGCATCTTTACGAGCAAAAATACTTTGGCATCAAGGCGGTACTCGTCGAGATGCACTCTTATCAAATGAAGTGTGCACACATTTAAAGTTCGGGTGGATTGTTCGCCTTCGTGGTTCGGGGCATTGAGAGATGAACTTTACCGAGCTGCGTTGCAGAATCGTGAGGCTGAATTTATATCCGTTTAGAATAGGGCTTTACCTTATATAACTATGTGTAGAGTGACAGGTATCGGAATCAATAGGACATTTATTTTCAACTGCCACCGCTCCTCGCCAGCCAGACGGGTGCTATACCTCCACCTTGCACGGCCGTCCAAAGCAAGATCTCGGCAAGCGGCTCACGTCCACCTCCCTATATATGCACCGACAAACTGCCCTACCTCTGTGGGTGAGCTTTGAGTACGTACAGGCGCCGTCCGAAATAAATGGAACACGCTCTCGTTAATTTACAGGGACTTCTTCCGTAAGCTGCCTGGCTGCGTTGGTGTTCGTTTAACGAAGTCCTCCCTAACAGCAAAACCTTCCTGTAAATTGGTAATGGCTGTCATAAAGCCAACAAGACAAGCCTTTTGGGATATCCACAAGTTCTTGTACCAATTATTTATGACGACACCTGTACATACCTTGCCGAGTGGCGTTGTGTGCGACCCCCGCCTGTGCGGGAGGTGACCTCCAGCGTGCCGAAATTGCCCAGTACCACGGTCGTAGTAAAAAAACCGACAGGTATTCGTACACGATCGTGAGGGGTCGCACTCCTTTGGCCGTACGCGCCCACCACCATCCTGCCATCTTCGGACCCTTACCGCGGGCCCAGAAATGCTCCCGAGACGATGCGATGGCCATCCAGTGCGAGGACTCGGCCCGTGCGCCAAGGCGCCCGCCGCACTACCATCCCGCATATACTGCTTCGACATATACTGCTTCGCGGTAAAGAAATTCTGCAGAAATTCAGAGAATTATCTACTAATGCGTAGCATTCTTGTGCCACTTCTCTTGAGTGTGAGCTTTTACGGTCAAAGTTTTTGCTTTTCTAAATCCTGTCCGACTAATTATCTCCATTTACGCTATTATAGCAACTCCAAGTGGATCATTCCCGACAGCTGCATTATTGTGGAAATGCATGGCGTAACACGGTTCGCCAGTTTCCCAAATTATTTATATATTTTCAATTTTCTTAGTTTTTAAAAATTTCGTTCGATCAAGCATCTCAATTTACGTTATTGTAACGATTACACGTGGAACTTTCGCGATTTCTGCATTATTGTGGAAATGCCGAGCGTTATACGTCTTTACATTTTCCGTAATGATTTTATATTTTTCTTGTTTTTTTACTTTTTCAAAATTTAGTTGGACCAATGATCTCCATTTACGCTATTACAAGGATTACATGTGGAACTTTCGCGAAATCTGCATTATTGTGGAAATGCAGGACATTACAGGTTTCTCCATTTCCCGCAATTTTTTGCATCTTTTTATTTTTTAATTTTTCAAAATTTCGTGCGACCAGTTATCTCTATTTACGCTGTTAAAGCGACTGCAGGTGGAACTTCTGCTATATCTGCATTTACGTGGAAATGCAGGGTGTTCCAGGATCCTGACTGTGGGGGTACTCGGCAAAGAATGCTATGCATTAAAACTGCATCGCTTATAAAGGGTGCGCCACCGCAGATAGGGTATCAACTTCAAGAGTGAGGCCGCGGCTTTCGCACGTGTTCGAGTGGGAGCACAAGGGGAATATGCGCATGCGCACCTCTAACTATATACCATTGTACAGGTGATAGCCTTTCTTGGGCTACTAAAAGGAAAAAAAAAATTGGCCGCGTATCTGCTACTTGCGTTGCAAATGTCGTCAAAAGACGATAGTCTTTATCGGCTTTTGCGAAGTAAATACCTCCCTTCGCTTTCCCGCTCACCTCTCATGTTGTTCCTTTTGTGTCGCGCTCCTCCCAAGGTAAAGACGCCAAAGGTTTGCTTAAATCATTTTAAATTTCCCGCGTTCCACTGCTCCAAATCGGGTGTCTCGATGCGAACGCTGCCATACGGCGAAGACGCGCGTTAATCGAGGCGCCCTACTTCAACGTTTATAGAACCACGTTTCCCTACTCCACGTGCGTTGCAAGCAGAACGTGGAACCTATATAGCGGAACCTTGCGTAACTGTTGCCGGTTGATTTCTTATAATGGCGCCAGAAGCTATAGTGGCGCGGGCGACAGCAGGCGACGATGCAGTGAATTCTTTTTCTGCAGTTTATGAAGTATTTAATTTCGCAGAAGTCAAGCATGTTTGACTTTTTTATAAAGGAACACTGCAAATATCACTTCTGTATTGATTTGTTCTCTCATATTTGCGCAATGTCTTGTTCTTCTTCAACAATGTTGACAAGTATGAACCTTACACCGGACTAAACGGGTAGATCTAGCTGTGACTATATAAGACTATTGCGCAGGCATTGTTTTGCTTTGGCCGGTTGGCTGAATCGAGTCACAGACAGACAGACGGACAGACAGACATACAGACAGACCAAAATGTCTGGGTTTATGTAGCCCAAGAAAGACTATCGTCTTTAAAAAAAAAATTTGGCGCAGCTTGCACTAGTGGTGCAAGGTTGGAGAAACAGCGGAGCTGGGGGTCGACCTGGCCTCTTCCACCCTGGGATCCACTTTCAGTGTGGGAGACCGATTGGAACGGCCTTGTAAATCCCGGCTAAACTTGGCCTCACCCCTCAACACTCAGCCTACCCTAACAAGAGCATCGCAAAACCTAACGGGGGGTGCGCTCTGTTATGCCCATTAAATGTTGTACAGGAAAGCTGTTAGTCTCTCGTTGGTCGTGATTTTTTGTGTGGGAATGGGAGAGGCCTTCGTCCTGCAGTGGACCTCAATAGGCGGTTGCTAATGGTGAAAATCATTCAGTTCATTGAAAATCATTCAGTTCATTGAAAATCAACGGCCATCGCGTACCTCCGTTGGGGCTTTGCGCCTGCATTCATTTGCCCATTTTTTTTTTTTTTTTTTCAAATGTACATTCTGCAATACCCTCACATATGCAGACCTCAACCATCTCCTTCGGGATTGCTCCTTCTTCTCGCAACATCGCTCAGACATCATTACATCTTTCCACGCGCCCACAAGCACCCCAGAAGACTATCATACTATGGAGAAACCTCTACTGCACAAAATAGGGCTGTTTGCTATCCAAAGTGGCCTAGCACGGGCAGTGTTGCTGGGGTCGCCTCTGGTCCCTGCAAGCTGCCACGTCCCTGTAAAAGACGCTGCATTCCCCTCCCCTTACTCCCCCTTCCTCTTCCCTAAACCGGCCTCTGGCCCTCCTTACCAATAAAGGTGCTACTACTACTACAGGCGGAGCGTGTTAACGGTCAAGCTGACACACCTAACGCACGTCTGGTGCCAGTTATTGCTGCCATAATTTTTGTTCAGATGACGTTG
Source organism: Haemaphysalis longicornis (assembly GCF_048455015.1). Lineage (NCBI taxonomy): Eukaryota > Metazoa > Arthropoda > Arachnida > Ixodida > Ixodidae > Haemaphysalis > Haemaphysalis longicornis. The sequence continues at coordinate 153,143,683 of NW_027526295.1, forward strand.
TAACAAGCAACACAGTAATTTGCCAGCGTACCATTACAGTTCACGCGTTTTATAACAAAGTATGCATTAAAGTGTATGCACTTATGGAAAGGTAATTGGACATTGCGAAATTTCGTTTACGCCAGGATAAAATGTAAAGCACTGGAAAAAATGAGCGCAGACATCGAGAGAGATCTTGCGAGAGAGAAAGATAGATGGACAGAGAGTGACGTAGGAGGAGAGAGAGAGAGAGAGAAAGTGAGAACGGGCGAGTAAGGGAGCAGGTCCAAAGCTCCCGACACCTTTGACAAATTGACACGTAAGTCGATGTAATCCCGGTGGCATAATGAGAGCGCCCGCTGAAGGATGGAGACTCAGCCGTCTTTCAGCCTTCATGCACTCACAGCGTTGCGCAATGAAAAACTTCATCAAAGATATCTGAGCGGAGCTAGAGAGAAAGAAGGGAGTCCGCGGGAGCTTTTACTTGTATATTTCGCAATTTCCCTGTTCTCGACCGCACTGCGCAACCGTCGAATGCAGGGCTTTCCCAAGCGGCGGCGGTCTCTCCGGCTGCCATAAAGAATGAGGTATACAAAAGTAAATGAAACGAAGCAAACGTCATCAGAAAAATAAGATGGAGAAGCTATTCACCTGCTTTTACTCCTCGCTGATGCGGCAAACCTGGAGAAAAAACTAATATAAGCTTAGTATGGGTGGTGAACTACAAAAACTAATATGCACTGAGCCCAGGCAATGAACTAATACACCTTATACGCAGAACTAATAAACGCTTAGACGTGCCATATACAAAACAAGGTGATGAAACTTTCCCCCTCCAGTTTTCCTGCAGACGCGCTTTCTAGCCGACCTGTTCCCACGCCGCCTCCTACGTAAGGTAAGGCATGAAAAATGGATCATTATTAAGAGCCCCATCATGAACCGGAATTCCACTCTTCTGCGCAATCCGCCGCAGAAAGGAGTGTCATCACCAGCAGGCCCGTCTAGCCAATCGCCCAAAGACAGCAACGCATGGGCCCTGCAGGCCCTGTTGCTATATGGATGGCGCCGGTCTGGAGCGCGCGTTCTCTTTGAACGCCGCGCCATTGCTTAACGACTCTTAATTTATGAAAAAAATATAGCAGGTCCCGTTCGGGGCCGTAATATATGCGCTCCCCCTTTCCACTCCCTCTCTATCTGGGTCCAAGAACCGGCACGGTACTCTCTGCAGGCATGGGAAGCCCGCTGTTATTAAACTGCGCCGCCGAAGGAAATCGATGTCGCGGTATTTGAAGACCAGGCCACAGGCGGCTGAGGCATTGGAGGAAGATCTTGTAGCATGGTTGGCACAGAACAGCACCGAATGCTGTGTAAGTAAAGTAGCGGTAGAAGCACGTACATACGGCAGCAAATCACGAATGAGAGCTCAGACCAAGAGTTACCACGAAATGGCGCGCACTTTAAAAGCAGTAACAAATGAAAACTTCCGTTACATGGTGTCCTGTTGGGCGAGTTGGTGGTTCTTTTTGAAATAGGTAAAGCGCGGGCAGAAACAAGGACACAGAAAAACGACGGGACGAGCGCTGTACAAGCCTTCCCCTTCAGCGCTCGTCCTGTGGTTTTTCTTTGTCCTTGTTACTGTTCGCGCTGTAGCTATTTTAAAATAAAAACTTCCGTGCTCCTTATAAAAGAAACAATGCGTATGGCCGCGGGGATTAATTATGTGGCTGTAAGTTGGGATCTAACAAATTAACTTGAAAAGGAAGTGTTCCCGACTGAAAGACTGACGGGAAAGACAGATGTTGAGAGCTGTGCTTATACGCCTTGAGCTTCGCGATCGCTGCGCCGCCTGCCGCCGCTTCTCCGCGGCGTTGACCGGATGTGCGCTGCGTGGCTGATAGGGGCTCGTGCAGTGTTTTGGTTCTGTTTCGCTTCTTTTCGCCTTTCTGCGCCCTAAAAAAACCTTGTTATGATGACGTCTATAAGCAAAGAGTACGTCTATAGGTCCCTTAAAAAGCAGCTGCGTCTTCGTAGAGCACGCAATTGCCTGCAAGAGCCACCCGCGGAGACGCGGTTCTGCGCGCATCGTCGCCGCTCTTCCGGGAGTCGGAGACAGCATATGACCCCTGTCACCTCCAAATACGTCAGGCACAAATGAATTCTACTGTCACCTCGTTTAGACCTGATACTGGCACAGGGAGAGGTTGACTTCATTTTTCAGCGTAGACAACGAATGCGGCTTCGTTTCGAGTATATACTTCGCAGAAAAATATGTTTCGGGGACGTGATCAACCGATCCCGGACAATAACTAATGCCTATTGTAAGAATATAAACCATGCGAAAATGTTAAGTATATTCCAAGCCTGTACGTCGTTAAATATGTGCCCATACACGCCTTATAGCAAGAACCAAGGCACTCTAATATGAAACCACGCAAAAATACATGCTGTGCAAGTGCGGAAGAAACCTAATAGCTCTAACTGAAAGAAGAAAAAAAAAAACACACTGCAGCTTCTTATATGCTAAAGACGTCCGTCGAAACTAAAGCCAGGTAGGGCTCACCAGACCAACTATACGCGAAATGCACTGCTATTTCGCCAGACATAGGGGGGGGGGTAGGGGAGGGGGACGCTGTGTACAAATGCAGAGCGGAATCAAGCAATTAACGTTTTAGTAATCACACACACAAATCTAGCGTTCACTGGCGTTTTGTTTTTCGACTTCAATGCACAGCTGATCGTTCGGCGGACGCATTTTTAGAAGTATACAGGGTATACGCAGCTCACAAGCGATGAAAGGTGTCGTTAGAAGAGTGTGGTATGTGATAACGCCCTCTGATTTCAGTTTATCCTTTATTCTGCAGGCTCCCTGTGCCATGTGACGATATTTCGAAGAAGCGTTTAGTCGCGGACGCCGATTATATTCTAAGCCCGTCTGCGCGCTGCTCGCAGAGGGTATACAGTCGAGTCCACTTATAACAATATTGAGGTGCCATGAAAATATCATTGTTATAACCGATTATTGTGATAAGCGGGTTATGCCGAAAATAACAAAGAAAACGTGACAAACAAGAGCATTTAATGAGGGGAACATGATAAACAAGAGCACTTAATGAGGGGGAGTTGCTTAAACTTTTCACTTTTTAGCAGGTAGAAAACCGTAAGCAGTCAGCTTCGACTGCTTACTGGCCATCTTATTGACATCTTTTTGCAAAGCGTCCAACTGCTGCGCGTGGCCGAGCGGAAGGTTTTTAGCGCGCAGGGAGTCGATCATTTGCAATGCTTCCTGATGCGACACAACCTGCATGGGTTCCGGTTCCTCCTCGTCGTCACTGCTGTCGTCTTCCGCGCCGGTGACCGCAGCGCCCATCCAGTCCTCCTTCCATCCGGTCCTCCTCCTCCTCCGCGTCACCGCGGCAGGCGAAAGCAGCGGTGGCATGCGAGCCTCTTCGGCGCGCACTCGCCGCGTGCGAGGCCAAGTGCGCTATCGCCTGGCCGCCGCGCGTATGCTCTCATGCCCTTTTGCGTAATAGGCGGGGTTGGGGTGGCATTGTCGCAGCGTTTTAAATGTAGAGCATTTCTTAGCCTCGCCTCTTCCTGCGTCGGACGGCGTCCACAGCTCCGCGTCCGCAGCAGGTGCGCTTCTCCTCCTTCCCTCCTCTCTCTCAACAGCAGCTGGGCATGCGTCGTAGTCAGCCCGTTCGCTCCGTCGCGGTCTCGGCGTAACAGGTGCGTGATAGCAGCGCGGTGGGGCGTGGAATGGCGCGCGCTGCTTGCGCATGCACGCTCTCCCCCCCGTACTGCTCTCCCTCTACTGCGCGCGCTGCAAATATAAAGCGGCTAGCGGTCGCTCGTGCTTCAGTCACTGCGTTGCTCCTTCCTTCCTTGGTTGACGCTCGCTCCACCCTAACGCGACTTTACTCTCCTCTCTCTACCCCAAACCAACACCAACGCAACTACGACCCAACTACCCACCCTAACGCGACTTTACGCGGCGTTAACGACCCCCAATGCTCTGCATTTACTCGTGTTCCCCTCGCGGGAAGGCGCGGGAATTTTTTAGCGCAATCATTTTATTTAACAATGGAGTACCAACGTGCCCAGGACGATACCCTTATTAATTTCATGTCTAACGTTCGCCAGCAACAGCGAAGAAAGCGAGTTATATCCCCGGAATGGCAGCAAAGTGGCCATTGGCAACAAGGTTGCCAGGTCGCTATTGGCAACCGGTAACAAGGCTAGGCAAAATAAAATACCAACATACAGTCGAAGCACAACAAAAATAACTGTAACGCAGATGCTGGGTACGTTAACATACTCTAAACGTAGTTATATTGTGTAGCAACAAAATAAAATATAATTCGGTATTTCATATACGTGTCGCAGTGCACCTGGACTACCAGCCGCGGGCTATAGTGGAGAGCTACGGATCAATAAGACCGTCTGGGAAGGTTTACCGAGCAATCTTGACCCAACACCTGAGATGACGGCTGTCGTGGAGCTTGTGTCAGCGTTCGCAGGCATTGGTGCATTGATATCGGCTACTTACCGGGGAGCCCCACTCGCAATATCGAGGCAGGCCGGCCTCTGTGCTCTTTAGAGGCGCAAGTTGACGTGCACCATCCAACAAGAGCGCGAACATGCCCGAGGAAGCTACACCGAAGCTAAATCTGGGCTATGAGGCGCGCCGTAGCAGATCCAAGGCTACGGAATAATTTGGACCACCTGCGTTTTTTGGTTCGCTTCTCTCAGTTTCACCATCGCCGCCGGCGCTGGGCCACCGAACAACGGAGGAGGCGTCGTTCTGCAGTTGCAATTTCGCTCGTGGGTGTTGAAATCTCCGTGTTTCACGTTTACCATTTTTATTGCAAAATGTGATGTAAGTGCAGGTAAAGCGAGAAAACTGAACGTGCGTTCGTCCGTCATGAATTTACCCTTCCGCAACATTAAGCCGCTCCATATACGGCCCGCCTCCCAACTTCTATTTCGACGCCAGCGGGGAGACGGGTGACCTTCCACTGTCACTCGAACGTGTAATCTTGAACCCGCTTGTTATCCAGCGGCCTAACGTAAGTAAGGAGGCGGTCATTCCTCCGTTAGATGAAAAGCGCTCGGATGATGACGACGACTTCGATGTATGTTGCGCACGAACAAATATTTCCTTGAATCCAAGTATACAGCATATCATCATGCTCGACAACAGCTCATAAGTGTAGGGTAATAAATCTTGGGGGACTTAACACCTCATTGCCATGAATGCTTTTGGCCTTAACCAGCACACTATACAAGGCCACGCGATCTCACTCGTTGGTATACCGTGCCTCCGATCTGAGCCTGCGTGATTGCGGTTATGTAAAGCGTTGTACAGTAACTTTTTTAGCCTTAAAAGGGGTTATGTACAGAATGCACGAGTTACCATTACCTTTGATCCGAGAGTACCGTAATTGTGTGCTTCTCTCGCCAATCGCGACATTTGGAAGGCCATCAGACATGTGGCTTCGGGGGTTAATTCTGCTTGCTGGCAGAGTTACGGAGACTAGTCCACGAACGAGAGCTTTTAACCGCGGAGCTGTTTAGCAATTCGTCGATTCCGGCATTTTACCAAACTCAGTATAAGTGTATAAAGAAAAGGAACCCACCGTCACCGGCAGGATTCGGACCTGTCTGATAGATCAACGGAGTTAGAGCCAGTCGTCTTACCCCCTTGGCTACGACCGTTTTTTAGGGGCGAAGCTCCTAAAGCCATGGGTCCGTCCATCCCTTGTGTCTCGTGGTACGTGACCGCCGCATGCTTTCGGAGATGTCGCAAAGTGGGCCGCGTTGCACGCGCAAGAACCGGCTGCAACCGGCAGCGCAAACTCGGCACCGGGAGCGCGAGCTTGTCTGTGTTCGCCAACGGAGGCGCGAGCGCACGTGCACTGCGAGGGGGAGATCACGCAAGAGATCACGCCACGAACGCAGGCAGTCGTTCTCGGAGATCGAACGAGACGCAAGGACCTTTGCTCGTTTCCTCTCGTCTTGTTCGGGCACAAGTTCGCCCTAAATAAAAGTTTTCTTCAAATACGCACTCAGATGTATCCATATGAACCCTACCACGATCCGAGGAACGTGTATAGACTTAGTGTTTGCAAACTTCCCATTGCAGCCAGTACAAGAACCTCTCTCGCTCCATTTCACAGATCATAAAGCCGTCGTAATGAAGGGACCTCGCAATCCAGTCATGACAACGACGAAATGAAAAGAACAAACGAAGAAACGAAACAACAAACGAACAAGAACAAAATAAAAGAACAAAATAAAAGTTGATTGTACGATGTACGCACACAGTCTTACGTCTTTCTTAATGATGTAATGGGCGAACTTTCACGGGAGAGTTACGGTTACCGATGATCTCCCCCTCTCGAGCTTCGCCCCACTTATCATTCATTCCGTGGATATGGCGTGATTTTTTTTTCTTTATTGCACTCTGCTACTACCGTGAGTTAGTACCTGAGAGTCAAACGGCGTACTCGGCGGTCACGGGGGGGGGGGGGGGGGGGAGGAATCACGACACCTGCTCGACACAGAACACGTGATAGGGTACACGTTGCGACTGCGGGCGCCTATAGTTTAAGTGCGTGTGCTTTGTTTGTTCGTTCAGCTTCTTCGATTTGCTGCTTCTTCGCCGTTATAGCTACAGAGATGGAGTAAAAGTCGTCGTGGCAGCGAATAACAAGAAAATCGGCTGCAATCGTGGACTTAAACAGACGTGATGGTCGTGAAGGCTGTGACAGCTTCGCAGCCTGCAACACTTAAACGTTAGCGTGAACTTCCTTCATTTTCTTTATTTGTACTTGCTATGCACCGAAAACATAATAATATCTATTCATTCTACTATTATGCGTCAGGAAGAGGCCCTGGATGTACCCTAAATAAGATAAAAGAGATAGCACTGCACTGCAGGACCATTAGGCGCACTACGTATTGCGCCGTCCCGTGCAAAGTGAGGTGGCGCAATCGTGCGCTTGGCGACGACGGGAGCCACATTCACAAGGTTCCAAACGAGAAGACCCTCGCGTAGTCGACGAGCAGCTCTTGACGGGTGAAGCGGCACACGTAGGCCTCCCGAACTTGGAATCCCGCGCGGATGGCGAAGCACTGGCCTCGGCGGTCGGGCGGTGCGGGCGAGGTGAGCGTCAGGCTCACCGACAGGTCGCCCTGCTGTATCAGCGCCCGCAGCAGGCTGGCAGCGGTGACCGCGTCGTCGGCGAGCAGCACGGACACGTCCCTCGTGTCGTTGCTCATCTCCTGGACCACGGCGTAACCGATAATCTGCGCGCATGGTCCGGGTTGTAAAAGCGATGCTATTAGTGTCCCCAGCCTCCATTTCTTTCTGTGCACGTTGTCTGCTCTGCATATAATTCGTGATTCACTGTGTGCAGGGTGTCGCTTGACGGTACTATAAGTACTCCACTAAAGTGACGTCCAGCGTGAAAGCAACGAAAACTAACGTCAGGAATCACAACTATTGAAACCAACTATAAAAAGAACGAACTGGAAAAACCAGGAATCGAACAACCACCCCTCGCATTACGGAGCTAAGACAGAACCTCTACACTATTATCACCGCGTTCTGCTCCGCGCCAGCCTATCTTTGGCCTAAGATTAATAATGCAGTGAAATGGTAATCTAGCCGTGCTTTTAGCGCAAGGCCGACGGCACTCAGATACTGCGTCCATGACTTCTATGCATCCTGTTCCACTACCTTGATCCTAGGGTGGGCTGTAGATGGTAACTAAACGCGGTGTCACACAGCTGAGCCTGCTGCTGCGAGCGCACGCAACCTAGAAACACAGCACAATATCTTCAAGCCACCATAACGGTCGAAGGGATAAAGTACAGCGTATGGCTAAAATTGTGGCCCTGCCCACACCGCTTACGGTAACAGTCAAAGAGGCTGTCAGTGGATGCGTAAATAATATATTGCTGCACCAATGAAGTGAACAGTAGCCTAGCCGGCGCACGACGCACTGTCCACAACCGTGCCAAGGAAAAACGCCCCCGTCAAAGATACGGGCAAAGCGCCACTTTTTTTAAAAAGGCCACGCAGACAAAACACAGGTTTGTTTTATTCGAAAAATTTGGTGCTTCATAGTGCCCCAGCACTTTTACGGCAGCAACTGATGCTTTAGTCACAGGGAAATTAAGTTAAAATTTTTATTCTCCCGCCAAATTCTGTGTTTCGTGACGTCTGCTATGACGTCATATGTACGAGTCTTCAAGCGAACTTCTAGAGAGTTGTTAAGATTGCAGCGGGCTGCGGGGAGCTGTTTACCGTCATTCTTCCTAGATGGCGTCACCATAATGCTCTGCACCGCTCTTCGCCTTTGCTTTGTTTTTGACTGGACTTGAACGTGGCTTGTTTTTGTTACGGTAGGTAGTAATCGTTTAGTGAAACATGGGGTATGTTCGGCAAATAGGCCTGGGTCATGTAAGACAATGTAGTTTAGGCCGATCGGCCAGTGTGATTCTGAGACAATCCCAAAGCGCCGCACTGCTGTGCAGCTATAACAAGCACACTGCGCGCAGTAACAGCAGCAGTACGCACTGGTACTTCTATGTTTCCGTGTACTTTCGTAATTTGCATTGTTTCAGCCTACTATTCTTACTGCAGTAAAATGAGTATGCATTACACTACGGCTAAACTCACTCGCTCTGCAAGCTTATAAGCTCTGCCTAACTTGCTTTTGCTTTTCCCGGCCTCAGCCAATCGATAAGCTGCGCATATGACGTCATGTGTGTGCGGAAATGTGAGCTAGTGAGTCGGATGGGCATTCCCTTTTTTCCTAATTATGTAAGTTATTTGAGCGAAGTTTACGTCAAAGGTGGTGGCAGTGTGATTCTAACGAGGGAATCTTTCGAATGACCCAAACTTGTATTTTGTCTGCATGGCCCCTTTAAAACGTCTATAACTTAAAGTGGCTTTAATTTCTCGAAATGTCACGAAACATTAATGAACCTTCCTTTTTGCGCAACTGACGTTTTTTGATTGTGGGGCATCCGATCTGAATGGTGCCAAACATGACACCAAAACATAGGGCGATTTCCGCTTGTCTGTATATAAGAATAAGGAAACGCTGTCTGAAGACATGCTCTCAAATAAAACCGTGGGCAATGGCGCATAATAACGTTATCATATACGACGTTTATCTGCTAGACCCGTTTGCGTAGCGTATTTCAATTTTTGGTCAATAGAAGGGCTAGCAGGCCGCAGAAGGTGCTTTTATTCGGATGTAAAAGAACCAGGTTAATGCTGTTGGTGATACCGCTGTTAGGAAAGTGCCGCATAGAATACTACTTTTTCCCGGAATATAAAATCAAACAAGCGTACCAGTTGGAAACACGTTTATTTCATTTGTAATAAGGTAGCTAGTCACGCCTGGCACTATCGCTTAGACAGCGGCGAATTAAGTTTTATCTGAGAAGGTTTGAGAAATGTTATTCACAACAAAGATATCCACAAATATTTGTTTTAAGATTTTTTAATGCGGCTTTACAGAATTTGTGGCGGTACAAAACATATGATGTGATGCCTCTACATTTGCTATTAGAACGTTTGGGCGCAGATCATTGCCACTTTTCAATTTTCCCTGCCATTGGCACTCGAATAAAACGATTTCCGGCAGTTGCATTGGAAAAGTTTTGTATGTTTCTGGATTATATAACACGCCAACTCAATATGCACGAAGGGACATGTGCGCAATAAAAGTCTGTTTTCGTTTCAATTGAGTGAATACAACCTCGAATGCTAATTGAAGAGTCGAATCATAAAAATACTGAGGGTCGAATCATTTATGTGGTGACGTATTACTCTGCAAAGCTGTTTCGGTTTCATTGGGCTGCACACATTCATGAAACATAACCTGACTGGCCGGGGCGCCGTCCAAAGAAGTGCACAAAACTAAGCCGGCGGCTTGTCTGCCGGCGGTGCTCACGTAATTGAGCTTTCCCACGCCAAGAATAGCGGAGGTTACAAGAAGCCCAACCGGGGCTCTTTCGAACATCGTTGCTGGTGCTGCCGTGCTTCTGTATGGCTATTGACGGAGCACCCCAATAGTGATAACCTACGAGGCTTCCTTGGCATGTTTATAGCGCTTTACTTTACAACTTCATGCGCGGAACTCGCTGTTTGCGCGCGCTTCTCCGAAATTTTTTTATACTTTTCCCAACGTCAATGACAGGCCGCCTGATGACATAGCAAGTTTGCAGCGGCCACCAAATATCAGCCACCATTTGTCCGGAGTTGTGCCCTGAGTGCAAACCGCGTAAGTCATTAGCGGCGACTCAGATAGCACCGAGCCCCCAAAAGTCATGGTGGCGCCTCCAAGCCCATGCGCAGATGAAACACTTGGAAAATGATTATTGGTGGCGGGACGGGCTGTCACGCTCGACGCCACACTCTCTCGCCCTTACCACGGGTTTCCGATGCTGCTGCATCGCGCAATCTCCTCCTCTAAGCGGCTCTAATACAACGCCGAGCTACAACGCCACTCCCTCTCCACCTTCTACTTGCCTCAGCTGCTGCGGCGCCGCGGCCTATCTGCTCGCGGACGCCTCCTGTTTGCGGCCTTTTCCGGCTCAGGTAACCCTTAGGGGATGGATTTGGGGGGTGGCTACAGGGGCTAGAGGTAGACAGCTTCGCTGTAAAAAAAAACGGCCCAGCTTGCACTAGTGGTGCAAGGCTGGAGAAACAGTAGAGCTGGCGGCCCCTTTCCCTTCGTCGGAGACGCCCCCATATGGATTTCCGAACTTGCCGCTGAGAGATCTACATGATTGGCAGTCCTGGATCGTTTTGTCTGGTCTGTTCCACATCTCTCCCAGTGTGGACCGCGTTTGCACGCTCTAGAACAGCGGCAACCGGCGTCGCGAGCTCGGCGTATGCAGCGCGAAGTCAGCGTCTGTTCTGCACACTTCAGGCACAAACGCACGTCAACTGACGAGAAGAAGAGCACGCGAGAGATCACGCCACGAACGCTGGGCATAGTGTTCTCGAAAGCCGATTTGCCCGGCGCGGGGGGCTCCTTATGAGGCGCACGCTCGCGTGCGCTCTGTATTTTTTCTTGGTATTTTTTTCTGGTAAGCCTATACAGTGGAACTAAAAGCTTGAACAGCTCTGCTGTTAAAATTCAGCAACCTATTCCCCTATCGTTCAGCATGCCCTTCTGGCGGAAGCCCATGCACCGCCTTCTGTGAATTCTCAGCGCCCGATAAAAAATGTAGACACGAATCGCACTATCATGACTATGGGCAGAACACTGATACAAATGACTGGAATGGAAGGCCGCTCGGTGTAAACCGAGAGGCCGTGCTCGTGCCAGCATTTAAAACCGCTGTCACCACTTCGATATTCGCGAGTCCTCTTCGGCACCTCATAGCGCACCTCGAACTCTTCGTTGAGGGCGAACACGCATGCGCTTTGCGATGCCTGCACGAGACGCGTGACTAGCTCGGCCCGGTCGCAGTGGAACACGTCACGGTCGTAGCGAAGCACGCCGTCCAGGTCCTCGCTCTTGATTGGCTCCACGGTCACACCGTCAGGCTCGGCCGGCATCCGCTCGAGGCAAAGGGGCGCTGCCCATGTGCTCAGCAGAACAGTGGGCGACCTGTATACGAGAGCGGGTCGTAGGTGGATAAGTACAAATTGGTTTTAACTTTATGCCCCAAGGCAATACTTGCATGGTAAGAAGATGCCCCGCAGTGGCCATTTGGAACACCTAACGGGCCCTCAGCTGTGGAGGACACGAAGGTTTGATAACGTAAAAACAGCGCATCGACGGGAAAGGACGAGAGAACTGAGGATGCAGTGTTTCGAGGTATAAACTAATGTTCCAACCTGGGTTGGATTGAACTGGTCCGATGTTTACACATCTAGCGGTGAAGCAATTTTGAACGCACCTATTTGGAAAATTTGGATGTGCAATACAGTTTGGTAAAGAAGTCGTGAAAAACATGCATATATGTGCAATTGCATATCACTCTTAGGTGCTGCTTTAGTGGCACACAGCACGCGATCTTGGCGCCGGCGGTGCGAGGACTGTACGAGGGCTGCGCGTTTCGCAGCAGTCGCCACACAAGGTGTCAGAGTATGTCACCCCCTGACATATCTTCACTGTAAACACCTCATCCGCTAGCTTTCCTCCGAACGCTTCTACGGTCCCACCTTCCTGCATTTTTTTTGTAGCACTGTTTCCGCTGTCACCGCACATTCATCGCCCCTGCGCTGTTCGTTCACTTGTTACGATTGAATACACAGACGACTCCACATAGCCCAGAAATGGGGTCCTGAAAGGAGCGCTCCGAAAAGAAGTCCGTTGAAGGCGGTGTTTTGGCTCATGTCTTTCACTTCAACCAGAAATACAGCCGGCATGGTTGTCAAGTGAATCGGAAAATTGTTGCATGGCAGCGCAAATGACGCTAGCGAGAAATCGTAAACTAAAACATTCCGTGTGTGAAGCCCGGAGGCGCCATTCTCTACTACCGTGGAAGCTGTGCGGATGGCAAGAGTACTTCCTAGTTCGATTACTACTTAATCAAGAAAACGATTAAAATATAAAACTGATGCATATCAACGCTTTAAGCTTACTGATCCCTACCAAGCCCCCAATTAATTGAGAACATGTGCGGTGACTTATCCGCTAATAATGCAGTTTTGCGTATCCGAGCTTCAAGAGCGCCCGAACAATTCGTTCCACTGAATGTCCGAAATGTTAGCGAGACCTGCGCCATGATTTAAAATGAAGTTTGTCCCGTGTTTTTGAAATTCGTACGTTCCAAACATTTATAGGGGCCCTGCAACAATTAGGGGGTCACACAGCACCACAGAAAAAAAAAATTGCTGCTCTATGCCCATCACATAAGTTAGAAACCTGCTCAAAAGATTTTTGTCTGTTTCCGAGTTTTGGCATTCTTCGACCACTGGAATTACGTCATTACAGCAGGGTAGCGGCTATTGGCTGGCTTTTCTCCAGTTGACGCAATCAACGCATTTGATAGCCACTTTAAAAAGAAAATCACAAAAGCAAAGTAGAAACGGAAGGCATGTCTGCTGCGACGAGCAAATCACGCACGGTGCCGCTCCGTGCTGGCGATAACTATAGCTTTCACAGTGCTTCCAGACGTGAAGGAAAGAGGGAACGCATGTATCGGAAGTGTTGCAGAACGAGAAACCTGTGGACGTGCACCCTGAAATAAAACAAAAATGCTCGTAGTTCTGCTAACCATAATGCACCTTCGTGCGCCGTTAATTCAAGCACTGCGGCCAGGTATATGAGCTATCATGGCCCACAGTTTACAATTGGCGGTGAGTGCGTCCACGGGCGGCGCTGCGAAGTGCGCCCTCCTGAAGCCGACTTAGGATTCTCGCATTTGTCGTCAGCTGCACTCGGGCTCGCTCTCCCTGCTGTTTCATTGCGTTCGGTTGACGTCTCATGCTTGTCCGCACCAGGTTTTTCGTATGCGTAGCTTTTTATGATAATAATAGACTTAAACTCACATGCACTAGCTCAAGGTGTGAGTTAAAGTTTAGTTTTGGATACCGCTATACGGAAGAAACATTGGCGGCGTCGCCCCATTCCTTGCGAAGCTGGTCCTGTGCGGCACGTGCGCGAAGAGTCAGAGCTAGGCGTCAGATTATGTATTACCTATTCTTTCGAACAAGAGAACAGCCAGTTGCTAGTAACTGACAACAGCGAAAATGCAAGACCAAAACAAATTCCAGGCCTTCGGGGCTGTCGGCTTTGACAGAACGTATTACGATTCCCGGTAATCATATGTAAGGTCAAACAGTTTTGCAAAATTTGCCAAACGCTCGAAAGTATTGCATCACATCACTTTACGTTGTCATAGCATGAAAGTATGCCGACATGAACTATGGGATGCAAAAACTGTAGGTTTAGATCAAATAACCAACTGTGTGTATAGGCGCGTGCTGGTTTTATACCAGGCTTTTAACCAGTATGGAGGTTTATTCAGCAAAACAAGTCCCGTCTACGGTTAAGATACAGTAACACTACGTTTGTTCAAACTTGGAGGGATAGTTCGGTACATTTGCGACAGCCATATCTTCGTAATATTTAGATATGCGTTATAGACAAGCTGCTCTCAAGAGGAGGAGGAGAAGGAGGATAAAACTTTATTTAACAATAGAATCGAGCTCCTTAGTGGGCTGGGTCCTCAGTACAGGACAAGAGAGTAAGAGTAATTTTCCTCAATTCATAGAACGCCATCCTGAGTAGACCAGGATTTGTTCTTACGAGCACTAAGACGCGGGTTCGATTCCCAGCCGTGGTGGCCGCTTTTCTGATGGAGGCGAAAAGCAAAAATGCCCGTGTGTGCGAGATTTTGGCGCACGTTAAAGATCTCCAGGTGGTCAAAATTAATCCGGAGCCCTCCACTACGACGCGCCTCATCGCGTGCGTTGTGTCGGCGCGTTAAACCCTACAATCAATTGATCGATTTGTTCTTTAGGCCTGGAAGGGTTGAAAACAATAAAGAGCTGCTTGGAAATATTCATCGGTTTCGATTCTTGTAATATATACACGTATACTATCTATTGCGTTCGTTAGCCAGTATATCAAGCCTTCAACGCCATAATCATGTCCCAATAATTCGGGTTGAGAGTCAGTTCGTTATGATAACGTGGTTAAGATAGAAATTCGGAGCGCCAAATCCGCCTTTGACCACTCTGGACAACGTTGTCTGGGACACGATCGCGGTGGCTTAGCACAAACCATCTTATTGCATTTGCACCAGAATAAACAACGCACACTGCGGATATGCAAGTTCTTGCACGCAGCCATAAGGAAAGCCAATTTGTCAACACGAGAATGTATGCCATACAACCTGAAGAAAATATCCACACGATGTTTTTGAGCCTCCCAAACATCCCCAAGCTTCTCGATAAGACTTTCGTTACGGTGCAGAAAAAAAAATGCGTTGGGCACGGAAGCCCACAACAACGAAAAAAATGGACAGCCGTCTTATTTCCTGCTGTGCGATCCGCGTGTAGAGACCCGTTGCTTGGCACGTCGCATTACAGACTGTTGAGTCTTTATAAGAGCATCTCACAAATATTTTAGGTAAGCCTAGGCATTTCGAATACTTATAGAGAAGATGTGAGCACTAAACCTCGCAAATAAGATAGAAAGGACGAGTTACAAACTTCTGAGAGATCCTCTGAAGAACGTTGTTCTCTCTCTTCTCGTGTGTTGCAAACTTTTTGGTGATACAGTTTGAAATTATTTAGTTATGTCAGAAGCTGGCAAAAATAACTGAATTACTAGAAATACGCTTTGTAATGCACTAAAGCACCAAACCGGGCGATTTCTAGGCACTGCTGCCCTTCAGAAGCCGAGAGTAGCAGACGACAGCGGCGCGAGTCTCTAAGCCGACGTCAGTGTCAGGGGGAGCCACTCAAACATCTTACCGCCAATAGGACTGGAAAGCTGTGTCAGCGTTGTAACGATGTACAATGCGAGAACAACCTCGCCATTCAAATCTGCTCCCTTGGCCGCACTAGCGAAGCAGACGCATACGGTAACTCGTTGGAGCGTTGACAGGGCTGACGAGGTGAAAATACGTCTTCGTGAAACCCATGAAAACCTCCCGCGGTGTCTCAGTGGCTGAGGCGTTGTGCGGCTGAGCTCAAGGTAGCGGGTTCGATCCCGGCCATGGTGGCTGCTTTTCAGGCGGAGGCTAAAAGCCAAAACGCCCGTTAAAGAACCCCAGGTGGTCGAAATTAATCTGGAGCCCTCCACTACGGCGCGCCTCGCAGTCAAGGTAGTCGGCGTGTCAAGCGTCATGCATGAAACTCAAATGTTTTAGACAAAACAGCATAGCGTTAGGTGACGCATGCAGCCGATGGCTTAGCGGGAGAGCCGCAAGTTATAAGCTGCGCATCGTGCGCGACTTAGACTCCCCCTCACCTGTACGGAAAGGGTGGCATTTCCCTCACGAAGTCCGGCTCGATGGGCTCCGGGATGCGCACCATGAGGTTTTCGGAGAGCTTGTCGACCAGCGCAGCCAGCAACTCGCGGCCGATGCCCTGGCCGTGGTGGTCTCGATGCACCGTCAGCTGCTCCATGATCATAAGGTTGCTGGCGAAACGACGCCACGAGATGCTGCCCAGCACTTGTTCTGCAGCCGCGTGCGGAGGTTCGCAGTCCAACGGGACGTCAAGATATTGGCGACGTGTCATGGGGGAGCTTCCGGAATCTCCCTTCCTCTCTTCCCAACCCCTCCCCTAAGATTATCGGCACAAAATATGAAGCAGAGGTCACTGTCCAAGTCAGAAAATAACGCGACGTTTCGGAGCGCTGGCGACGGCTCCCTTGTGACAACGAAAAACAGGCGAAAGATTCTTGGCAAGAATAATGCTTATTTGTCTTTCCATATTTTTAGTGTGGTGGTTTAGACAACTAATGCGGTATTGTTGAAAAAGGTCTTTTGATCCAACTAATTCATTTTGGAAATTGTTTCTGTAGGCCTCGATTGACAGGTTAGATCCATTCCCGTTGTGACATAAAGGACAAATAAGCCGACAAACGTGCGTACGAGATCCATGACCTGTAGCTTATGAGACGTTGAAGTTCGTTTTGATTATGAATGCTAGATACAATGTTAGGTATAATAGAGGCTCATGCAAAGCACAGCCACGTAGGTTTCAGGAGCGCAAATTGACAGTCAAAAATACCGCATTGTAAGCCTGATCATGTCTTTTGTACAGATGCAAAGGTTGAGCGCTGCAGCATGTGGCAGTACGAAGTGACGCCGATGAAACTAACATTGTTAATTGGGTCGAATATAAAGTTACACATCTGCACGCAGGGAAACAAGTTATTCCATTGCAAGTCTCCTCATTGTTATCTCCCTTCTTTCCCCAGCGATCGTTAACAGCGTATATTTGCGCCGTGCCCTACTTCAACAAGAGGCAACAGATTCGGGGGTAACCTCGCAATGTGCGGTTGCCAAGGCTTTCACACAACTCTCTCAGAGGCAGCTGCACGCAACCAATAGAGAAGCTTAACCAAACTTTATACCAGAAGATCAAAGGAAAAAAGAAGACTTGATGCCTTCAGTTCTTTATTTATTATTATCTGACAAGTGTCGGCACGGCATATTGCGACTACAGTCAGCACGGTATAGACATAACATAATACGTTTCGCCAAAAGTATATTCGAAAATAATACCAGAGTGGAGTGCGCTTATCGGAAATTTAAGTCAACAGCTTAGCATGATTTTGCGTTTGAATTTTAATAGTGGTACATGCCTCGCGCAGGAGCGTCACGCTCGACTGAGGCTCCCAGACTTGTTTCAAATTTCTAGACACCTGATGGCCTTATCTGTAGTCGCTGATGCAGCGAGCGCGGTAAAAGCGTTCCCGAATCAGTTCCTGACTCTCAAGTCACGCTCGTCCACCGGCTCCAGTCAATGGTACGACGAGCATTTTTCTCCTTCGTGGCGACTACATGGAGAATATTCGAGCATAGTCAAACTTGAGCTCGTAGTCGCTGAACCTGCTGACCGAATACACGGTGACCTTCAAGCCGAGGAGCTTAACGACGAAGGACTCTTCCTCGCTGGGGTACAGCGGGCTCACGAAGACCAGGCCCTCTTCGTTGGCCCCCGGACAGTGGGTGATGAAGCTGTGGATCAGCATGCATGCTATGCTCGGTGAGTCTGCCGCCAGCATGTAGAAGTACCAGGTCCTGTCAGTCATCGCGTGCACCACGCTGTAGCCGGCCACGGAGCCGTCCGGTCTCAAGGCCACCTCGGTCACCGCGCCCTCCTGCTCCACGTTGATCTTCACGACGTGCGACCGGTCCACGCTCGCCAAACCCACGTCGTACCTGCGTTGCATGTATTCGGAGCCCATACGTCGTTAAAACCGCGGACATCGTTATAACGATTTGGGTGCGCTCAGAATTGATACCACATGGTTGAGGAATCTATAGTTCGTTCCAGAAGCTGGCTGCATCACTGTGGAGGCTACGCTGTTGCAAGCAGTCCGCCCACTGAGGGCTCCTAACTTACCGTGAAGGAAAGCGACAATAGGCACCTGGTTCTTACGGTTCCACCTGCCCATAGCTGAGACGGAAATGTCATTTCAAGGCCCCCTTCATGGTGGGTCGACGTGGTCAGTGGGCGGGCTGTTGACAACAATGTGGCCTGTACAGTGCTTTATGCAGCTTCTGAAATGTACTATACGTACAGCGTTTCTAGCGCACGTCCCACAGCCCCGGCGTCACTGCGTTTTGCGTTTACTTACTTGAGGCCGCTGTCATAATCGTTAAAAAAAACTTAAGGCGCGATAGTTAAATGATCCAATTTCGCATTCGAAGTGCAATATAACGTAGAATATTAATCTATAAACTACTACGTTCTTAATAAAGTGAGGGGAACTGACGTCAGCCGTTATATGAAGACAATGAGTGAATTCAATTACTGCAGTAATTGAACATTTTGCGTTTCCTCACACGAAAAATTCGTTTTCACCATTCACTGCCAATTATTTGTTGGGGAAAACTGCTGCCACGACCGAAGGTTGGGTTTTACCGTTTACTTTGTCAGTTGCTCTTAAAAAAACGAGCGAACATTTCGCGCAAGAACAGTCATTGTCCTCTCGGACGATAATGCCGAAACAAACGAACGGATAATCAGTACGTATACGCCTCTCCAACGACGGTTGGGATGTAAAGGTCTGGTCAGGACGTCCTTGCGAACGGTACTGTGATTCTATCCTTGTTAAACGGTGGATTTATTATTTCCACAGTATCTCAAAAACCACCCAGTCACGTTACTTTGTACTGCAATAGCCACATCAGGGTATTGCGAAATCCAAGATAGAAGTCGGGAACGTTCCAGAACTTCCGTGGTAACAGCGGACAAGAACTACGGGGCGGTCGCGAACGGTGGTTCCCCACTCCGGCATCGTTCCTACATTATCTTCAAGTATCTATACCGAACTCGTCACAGTTACCGTGCGGTTACTAATTTTGCATTTCCGGTGATGATGATGGATCAAGGCGGACAAAGGCAAAGAGCCTCATGACTATGATGGTAGGTCTTCATGGGATCCTACGATAAAATGTTATCGTTGGGGGTTAGTTTTGTATAGATCAAGGATTTAAACAGGGGTAAGTCAGGATGCTTCATTTTTCTGAGACACCTCGTTACTTTCCCCTCGGTACCGTTCTTCAATAAATAGAAGAGAGGGAGGAGGTTTAAGTTGGCTAGTTTGGAAGGAACTTACTCTGTGGTTCTTAACTACGATTAACAACGACGACAAGAAGAAGAAGAAGAAGAAGAAGAAGAAGAAGAAGAAGAAGAAGAAGAAGAAGAAGAAGAAGAAGAAGAAGAAGAAGAAGAAGAAGAACAACAACAGCAAAAATACGCACCCGCGAAGCCTTTCCCAAAGGTCCTCCTCGTACCGGGTGATGGTCACCCCTTCTGTGTGCTCTAGCTCCAGCCTCTTGGGGTCCAGCCTGGCGGCCCTGGTGCGACCGAAGGATATGTCGGAGCGGAGCATGAAGAGGTGCATGCGGTCGAAGAGCGGCTCGAGCGCAGTGACGCAGCGCATGTACTTGTTGTCGTCGCCGCACTTGTCGAGCGCAGCCAGCAGTAGCTCAGTGCCGATTCGCCTGCTGCGGACTCCCTCCTTGACCACCAGCAGGCTGAGGTACGCCACGCCCTCGCTGTAGCGCACCATCGACACGGTGCCGTACACCTCGCCTGGATGCCACGCGGATGTACCAGCGAACTCTCGCAAAAACGCCCCCGAGACCGGTTCAAGAGCCGAAACGTTCGCTTTGGTTCGCACGTGGCGACCGGCACATGTCGGTACGCGCGCACCACCGTTCAAAATTTCTTCCTTGGTTTTAGGCAGCAGCATCTTTCAGGCGAACAGGCCATACTGTGGCGTTTGAATTGAACCGTACCGACAGTGTCACAAACATGAAATTGAGCCTTAAGCGCGAGACACATGGACGACTGGTGCATGCGAATCACATGCGACTGATCGTTACGACGGTCGCCACGACTAGTCTTACGCGTGAATTTGAGACAAATGGTATGGTCCGATGCGCGCGTGCGATGCGTCGTCGGCGCCGCTCCGCCCACTGTTTTTGCTCCATGGTTGCTTCCCTGTTCAGGCGCACTCCGGCCGATTTAGATATGTTCAAGAGAAACCCGAGCAGGAAAAGAAAATTTATAACTTGAAGTGAACATGAATACTGTTAATACGTTATACATTGGATTTTTATGTGTTCCGCCGCGGTGGCTCAGTGGCTAAGGCGTTCTGCTGCTGAGCACGAGGATGCGGGTTCGATTCCCGGCCGCGGCGGCCGCTTTTCTCATGGAGGCGAAAAGAAAAAAAACGCCCGTGTGTACGAGATTTCGGCGCACGTTAAAGATCCCCAGGTGGTCAAAATTAATCCGGAGCCCTCCACTACGGCGTGCCTCATCGCCTACGTTGCGTCATGGCGTTAAACCCTACAATCAATCAAATCAATCAATTTTTATATGTTCAGTACAGCGGTGTGGGAACATTTACCAGCAATGATTCCACTTGTCCATGCTGTAGGTACTACGGGCAACATGCGTCTACCAGTCGGAGAGCGCGCGGATCGGCGGCGGCGGCAGCGGTGAGCTGCTCGCAACAGAATACTCGGAATTGCCACTGGCGCCACCTGGGAAGGGGGGGGGGGGGGGGGAAGGGGGGGGGAGGCTTTGAAAGGAACTTTCTCAGGGATGACACCTTCGGGCTCTAACTGGCTGTGTGTGGCCGCACGATGATCGCAACGAAGGCACGACTGCATCTGTCTTGCCAGTCGCACGTCGTGAGCCTCCTCCGACCAGCGAACTACGCCAAAACCGGTCCTAGCGATCAGTCGTAACGATCAGTCGCATGCGAATCGCATCCGCCACTGGTCCATGTGTCTCGCGTCTAGCGTCTCGTCGTAACGTTCTTCCTCTGTGTCTTTTCCTTAAAATATTCTATCACCCCGAACTACGCAGCGAATTCATCCTTGCGCCTATTACATTTCTGCTCATTTAGACCACTCGAATAAAGTCAGGATACCCCATGCACGGACTAACGCCTTCTCACAGTCTTTTTCCCCGGACTGCCTCAGACTGGAACCACCTTCTCGACCCTATTGCCTGTATACAAAATCCGGTATTGTTCAAAAACGCCTTAGTTAACATTGTATATTAAGAACATTTTGTACTTACCTGCCTCTAATTACTACTTACTGTACTTTTTTGCTTTGTTACCTACCTAACTGTATAATTACGAAATGTTTGTGCTCCATATTGCCTGTAATTTCACTCACTGTATTTGTGTATTACCCACTCTCCTCTGTAATGCCTTCTGGTCCTGAGGGTATAAATAAATAAATAAATAAATAAATAAATAAATAAATAAATAAATAAATAAATAAATAAATAAATAAATAAATAAATAAATAAATAAATAAATAAATAAATAAATAAATAAATAAATAAATAAATAAATAAATAAATAAATAAATAAATAAATACGAGAACGGCGCACGGCTGGGCGCGAGGCGTCAGCCGCGTCGTAAATAATTGTGGCGCTACAATTCACTATACCCGAAAACTGGTTCACTGCCGGGCTTCCGAAAGAGCCGGGTTACTCTTGCATCTTATTACGCGAGTCCAGCAAAGTTTACAAACTGTGTAGGCGCGTTATTCGCTGACGTTTTATTATGGCCACTATAACTCGGCTTTACACTCCCCCCCTCCCCCCCCCTCCCCCCCCCCCCCCAAATAAAGACTGTTGTTGCAACTGCCGTAATATCTTTAAACAAGACGTCATTTCACGTCTCAACCAACCGAACTGCGTGAAACGCCGTTTTTTACGTCCATAGCGCATGATATGGCTGTTACATGGCTAGTCTGAACATAGCCTAAGGTCGGGTGCAGAATGCTGCCGCAACTGTCGTAACAACTTTAAAAAATGACGTAATTTTACGTCTTAGCCGACCAAACTGCGTGACGTGCCGTTTTTGTACGTCTATAGGTCACGATATGGCTTTTGCGTCGGTAGTCTGAACGTAGCATAACTCCCCTTTACCTGAGGCAATGAAAGCATCTGTTTGAGGGAAGATGTCTTACGATAGCGGATCGCATTGGCTGTGGCGTTATCAAGGTCTACATCGTATGACATGCTTTTCGACGGCAACCGCAAACACAAAGGGTTGTTTTCATGAGGGTGCGAGTATAAGCGTTTCGCTTAGCATGGCCGTTTTCTGCTACGTTCGCACTGGTGTGTCTGCATTATGCAATACCTTAAACGGCTTCCCCAAAGTATCGAAAAGTTCCCGTAGGTCGCCGCAGTGTGCGCGGCAATTGTGGGTGTGCTCGGTTTACGGTGAGCAAGGATATGCGAGTCTATGCGGCATCTTGGGATTACGATATCAACTTTATAAGACGCAAAGCTTGACGAAGACAAGCGAACAGAACGGAGCATGCCCTTTAAAATATTTTCTGGGGAAACAGTGCAGGAAAGCGGATACAAGAAGGGAGGGGCACTACAAGCGCTACAAACACTGCACTCAACTATATATTACCACGGTTTTAGCGAACTGAAGACTATCTGGAATGCTCACGAAGACATATTTCGAGCATAGGCACATTCGCACCGGCCTACACACATTTTACTTGTCGGTCTAACAGGAAATTTCTGAGAAAACATTTGGCGTATTTCTGAAATACCGGTTTGCTGCTTCGTGACTGCGAAATGGCTCTTCCCATATTCCCAATGCAAAGCGCAGTTCTGATCGTGTGTAAGCTACCTTCATCGCTGACTGCAACCAGGAAGCTGTCCGGTTGCATCTTCCACGATGTCTCGATAGTGCTCTTGGCGAACACGTAGTTGGTCTGGAGGCGGATCTTGTAGGCCTGGTCCAACTCTTCAGGTCGCATTGCCCTGATCACGTAAGGCCGAGGTGACCTGCCTCCAGAACTGCAACGGAATGAACCACCACATGAATGAATGAATGAATGAATGAATGAAAATTTTACACAGAGGAGCTACTTCCGTTAGAGCAGGGTACAGATTGGTGCAGAAATTAAGTTCAGTAGATTGCTCGGAGGCAAACAAAATACGTGTGTATAGTTGTGTTCAGTGTACACACTATACAAAACGAAACTGTTGGGGCTCAGGTCAATAAAGGCATTCACACTTTTGTTGGTGGTGTGCACTACTCCGGAATTTACGTCTCCAGGGAACAAATGCCGTGCTGGGTAAAGGGGGTTTATGAATAGAAGCCTCGTTAAACCTCTTAAATACCAAAATATACCAAAGCAAAGCCCAACCCATGCCAACGCTTGCATGACAGTTTAGGTTAAACGGGCTTAATTACATCTACTACAGCGACTAGACCAGTCATGAAGTTACACAGCCATCAGTGCCATCGATTCATTTTTTTAGTAAAATTTCAATCTTGAAAAGATACAACAGGCAGAAGGCCCAAGCGTATTTCTTTTTCTAATAGCGACAACTTACAGCGCTCGTGTTTGTCACCTCCTTCTTCTTGTGTCTTGTCTGAGTTTGCGCTGTTTTCCCTTTTGACAACTTGGTTTTAGGGGAAAGAGAGGTAGGTAGGCCATGTGATG
>NW_027526295.1:153167435-153275015 GCF_048455015.1 Haemaphysalis longicornis
GGTTTTTGGTTTGTTCATGTACATGTGCGCGGATGAGCACGTCATTGGGAGTGCGTCTTAAAAATGGACGCAAGGAAAATGTGGTAGAAAAGTTGAGCAGTGGCGCTGGCGCTGTATACATATTGCAGACGATGTATCCGTCGAATTCGCGAGGCAGCGATAACGACGAGTTTGGTGGTTGTTGTTGGAGCTTCGACGCCAGAGATGAAGCGTCCATGTGGGAGGGGTTTCCGCATTTGCGTGTCTAGTCTAAGCATCGATAAGCGTGACTATACGCTTAACGTAATGATTTCTTTTATTGCAGCCACAGGTTTCTATATTCTCGCGTCTTATTTATGTATAGATAAGCGTGACTTTAGGTCTGAAGTAATAATTTTGTATTGCGCGTAATTACTTTACGAACGTCCACAGATGTGCACGTAGATTTTTGGTGTGCAGGAGGTGAAAACCTGGGATTTACAAAGCTCTGGATCACAGCGTCTGACTATAATTGCTTTCCGAGCACTGCATTTCTTTGAAATTGAATTTTTTATGTAACTTCAGTTTCAATGTAACAATAAAGGTGCATTGAAGCGAATAAAAATGCATTTCGTCACTGCATCTTCTTATCCAAGTCGTGTAAATTTTAGCGGCAATTTATACCTGTTTTAGGGCGCAGCCCTTTGGCGCCCGTCTCTGGGCTGAGCCGCGTCACCGTCGCAACAGAGTGAACGATGGCAAGACCTAATAGTGAAAAAATGCAAAGGAGGGGAGTGTCGCGAAATTGTGAGGGGAGGGCGGTTGGCCGTGGCAGCGCGAGCGCTCTCCAAAAATGTGCGTTGGGAGAGGGGGGGGGGCTTTTTCCGCACGAGACGCTTGCCTGTGCGACGTTGGCGACAACGGGAGTGGGAGGGGGGGGGGGGGGGGTGATGGTGTGCGCTTCCTGCCTACGACGCGGATCGCGGTCCCTTTCTGAGACACGCACTTCGCGCCGCCGACGCAGAGGCTCATCATCGGTGCCGCCGAGAGAACCCACGAGTGAGCGCTGCCTCAGCGCACTGCTGCTGCTCCGAAATATCGCATTACGGAGTATCGCAACCGCAAGCCAATTTTGTAATGATATCTTCAGAAGGTGCCTAATCGCCTTTCGCGGCTGGCTAACCAATCACAGCGACCGTTTGCTCCAAAGCTGTCAGCCTGTAGGTGGTCGTGGTTTTTCTTCGCACCATGTGCAAACTAAAAAAGTGAGCAGAAAGGAGGTGGAAGCGAAGAGAACGTGACACAGCCGTTTGCGGTCAAAGAGGACTCCTCCCCATGAGCAGCGGTATCGTGGATAACCACATCATTGCACTGTTCACGTTAATGACGACCCGGTGGCAACATTCATTTTCGTAAACAGTACAACTTGCACTTCCTGAAGGCACCTTACGCCATCTGCTGGTTTGTTTACAACACTGGCGACATTGTTATATTCTATTGACTAACTTTAAGCTACTCGCAGTTCATAAAATTAGGCAAAGGACGCTAAATGAAAGCAGCCCATGACCCAATCAACCAACTCCTTTGGACAATCCGTAAAACCTGCAGGTCCTACTGCTTGAAGCACGGACTGGCTACGCCATCACACCAGACATTAGAGATAGGTGATAATGCATACCTGCCAGGTTTCGCGAATTGTCCGGGTGACTGCCGGATTTTGATGGTTTTGTACAGTGTACGACCGAAACAAAAATCTCCCGAATACGCCCCCGTGCCCCGTGTTTGGCCAGATCTTTCACCCAGTGTGACCTCATTGTGAGGGAGCTACCTGACAATCCAATCATACGCCAATTGACATCGTTACCAGTGAAGAGCTTAGACGCCTAGCCCGCCATGCGCGCAAGTTGAACTGGGGCGTTATTCAGAAGCTTTGTCCGTTTCAAAAGTATCCGCTTTGAGCGAGCCGTAATTGGCTAAAAGCGAACACCCGGATGTTACGCAACGCAAGCACGGCGGAGCTGCGCCGCGGCTTCTCGGAGCAGACGATTTGGGGCAGACATTTTTCATCGCCTTGTTGTTGACCTGCTGGCGGAACAGGTAATCAATAAGTAATGTTGACCTGTTAGAAATGTCTGCAGAAGCAATCCGCCCCTCGAAGACGACTGTGCGGTGGCTATGCGACGAGCTGCGAGACGAACTTGGCCGGCGGCAGTGGAGGCTCAGTGTCGAGTACCAAGTGATATTCGCGCTTCGTTCTTCGCTACCGGTGACTTTCAGTCAGTGGTCGGTAACGAATAAATGATATCGCTGACACAGCCCTCCGTGAGCCGGTGCACCTACGCCGTCGCCATCACACAGTGAAATAAACGATCGTCTTCGAGCTTGATAGCTGTCGAGCAGTCTATCAAAATTTCACGAGCCCTTGGCAAGAGATTTATAAACCTTTATTGGTACTTTACGAATACACATACCAGCTTAACGTTCGTAGACATGACGCGAAGCAGACGTGTAGTTAAGAAACGAAAATCCCGACCACTCACACATTTTTTCACTCAGAGTACCACAGAAATGCCAACACCGTTACGAACCATTCGAGACTCTTGGAAAAGCTCGCATCAGCATGTAGTTAAGAAACGAAAATCCCGACCACTCACATTTTTTCACTCAGAGAGTACCACAGAAATGCCAACACCGTTACGAACCATTCGAGACTCTTGGAAAAGCTCGCATCAGCATGCCTTTTTAAAGAACCGTACACTCGCTGTCCGTGTAAAAGCGAAGCAGTTAGATTTAACCTCTCCATCTTCTTGGTGAATTATGAAGACGAAATAATGAGGTTCTTTTGATTCTCGAGCCGAGAGGACGATCTCGACTCGCTCCGATGACCAACGTCCGATGCTTGAAGCAGGTGAGGGATGAGGACTGCCTTTCTTGCTGGATATTAGGTTTATTTACACTATTTACATTACTCCAAGTATTTACATCAGGACAGAATGACGGTTACATTGTCACTCTACCCGCAGCATCCTGTTCGGCGAAGATTCATACTGAACCAGATACCTCTCGACCGACCGAGCGACCGACCGACCCCCGGACAAAACCCGACACTCTGGTTTTGATCCCAAAAACTACGCTGCTCAAGAAAGAGCGAAAACCCGTTTCAGCATGATTCATATGGACCACAGATTCGCCACAAGAACCAACTAATTCGAAACATGCCCCCACCTGCGGTCACATGACCCAACACTATCTCTCTCATGCAGTCATGATGCATTACCTGCGCACGTTATTGCAACCGACAAGCAAATACAAGACATCTGCCACCCAGTCACTAACCACGCGGAGGGGTCGAACCATGAAGTTAAGCGGGCGGCACCTGCTCAAAGCCAAAGCCGAACGCTAAGAGCGGTCTTCGCGCGGCTAACATCTTACAGTGTCCTCGCCTTGCCGCCTCGCACTTGTCCGCGCTCGCGCCGGCACAATGAGGGAGTCGTAGCTAATCCCTTTTCCAGACAAAGGCACGCCGCTGCCCGCCGCGTGACTGGCGGGAAGAGCTGCTCCAAACCTATAGTTCACACCACAGGCTATGAGCAGCACTGTGGAGGCTACATTGTTGGCAACAGTCCGCCCACTCAGGGCGCCTATCTCACCGCGAAGGAAGCGACAAAAGGCGCCGGGGCCCTGCGGTTCCACCTGTCAAGAGAGGAGAGGAAAATGTCCTTTCATGGCCCCCTTCAAGATGCGTTAGGCGACCTCAGTGGGCGTACTCTTGGGAGGACAACCTAGTTTCCTGGGTATAGATCAGACTCGCTGAATATCTACTGAGCCTTGAGGCTATTGAATAAACGAAACACAACAATAAGTGCGTCGATGCCGAAATACGTAACACATGCTTATTATCTTGATACATGGTCATCGTCCAGGGCATAATAATCATGGCCCAAGCGCGAAAAATTTGAGTAACCTTGTCGCATTTTACGCTTTCGTGCCGCAGGAAACAGTTGGTTGCAGCTGCCATCTTTCGACATTCGTCCCTAGTGGTGACAACGTTAACCTTCGCCATAGAAAAATCTTATCATGTTTAGGTCTTCAAAATACGTTCAAATAAACACTTAAAAGATAGTTTAAAGTATGTTTGGTTGTTTAAAATGTGTTTACAAAAACAGTTGGGCGAAAGTCAACCCAAAGCCCGCATACAACGGAAGTAGGTCACTATTAAATGGACGGAAAACGGACGTTTCCAAAACGGACAAACTTGAGAATACCGCCCCTGGTCAGCACCATAGAAACGCTTAATGCGAGAGGCAGCTCAGCATAGTAAAGAAAAATTTAGGGAAGCTTGCACTAACGCGCAAGTCCTGAACGTCGAAGCTGTTGTAGGCATAGAGTTTCATACTAATATATACTAGAGGGAAATATGGCGTTGCAATCGCGGGCCGTCCTGGGCGCCGCCATAGCGGCTAGAGGCGTTCTTCGCCTACATGGCTTGGCTCGAATCCAAAGTCAACAAAAACGAGCAAAATCTTTTTTGTTCATCTTGCACGGAGCTTCTAAATAATCCCGGACTAAGAAATCCTTTCGGAGCTTCAGTTTTACAACATCAAAACAAATTTGATTAATCTTTCACAGTAATACTGCTGCTTTTCTGCAGCCAGAGGCAACTTCTCAGCCTGTTCATGAGCTATGCCAAGAACAAGTGGAACGTGCCTTCCCGGTCATCGCCTCGTGTAACGGCCAACCAAGCCCTCTCCTTCTACTCCGGCCGCTCTCCCCCAATTGCTAGCCCTCCCAGTTCTTTAGTCACGTGACCGTGTAATCTTGGGGAGACGCGTGGTGGAAAGCGGCAACGTTGGCAAAACGTGCTCCGCTCGGGTGATCCCGCTTAATAATCTCTTGGCCCTACCTAACGACATGTGGGCACTGCAGGCGTACCACTCACCTCTATTAGGAAGTGGGCGATGCGTTTGGCATTGTAAAATAAAAAAGGCACGGACAGCCTCTACAGTGGCGCCAGATTTCCCTCTAGTATATATTAGCATGAAACTGTATGGTTGTAGTTCAGTATTTCCGGACACATAATAAGTTGCTGTGTCATTGGTTATTTTCATAGTTGCGGTGCTAGTAATCGTCGCGATATGCATCTTCACATGGCCGTCGTCTTCGCGGCGAGCGGTGAATGCAAAGTCATCCTCAGCATTGTAGACTTCCACCAGCTCAAATGGGCGAAGCTTGCGCTAAGTCACGCGAGTATTGAACCATGGCGAAGCTGAAGGATTTCATTATACGTGAGCACAGTAGGGCACATCACCACACATCCGTACAATATTCAAATTGTTTATTTACATGTTCCGTCGTTGCTTTGCACTGTGCTAGTAGTAGTCATCGTCATATGCATCAGTATCGTCATGTTCCTCACGCGAAGCATTACATGCGCGGGAGGGCATGCCGGCAGCGCTGGGGTTTATATTTTTTAACAAGAAAGTGTTTTATTCCGAGATTTACGAAGATTTCACTTACGTCATATCCGTCACGGAAGTGACGTCAGTACAACGGAGAAAGCGGCCTGTAAAGCGTGCACCTCTGCACACAGGTCTTCGTGCGGGGAAGCAACCTTTAGTACTAAAGAGTTCGTTATTCTTCGGTTTGTTCGTTTTCGGGTTTTATATTTTAACACGAAAGTGTTTTATGCCGGGATACACCAAAATTTCACTGACGTCATAACCGTCACGGAAATGACGCCAGTACACCTTTGCGGAAGCGACCCGCCAGCAGGACGTCGCTCGCCAAGCACACCCACGAGACAGCCGCCGACCCGCAAATCATGCTCAGCTACAGCTTTCGCTGCACATTTCACTTTCGTGTTTTACCGCTTCCTATGACAGAGGAATCAACCAGAGTTTTTTTTTTTTTTTGCTATTACCTTTAGCTGAGCGAGCCGGGGACTCGGTGGTCGCCGCGAGGCCCACGCTGACGAGCGCTGGGCATTTTCTCACTCCTCGTGGTTATTACCAGTTTTTTTTTCTAAAGCTACCGCGCGTGCCGGGAACGCTCGGTTGTCGCCGCGAGGCACGCGCTCACGAGCGCTCGGCATTTTCTTTGTACTTTTTGCTGCAACACTGAATTTATGACTTGTACAACAGCTCCGCTGTTAAAAATTGCACCCAGTTCCCAGCAACCGTGTCCGACACGACCTGCAGTTGCGCAATTGTCACAGGAGCGAACATTGCTACGCTCGACAGTATTCACAGGAATTCCTGAAAAGGACGGCTTCAGTCACGTCGAAGATTTAGCAACTGACCAGTGGCGTAGCTTGCTAGTAGCTTAAACGGTCAGTTCCTGCTTTGTTGTAGCTAAATTAAGGATACATGTAAACTGTTCCATTTTGTTGGTACTAATTCTTTCATCTCTCAGCCCCCCCCCCCCCCCCCCCGCTTCCGGTCAGATCTCAGAACGTGGTAGGTATGGGAGTTTATCCGACAACATGAAAAAAAAAAAAAGACCGAACGGCATTTTACCCACATCGCCACCTTTCTGCGCGTACATCCTATGCCACAACAACAAAAAAACGTGGCAAGGTGGACGAAGCCAGAAGAAACACAAGCCACACTGTGTTCACACATACAATGATTGCAATAAACCACAACAAAACCAAAATGAAGCGTATATGTTCCTCTGCTTTTTTGCAAAAGATTCTAACCTTCTTCAGTTGACTTGAAACTGTCCGTGTGCGGGGCGGACATAAAAACACTATCAAGAGACGCGGCAGCCGTCTTGGAAAGTACTTTCCTTCAAGAGACCTGAACTACGTGGTCCGTGAACGGGGCGAATGGGTGGAATTATACTATACCACCTGCGAATTTTCTTTTTCTTTTCCTCTCCTCCCGTTCCTCTTTTGCAACACGAGGAGTCCAACCTCTCGGATATAAATTCATTCATTCATTCATTCGTTTGACCTCTGCGACATTGGTATACAGTCTCCGGTTCAAATGTTACGGCCAGGGTTCGAGCTTGTGCAATTACGGTTGCTTTGTGGCAATTTTTTACGTAAAAAAATATCGAAAAGTAATTTTACAAACTTTTATGTAAATAACAGTGATTCAGTGTGTTCTGGGTGTCTTTAGGTGCAGTGGGCAGCCTATCCTTATATTTAAGTTATGCTCTGCCCCGTGCCAGAAGTTCTGATTCCCTTGAGTCAGGGAAACGGGACGTATCGACCCGGTTAGTAAGGGTATGTGCTGCTACTGTTCTTGTTGATTATTAGGATGGTGACGATATGTCCTTATGTATGCGCAAATAAATTTCTGCGTGGAATCCGGCCTAAATCATGTTCTACAATTAAGAACACCCCTCACGTTCGCCGTTCAATACCTCAAACTGGAGAAACATAACTGTAGAAACCACATTCAACGCAAATTCTCCGGAACCGTTTTGAAGGATTGCGCCACGACGTTGTTGACACGTTTCCATCCACGGTGCTTTATTTTATTCTCGTTTCTCGGCACCCTGTCCGTTACCGTTCCTCCTTTCGTCTCACGTCCGATACGGGCGCCTCCGCTCCCTCCAGAAAGCCGGAAAGCAATTCTTGCGTCCACAAACCGTTTCCCGTTCCTATTTGTTCGGGGATCTTCAGGCGAGCGTGTGTGCTTTAGAGCCGCACATCCACCGTCATGGCCGGGGACATTCGGTAAGGTGGAATGGATGAGGAAGAGGCGGAAGCGGGGGACGGTGGCGACGCGGTTGTGTGGCGACTCAGGAATTGCGGCTCAGCTGCCACGGACAGTCAGCTTCTTCCATCTTGTTTTGCGCAACCACCCAGGCCGCGCTCTGTTTGCCCGACGCGAACGGTGGGGCATGGTTCAGGCTGAGCCAGTTTATGGAACCTAAGTGAAGTAGTGTGGACCGACGTCTTCGGTGTTCACCGTTACCATATTTCAAAATTGGTTCTTTGTACGGACATGAAAACGACCGGCATTTTGCTAGGTGTCCTGCTGCATTACCCAGCGAAAGCAAAACGATAAAAAAACTTTCGCGTTTCTTTCAAAGTGAAGCTTTGTATGGCTGGGGTTCCGTCCGTTATTCTTGTATTTGAACAAAACCTACCGAGGCTCCCCGTGTCTTTGAAACGCGAGGAGTTCCATAGCGCGAGACGTTTAAAAAATCACGCCATATCCACGGAATGAATGATGATAAGTGAGGCGAAGCTCGAGAGGGGGAGATCATCGGTAACCGTAACTCTCCCGTGAAAGTTCGCCCATTACATCATTAAGAAAGACGTAAGACTGGAGCCGGCTCACCCGACAAGGATAGGCAACTCGGTGTCTAGAGATACCACGCCCGACCTTACTTTCATCAAGAACTTTGGCTCGCAACCGGCAACGTGGCACAACACATCCACGGACCTGGGCAGCGACCACTTGATAATAGAAATCAAGATCCCTCTTCCTGGAGCACACCATGCTGGCACACGTAAATTTAAATGGATTGACTGGAACGACTTTAGGAAACTAAGAGAATCGCAACACGACGAAAACTCAAGCCAGATTACGGACATCGATGCCTGGTGCCGAGACCTCACAGGCAGCGTCGAGGCAGCAACTAAGGAGATCGAGACTGAACTTGAAGTAGACAAGATGGACAGCCGATTGGCACACATGATTGAGGCCAAGAACTCTATACTCGCGCGTTGGAAAAAACAACGCCTCAACCGCAAACTTCGCAAAAAGATCGCGGAGCTAAATCGCAACATGGAGGACCACTGCCGGGAGCTTTGCGAACAGCAATGGCACGAGCTTTGCTACGCGATCAACGGACAAATGCACAACGGCAAAGCGTGGAACATCCTAAGACAGCTACTAGACGAAACGAAGACGAAATCGCATCAGCGTGACCGACTGGCTAAACTAATACACAAGGAGATAATGGCCAAGGGCGAGACGGCTGTCAAAATGCATCTATTGGACAAGTACGTGCCACGGTCGACCGCGAAACAACACGGCCCTTATACTGGCGAGACTAATGAAGCCCTAGACCGCGACATAAGCATCGAGGAAGTGAGAACGGCACTCTACGACCTCAACAGCAGATCGGCGCCCGGCCCTGACCGGGTAACGAACAGAACGCTTAGGAACCTCGATGACCAGTCAATAGAAGCCCTAACAGATTACTACAACGAATGCTGGAAAACAGGCAAGCTCCCCCGACAGTGGAAGAAGGCCAAAATGATTCTAATCCCGAAGCCGGGCAAGCCCCCAGACCCAGAAAACCTCAGGCCTATATCGCTGACGTCCTGCGTTGGAAAAGTTCTCGAGCACGTCCTCCTCAATCGGTGGCAAAAGTACCTCGAACGAATAGAAGCCTTCCCCCACACGATCATCGGATTCAGGCAACACCTGGGCACCCAAGATGCCATGCTTCAGCTCAAACACCAAGTAATAGACGGCCAAACCAGCGGTAACAAAGCCATATTAGGTCTCGACATACAGAGCGCATTTGATCAAATCGAACACGCTGGAATCCTAAGACAAATATCGAAACTCAACCTGGGAGAGCGCAGCTACAACTACGTTAGAGACTTTCTAACAGACAGAAGCGCCGAACTCTTGGCGGGAGACTTAAGAGTCGGCGAACGTACCATGGGGCACAAGGGCACCCCACAAGGGTCTGTAATCTCCCCAATGCTCTTCAATCTCGTCATGATCGGAGTGGCCGAGAGACTCGAGAAGCTTGAGGACGTCGAACATACGATCTACGCCGACGACATTACCCTATGGGTATGCAAAGGCAGCGACGGAAACATCGAGACAGTACTCCAGAGAGCGGTCAACGAGATCGAAGATTACCTCCAAGACACTGGCCTGAAATGTTCACCAAAGAAGTCGGAACTACTCTTGTACCAACCGGCAAGAAAACACAAGAGTAAACCACAAAGGGAACGGGATAAGATCACGATACGCACCAAAGATGGTACCATCATACCCACGGTACCTAAGATCAGAATCCTCGGAATGGTCATCGAATCTCATGGGAGGAATGGGGACACGGTCAACCGTCTCATATACAAGACAGCCAACGCCACCCGGCTACTCAAACGAGTAACCTCGAAACGGGGAGGCATGAAGGAGGACAATGTAGTCCGCCTAATTCAAGCGTTTGTGATCTGTCACGTAACCTACGTGGCTGCATATCACCACTGGTACCAAAGTGAAAGGAAAAAGATCAACATACTGATACGCAAGGCTCACAAGATCGCTCTCGGCCTACCGGATACCACGAACACCGATCTGCTGCTACAACTAGGAATCCACAATACGCTCGAAGAAATAGCAGAAGCACAGAGAGTGTCTCAACTCGAACGGCTATCGGCAACAAAGACAGGTCACAAAATCCTCGAAAAACTGCATATCAGATACCACAGACAGCAAGGAAACAAGAGCACACTCAGCAACGAAGTTCGCCAAGCCCTACGCATAGACCCAATACCTAGGAACGTTCACCCAGAACACAACAAAGGCAGGCGCCAAGCCCGAGCCAAGGCCCTCACGGACAAACTCAGCGAGGACCCCGGCGCTCGCTTCGTCGACGCTGCAGAATACGCGGGCGGCAGCCGCTACGCCGTGGCGGTAGTTGACGCTGCAGGCACTACAAGATCCGCTGCGAGCATAACTTGCGTCAAGTCCGAGGAGGCCGAGGAGGTGGCCATAGCCCTGGCGCTTGCCGACCAAGGCTGCACTACAGTCCTCAGCGACTCACGCCAAGCAGTACGGAATTATGCCAAAGGGGAGATCTCACCCAAAGCGGCCCGCATCCTGGAGCGAGCCGACCTTCATAACCGGAAACACATCACTTGGTTCCCAGCACACGAAGGCAAGGTCTCAGAGACAAACGAAAACAGAAACGAGTCGGCCCACGTCGCAGCGCGCGCTCTATCTCTCCGCGCTGGCAACGAACAGGCCACACAACTCTGGTTCAGCACTAAGGACAGACTCGTCAACTACCAAGAGATCACCAAAGCGTATCGCCTGGCTCGCAGGACTCTCCCTCCACCCAGCGACAAGCTGGACAGAGCCCAGGCTGTCATCTTCAGACAACTGCAGACCGGAACCCTCCTAACGCCGCTACTTCTGCACAGACAATACCCCGATGCCTACCCAGACAGCAAATGCAGGGTCTGCCGAAGGGAGACGGCTACTCTAACGCACATGCTGTGGAATTGCAACGAACACCCCGAAGAAGCAAAGTCCGGAACCCTTCCGCCGCGACTAGCAGCGGCGCTGACATCCTACGACCAAGGAGAACAACTCTGGGCCGTCCAGCAAGCCCAAGAGGCGACAACGAGGCAGGCTTCCGACACCCCGCATGTGGGGAGAAGAAACCTAGCCAAGACGTCTCCCCGACGGTGACCTAGGCCCGGTCGACTAGCGTGCGTGCACGCGAGTTTTGCAGGCACATAATAAAGTTTATTCCACTCCACTCCACTCCACTGTGTGCGTACATTGTACAAATCAACTTTTATTTTCGGAGTCAATGCTCCCAGGCCCAGACCTGAAGAAAGACCCCGCGCCATCAAGGACTACCCCGCACATCCACCATAATTTGTCACGTAGGATGGGACACAACGGTAAAGAAAGAACTTTTGTTTAGGGCGAACTTGTGCCCGAACAAGACGAGAGGAAACGAGCAAGGGTCCTTACGTCTCGTTCGATCTCCGAGAACGACTGCCTGCGTTCGTGGCGTGATCTCTCGCGTGATCTCCCCCTCGCAGTGCACGTGCGCTCGCGCCTCGGTTGGCGAACACAGACAAGCTCGCGCTCCCGGTGCCGAGTTTGCGCTGCCGGTTCTTGCGCGTGCAACGCGGCCCACTTTGCGACATCTCCGAAAGCATGCGGCGGTCACGTACCACGAGACACAAGGGATGGACAGACCCATGGCTTTAGGAGCTTCGCCCCTAAAACGAACGTCCCAGTGTGTGTGATAGAACGCAGTCACCACCGAATTCGCACGTCGTTCAAAACATTATTTAGACCACACGCTTACACGTTTAATCACTGCCGACGTTCGTACTGCCTCCTCCCTGTCGGCGTTTTAAGGGCTACCCACACTGTGATGTGCGAGTAACCCTCCAGCACCTGTTCTGTGAATGTGCTTAATTCAGTGCTCAAAGAGTGTCCCTCGAAGGGTCTTTGGGACTGCCGCTTTCCGTGGACATTCAGCTAAAGGACGTTTTAGGACCGTGGGCATGTCCCAAACATGCTTTACGGGGCTACAAAAGCTCTGATATAGTACCTGCAACACACATGTCTAGGAAATTCTCTGTAAATAACTCAATGTTTCTGTGCGCATGAAGTTCTTGAACATCATCGCCATCATCTCCATCACGTGATCAACCGGCGTAGCAAGTTAGGCATTTTAGCCCGGCTAACATCGCTAGACTTCATTAAAGATCGTTCTCTCTCTCTCTTTCTCTAAGCGATTGCGTGGTGACCGTCCCATCGTCGGGGCAAAAGTTGCCGTTCCGTCTTTTGAATATCACTTATCTTCTGTCGTCGTAATGGGGAGGCCGCGTATACGCCTCGAGATTCGCGATCGCTGCGCCTCCTGCCGCCGCTTCTGCGCGGCGCTTACGGGAGCAGCGCTGCGTGAATCATTGGGACTCATGCAGGGTTTCGGTTCTCTTTTGCTTCTTTTTGCCTTACCGCAACCTAAACAATTTTTTTATGGTGATGTCTGTACGCAAACGGTACGTTTAGGGCACTTCAAAAAGCAGCTCCATCTCGGTAGAGACTCGGACGCCAACAAGAACTATCCGGTGACGCGGTTCTGCGCGCTTCTAGGCTGCTTTTACGGGCGTTGGCGACAGCAGCAGCGTATCACCACTGTCACCTCCGAATACGTCAGGCACAAGTGAATTCTATTGTCGCCTCGTTTGGACCTGGTACTATCACATTCAGAGGTTGGTTTCGCTTTGCCGCACGGACAACGAATGCGGCTTTGTTTCGAATATATTCGTCGTAGAAAAATATGTTTCGCGGATGTCATTACCCAATACGTGACAATAATTTGTGCCTTTTATGGGAATTAAGCCACGCAATAATGTTGTGTATTCCAAGGCTGTGGTTCATTAAATATGTGCCCATCTCACGCCTTATAGCAAGGACCAAGGAACGTAATGAGACAACGGAAAAATAAATGATTTGTTAAGTGCGGAAGAAACAGAACAGCTCGGTCAGGAATTTAAAAACCAAGTGCAGCTTTCGAAATACGAAAAATGTTTGTCGAAACTTGAGCAAGGTAGTGGTCTTTAGACCAACTAGATGCGAAATGCACTGATATTTCGCAAGAGAGGTGGGGAGGGGGGGGGGGGGGGGGAGACGCTAAACTATGTGTGTGCACAAATGCAGAGCGAATTCAATGAATGAACGTTTTAGTGATCACACTCACAAGCTGCGCGTTCAATTTCCTTCTGTTTTTGACATGAACGCACAGCTGATCACTTGGTGAACGCATTTTTCGGAGTGCAGGGCAGGGAGATTCAAAACGATAAAAGGTGTCGCTGAAAGAGTGAGGTATTAGATAAGGACATCTGATTGAAGCTTGTGCTAGCTTCTGCAGGCTCCCTGTGTCGTATGGTAATGTTCTAAAGACGTGTTTAGTCGCGGACGCGGTTTGCTTTATAAGCACGTCGCCGCGCTGGTCGCGGATGATATCCGTAGCAGATTATGAATGTTTGCGAGCGCTCACCTCAGGACAAGACGGCCCAGCATTAAATTCTTTGTCGAGTGGGAACCCCCGGTATAGTTTTGTATTATTTACCGTACTTCTTCTGTAGAATGTCCGTGAAATTTATGCCACATTAGTTGTCCAAGGTAGTGATCAATATCCGAGGCATTATATTAGCAATCGTAACTGGCGTGCTGTCAGGTATGAGTGCTCCGCTGGGATATGTAAGCACACAAAACCGATTTACATCATGGTGAAGAGGCATCGCATGACCATCTGGGAAAACGGTGCTTACGGAGACACTGTTAGTAAACTTCAGGGCAGTGGAATTACGATCAGTTCCATGCGTATGCCGGCTTCGCGACAGTGGTCTGTGACACACACCTGGCGTTCATACAGACCGAATGTACCTCACTAAGATCGCACCAGAAACATTTACTCTCTCGTAAATACATCAGATTTGCGAACAGAGCGGTTGCTCCACAGTAATATGTGTTTCCACCGCATGCAAACGGTAAATCTCAGTCTCGAACATGCCCCAAAAGCAGCGGCGACAGTGGGGAGCGGGACGGCGACTCCCGCAGCTGGTTTCGAAACGGGCCGCTAGTGGGATTTTAGTGGCGCCCCTACAGGCAGCGCTCGAGGAGTATAGTCCGGACTCCAACATCACTGGACATTCATCTTTACCATAGAATAGCTCATAATTTTTTTTTTCAGCTTGCCGCAGACTTTGACGTTATGGCTGCAGTTTATAACCACGAGGCCCACTCGAATTCGAAGATCCCCAAGG
This sequence comes from Haemaphysalis longicornis, assembly GCF_048455015.1. NCBI lineage: Eukaryota > Metazoa > Arthropoda > Arachnida > Ixodida > Ixodidae > Haemaphysalis > Haemaphysalis longicornis. The sequence continues at coordinate 153,181,900 of NW_027526295.1, forward strand.
TTCAAATTAGTTCTCCACGCGTCGAGGCTAGGTGCGCAGTAGTATAGCACTAAGGATTAATTTAGCCAATTTGGATGCCTCTAAAATGCCCCAATATCTCGCACACGTTTTGCAGAAACGCTGTGAATGGCTAAGGTACCATTGAATTTTCGTGTCTGTGGGCGAAAACTTCCAGCGCTATACTCGTAAAAGCCGGTTATTGTTCTTGGTCCCGTATCCTATATCGCTAGGTTTACAACGGTGTCGGCGTACGGCGCGCGGCGGGATGACGGATGGGCGTTCTGGTGCCGATCTGACGCCAGATGCCATCCAGAGAGAGAGATGCCCAAGTTCTCATGCGAATGCATTAGCTATACGTTGGTCGAAAACCTGGCGTCAATGGTTCACCAAATGGATGATTGATGGTACTCAAAATGGCCGACAGAGGGTATGCAAGATGGCCGACTGCTCAAAGGATAAAAGACGGTCAATGAATGCTCGGATAGGGGTCATAATATGTGTGTTTCACGGCGTATGTCGCGTCGAAAACGCACTGCAGGAAGGCCAACTCTCTCTCATGATGATTATCATGATCGTGGGTGAAATGGAAGAAGAAAAAAAAAACGCTTTCTGTGGTCAGAATCGAACCTGGGTCCCTCGTGTTATGAAGCCGACACCTCTCCGATTGCGCCATTCACACACGGTCGAAGATGTTCGGATTTGGAGAAAGATAAATGGACGTGCAAAATTAGACAGAAAAATCACGTACCCATCCTACTAATGACGGCGATGGTTGAACTGGAATCTTCCTTCGTGTTACGGCCCCTTCACCAATTGGTGACAGAGATTAGAGAAAAATACCATCAAGCCATCCCAAATGGCCATGACATAATATTCCAGTGGCTTCCAGGTGACTCGGAATCATCGGTAACGTCTTGGCGGATGAAGTTGCTCGTATACAGGCCACGACAGCGAGCGCACCATCCTGCTTCCGCTTTCAAGAACCGACACCGCGAGGTCGCTTCGCTCCTTTGCTCGCAGAATCACCATGAAGCAATTGAACACACCGGACTTTTCGAATGACCGTTTCTATGTTCAAGGTCCCCTTCTTCAGCGCCGTCTTCCGTGTGGGTTGTCTCGACCGAAGTCGACTTTACTTTGTAGACTGTGGTTGGGAGTGGCCTTCACCAAAGCCTACTCCTTTCTCATACCCGCCGCGGTGGCTCAGTGGCTAAGGCGTTGCGCTGCTGAGCACGAGGACGCGGGTTCGATTCCCGGCCGCGGCGGCCGCTTTTCTGATGGAGGCGAAAAGCAAAAACGCCCGTGTGTTCGAGATTTCGGCGCACGTTAAAGATCCCCAGGTGGTCAAATTTAACCCGGAGCCCTCCACTACGGCCCGCCTCATCGCCTGCGTTGCGTCGGCGTGTTGAACCCTACAATCAATCAATCAACTCCTTTCTCATCGGTATGGCCACCAGCGCCCAATGTGACGCCTGTGGGCGAAAGAGGCGATAGATTTTTTTTGCCCTTTGGTCGTTTGTCTCCCTTCGTTTTAGATTCCTTTCTGTTTAGTTTAATTGTAGTGGTCGTTCTTTATTGTACAACGTTCTAGTTCAGATTAAACATCTAGCCACAGTCGCACAATATCGGCTACAAGGCCAATGAGCTTTAGGTCCCACTAACCGCACACTGGATTTGAAATTTTGGGTTAGTCATCGTCCAATTTCGTAATATAAACACGTGTCCTACAACACGAATAAAAAGAATAGAATTTTGGGGTGATCATGTCGAACTCACGCACTTTTGAAAGTACTTCCTACCTTTATCGTTCAACACCATCGGGAAAACTGCATTTTGAGTGGTTCTTATTGTGTCTCTAAAAAAGCCTTATCTAATATTTCTATGATAAGGGTACTTGCCCTTATGACTCCCACCTTCACAACCCAATGTATCTACTACCGTTCTACTGAACAAATGTACTCACCTTACTTCTCGACGCCAACCCTTTCCTTCGCAAAAGTTATGGCGCATTATTGATGTAAGAAAACTCGAATGAAATACGTGTAAAGTCATTTGCAGAGTACACTTCACACTGCGCTGTCACCCAAGGGGTGCTGTTATCATGATAATGACAACCATGATGGGGACACTGACGACAGGTTTTTCGACGTACGCGTGTACGTATTAACTATTCTTGGAGCCAGCAAGACGTACATCACATTATGCGGCAGACAAAATGTCCTGAGGAATCGTTGACACAATGCTATCACACCCGAAACAAAGGCGACCCGCAGCGTTAAATATCGACCATTGATTTATTGCTCGCCTGCAGCGCGATCTACCAGAAATCGCATTGCTGGGCCGGGTCAGGCCGCATGTACGACCCGATGTGGCACTGAAAAGCCTCACCGAAGGCTTCCATGTTTCGGAGGGGGACGTTGCAGCGGTTCCGCCACGACGCGTATCCCTTTGACTGCTCAGAGGCCACGTTGGCGCACCACTTGACGCACGACGAAATGAAGAACAACTGGTCAGGCTCGAAGGGAAAGTCGGAAAACTTCTCTGCACGTTCCTCGTCGTCCAGTCCCGTGAAGGCGCCGTACGAAGAAGCGAGGCCGGCCCAGTCGGCCGTATTCTCCGAGTCTTGGGAGCCCTGCGAAACAGAGTGCCAGCCCCGATCGGTCGAGCGAACTCCTCATGGATGTAGAATACGTGTCGCTTGGAGTAGTAATACCCGCGTAATAGGAATAAGAATAAAGAATAATAAGAGTCACGTGATCTCCGGCGCGAGGGAGGCCACTCTCCTGATCCCCCCTACGTTTCATGAGTATTGTCATGTGGAGCAGGCTAACGGCCAACGGCCTTCAAATTTCGCCTCATCGAAATGCATTTTGAACGTACAGTACGTACCCTAAAACCAGCTGGGACATGACTGGTAACCTTGTGAAATGCCTTGTTAAGTGATTGTTTGATTGATTGATTGGTTGATCGATTGATTGATTGATTGATTGATTGACTCATTGATTGATTGATTGATTGATTGATTGATTGATTGATTGATTGATTGATTGATTGATTGATTGATTGATTGATTGTATGGTTTAACGTTCCGACGCAACGCAGGCGATGAGGCGCACCCGATTGGAGGGCTCCGGATTAATTTTGACCACCTGGGGATCTTTAACGTGCCCCGAAATCTCATACGCACCGGCGTTTTTTTTTTTGTTTTTTTTTTTACGCTTCCATCAGAAAAGCGATCGCCGTGGCCGGGAATCGAACCCGAGTCCTGGTGTTCTGTCGGTGGATATCGAAAACAGCCATGAAGTGCAAGTGACACTGAAGCCGGCCTGGGGCTCGGTCCTCCGGCCAGCCGCTCGCTCTCCAGCTGCAGCGTCACTGCAGCCCGGCTGTAGTATAGCAGTAGTAGTAAAAGCTTTATTTTGCAAAAAAAAAAAATGTGGTGATTGCACCACTGAGTTATTCACTCAGTCATCTGGACAGCGGGGTTCCAGATGTTTTGAGAGCTCGGTGTCTTCAGCCTACTGCATGGGCAAGGACACCTTGTACGAAAGGAGCTGGGCAGCCTCCCACTCTAGGAAGGATGATAGGCTATCAACAGGGCTCCCGGTTTTCGGAGCTTATTTTTGGCAAAATTCGAAGGGTGTATATTTCGGATTTTAAGCTTGAAAATATCCAATTTCTGGAAATTCGGACTATATTCCCCCTTTTAAATACTCCAAGTAATGGGTGAAATATTATCTGAACACAAACACCTCAGAATGTTGAAAGCAAATTTTTCTCTTAAAGATTTGACGGGCAGACACATATACATGTACACAAGCAGGAACAGTCAAAGACAAAACATGTACGTTTCTCCTATTACAACTTTAAACCTTGTTGTAATACACGCTAGCATACTTTATAAGGTTTTGGTCGCTGATGGAAGCGCGCTGCTTTCGATTTATGGTTCTCAGCATTGAAAATGCCCTTTCACCGTTTCCTCTAGAAAAAGGTAGAGAGAGACGCCACATCACAGAGTGAGAAAGCACTGGCCACTGCTCACTGTGAACTCTCCAAACGAGAGGGGCTCAACAATGTCACTTATTTCATAGCTCTGGAAGTTTTCAAAATCTTTCACTAGCTGGCTTATATTAGGGTAGAGACCCTTGTTTAGACGAGTGTACTGGTCTCGAAAGAGGGCAAAGGATCCTCCTTGTGGGACCGGTTGCCTATCGTAGTCATCGCTGAAAAGTTCGAACTCCAGTACTGCCGATAACTTACCGGATATCCAGAAGCCCGAACTTCAGTATTCATTTCTTTTTTTTTTTTTGCGGCCGTGTGCTATAAAATTGGTGTCTATCGGCTCAACCTGAATCGTCCAAAATGTTACCGGCGAGCGTTTTTTCAGATTTTTCGGATTAATCCGAAAACCAGGAGTTTTAATTATGAAGGATGGGACGAGTTCCTATACGTGATGCCGGTATGTTTAGGCATGGCCGAATGATGTGGTGAACCGAGGCTCGTTCTACGGAACCGGAAGGGAAAGCATCTTTCTACTCCGCAGAATATATTATGGACATGAAGTGTGTAGTGGGCAATGATAGAACTTAAAGCTGCCTAAGAAGGACTGCATGCCTGCGGCTGAGCGATGGATGCGGTGGTGGAAAACAGGCCTGATCCTGGCGGAAATGGTCGAGGATATCGCCGAAAGTATGGAGACAGTCCTTCTAACCAAAAGATGGTGGGCTATCATCAGACGTCCTATGAGGCTCTCGCTGAACCATATCTCGAGCTGTCTCACTGGTCCTCTCGTTTCCCCTCAGGCCAGAGTGTAGCGGTGACCAGATAATCGGATGTTCTGAGTGGTGTGGACCCCTGCAGGGTTGCCAAAGTTCTAAACGATACTTTGCCGTTTAAAAAAAAAAATGAGCAAGGACGATGCGGAATGGATTCTGATATTTAGATGGGGAGACCGACTGTGGGCTATGGCTAGACCGATTGTCGTTTCCTCTGCCGTTCTTTCGCAGCTCTGCCGGTCAGTGCACTTTGGCCGTAATGGTCGCGCTATTCTCAATTTAGGTTACAAAATCCCCTATTTTTGATGGTCGCTCGCATCGTGCATACGCGTATTTTAGCTGTCATATATTGAATTTTTTTTTAAATTTTTAGGCAGGCAGTACGGAAATATGGTTTTCAAGAGGTCAACACTGCCGTTGGCCTTTTTAACCAGGAGGATTAGTAGTAGTCCGGCAGGAAGAGTTCGAAATTGTATGCGAGAATTCTACGACGCGAGAGGAATCGCGCTGCATCGTTAACACAGATGCTTATAGATTTGTAAATGATATGCAAAAACGTAGCCAAGAAGGGCGAATACTTAAAATTCAGACGGCGCTGACGACTGGTGCTGAGCATGAGAGAGAACGCGCTTTAATGGTGCAGGAAACCTTATTGCAGAAAAACATTATGGTAACTTCTGAGCTGTAAATAAAGGATAGAGAGGCAAGACGAATGGCCTTCCTTTAAACTGGCGAGAAGGAGCGAGGTTACCGACACCTTCATGCGTTTGGGGTTCAACCACTAGACGTAATTGTTGTTGGCCCTGCCAGGAAAGCATTTGCATGAGTCGGGTGGAATGCGTCATTATTAGGCTTGATAATTATCATGATATGTAAGTGATCCCCTCACGCGAGGTGACCATTGCGAACTATATCTACTTTGCACTAGACTGTTAATAATCCCTTTTAATTAAGAAAAGTAGGAATCACGTTTTTTTTTTAATTTTACATCCCAACCAACAATAGCCGTGGCTTGCCGTGCAGAGTATCCTCCGTGCAGTTTTTCTTTCTTTTGGATGCGACGCATCTCTTTAACTCGCCTTGTCCCTCCGGCGTCTTCCGTCGTCCGTAGTCCGCATCCCTCCCCCATTCTCCTCACCGCGCCAGCTGCGCGCTAACGCCGCTCTCACCGCAGCGCCATCTGCGTGTTAGCGCTCGCTCCCGTCGCCGTGCCAGCCGTGCGTCAGCGCGCGTTAGCGCTCGGTTAAACATCGAACACATGCGCATGCGCTGCTCTCTCTCATTCCCCTCACCGTTAACGCACGGTACATATAAACACGGTAACTGCTCCGCTCCGCTCAGTCGTTCCGCCGCTCCGATGACATCCGATGACCACCGACGATTTCAATGGAGTCTAACAGGCCTGCTATCGCGTTGGTCCGCGCAACCGTACGTAATATAATAAAAACAATAACAAATTGACACGCTAAATTGAAACAACATAACGGAAACGCAACGGAAACCCCACTATGCGTCGCATCTACTCATGGTTCCCCTCGCGGAAAGATGGTGTAATTTTTTTTCTCTCAGGCTCACACTGGATCTTGTAAACCTTGACTGCACGCCGGTTTATGATGTTTTCAGTAATAATAAGCTGGGTGATAGTTGGCATTCCATTTCAGTGAAACCTCGTTAAGCCGTACATGGCGGGGACGCAGAGAAAATACGCACTAATCGGCACTGCGGTTTATACGCCTGCATTAGGTTAAAGGGAATACGAGTCTGGGATTCTGCTTAACTATACGTATAAAAAATACGGCTTATGCGGGTACGATTTAACGAGATTCCACGTACTATGTTTGGCCCCAACATGCAAAATTTTCATAGTGCTGCGAGTGTTTATTCATGATTCATGTAGGTCCTTGTCAGGCAGCCAGCTAAGGCATCAAAAAGCGAGTATTTTTCTTCGTCTTTTTGTTACAATGTTTTACAGATTCCTGGCTTGCGGGCTTTATAAAGCTCCGAAATAGGAATACCCTCCTCCGGGCAAGAGTCCTGTTGTGAGCACTTACGCTCATCAATAAATGTTTATTCTCTCTCTCTCACCAATTCGTTCCCAAACTTCCTGCTCACCCGGTCATCTTTGCTGTTTTTCCTCTCCTTTCCGATGAATTCTACATTTTCCGGAATATGTCCTCACTGCGTCGTCAGGTTTCTAGTAACATTTAGCTATTGAGTGTGCGTGCTATAAAGTAGTTTTTTTTTATTGGCCCCGTCAAAAGCTTAACGTTCAAATTTGACCGAGATAGTTTAAGACAGCCAGAAAGAAAGGGCTTTCTTGCCAACTTTTTGGCATAAAGCTGTTCCATTTCCCTCCAGATTTTAAACTGTTTGTGGCATGTTCTTTTTCGCCTCTCTGCATGACCTTTAAGCTGTTTACAAAAGTCTACCTGTTACTCATCTGCCCAAGTTTATGAGTCTTTTTTTATTCAAAAAATATCTTACTCCGACCTCCTCTGACTTAAACGACTCTTTTAACGGGCCTTCCATCCAAACCTAGGTTTCGGACGTTTGGTACAGTACGGAGTTCAACAGCAGAGAGCTTGAGCATAGCGGCTAGCGTCAGTTAACGCTATAGGGTGGCGGGTGGCGGGGCCCGACTGGGCAACTGCACATACGTTCCGCAGGGACGGTCGCCCGCCTCGCGGAGCCCGTGCATTCGTTCTGGTGAAGGCCGGCCTCCTGAGCCTCCCTGCGCGCGCATGCGCAGTCGTGTCCCGGTAACCCGCCACCGTAGCGTTAGCGGACGCTATAGCCGCTATGCTAAGACTCTCTAATGAGACCGTCGGCGTCATTGACGCTTTCCAAACCATTCGTACTACTTCCTATTGCTACGCGGTGGCAGGAAAACTGAGGTGGAGCATGGTGGATGAGGCGATGATTTCGTGGGTGGCCACGAGAACACGAGTCCTGAGTTACGCGCCGGTCTCCCCTTCCTATCTTCACGCGGTCTAGTTTTATCAAGGGGTGTCAATGGCATCATTTGGCGGATGAACAATATGATGCAATTGACAGTGGAAATTCACTCCCAGCGAAAGCTCGCTACGTCGGCGAAGTTCCGAGAATTCGTTGCTGTGTCATTGTCGATGCCTGACTGAATACTAGGGTGGCAGGGTAAGCGGCGAGGCGGGATGATTGAGCGCGTATCGAGAACTCGGCGCTTGGATTTGACCTCCGGGCGTAACGCGAAGGTGATCGCAGTGTGCTTGATGCTGAAGGTGTACTTCAGTGACCGCAAAGGCGTGCTGACGACGTTGAAGAAATTTTCGGACGGGGTGATTGCCAGTTAAGCCAGGAACACCCAGCACAATGCGAAGATTACTAGCGTAATTGGACAAACACGTAAAGTTATTCAAACATTGGCGACAGATGGATTACCGCATAAAAAAGGGGGAAGGAAGGATTGCATTGGAAGAGGAGACAGTGAACGAGTAAAGTTGGGGTGGTTGCTATCGAGCATGATAAGATGATTACTAGCATAACTGGACGAGGACGCAAAACATGGTAAAGGATGCAAAAGGACGTAAAAGACTAGCGTTGTCCGGTGTCACTTCTTCACGTCCTTGCCCAGTTACGTTACTAAATGTCTGATCAAGTTTCAGCAATGCGTAAACATTTAATTAACGTACTCTAATCAACAGATTTCGCTGAACTCGGTGCTTAGCCCCTTTACCCGGAATTTTTTTTTTTGTGCCCAACAGATAGTCTGGTGTTTGGGTATGCTGCCGCAATAAACGCTCTAACGCCTAGAAGGGAAAAAAAAGGTAACAATTCGCACTCACTAGAGAATGGCACCAACTTCAAGCGGGTGCGTTGTTTACTTAAGTGAACTGCATTGGAAGATGGTGGCAATTTGCCTAACAGTGCTGAAATATAGGAGGCAGAAATAGGGAGCTCGAGCTCGTATATTGCTTAACTGTACCTGCGCTAAGCTATGTGTCGCAGGTCCTCCCCACGATGGCGCACTGCGCACTCATCGCAACGCCACCAAATCCTGACCCCAGCTTGCCTCATGGTGAGCAGATAACGCGTTTACCGTTTACTCGAATTCCTTGAGATCCCACTGCACGTCTGGGCGGACAATGAGTTCCGGGGAGAAATTTGGCTCAGCATCATTCCCCTCCACCTCGCACGATTTTCCGCGCGAGGAAACACGATTAACTTAATACGATCCTCCGGTTGGGGCAATTATACCCCTAAACTACTGAACAAATCATCCCTATGTCAATAGCACGTTGTAAGAAGCTTCTCAGGCGAGGCCACTGCGGCCGGAAAAAAAAAATGTCCATGTAATCCTTGCCGCGCAATGACTGCAACGCGTGGGGTTCTCTCTGAGTACAGTGGATTGAATCACTGTGCGAGCATACAGCGGATGCACTAAGCAGTGACAGGCCAGTCAACTTTCGGTGCCAACCTTATCTATGACGACAAAACGGCTTGAACCTTCAGTATGTGGAACCTCCCGAGAAAAAAAGCTAGTGTGCCCCCCTAAACATTCTCTCATGATGTGAGAATTAATGCGGCAGCCCCATTTCTCCCTTAGTTACGTCGCCGAGTTTAATTTCCTCAGGTTCACGCAATCCCGCCAAATTACACCGAATTCACCTAGCCGTGCACCCTTCACCGAACTGTACTGTCAGCCAGTCTGTCGGTACCCTTCAGCAGCTCATGTGGGGATGCCCGAGAAGTCCCTATCCAAAAAATAGCCACGGATGAGCAGTGAGAGAAGGCGTTGCGCTGCCAGATCAGAAGGCTCAAGATTGACTGATCACCTGTCTGCCGCGGTCGCCACCAAAACGGCGGCCACTATCGTAACTGTCTTTGCTTTAGAAAAATGTTTCTTTTTCTTCTTCGTGCTACTGAGTGTCGCGTGATGTCGCGACACTGTCGCGAGACACGATGTCGCAAGACAGTCAAGAACTTGCCTATTTTTAATGAGTAGGCTTCACTGGGACCCGAAATGTGCGAATAACAGCTTTGCAAAAACCGAGCTTTAAATCAAGGCTTGAAGCGCCTTTGAAATGGGCTTCACTAGATTATGCCAAATTGTTACAGGGAAGAATGTTTTCAGTGGAAATATAAACAGTCATGTCAATATATGTGGGCCCTGGGACTTTGTTTACTTTGTATTGAACGGTCTGTTTGCAGTCAAAGGTTTTTCAGCCCTCACATTGGGGTTATGCGGAACAGGGGACGGCGTGTTTTTCGCCAAGACAGTCTAGGAACGCGTAAGTAGTGCTCACGCACTAAAACAAACAAAATCCAGTTGTAGCGTAGCTATTCCTTTAAAATACATCAGCTAATATACTGTTCTTTCCATTTTGTGGAGTTTTCAAGGATTATATAATTTCTTGATAACTACTTTATAGACGTACACGCAATGACTTGTTCTGATATTTTGCGCGCGTGCGCGTGTGCGTGTGTGTACGTGCGTGCTCGTGCGTGCGTGCGTGCGTGCGCGTGCGCGTGCGCGTGCGTGTGTGTGTGTGTGTGTGTGTGCGTGCGTGCGTGCGTGTGCGTGTGTGTGTGTGTGTGTGTGTGTGTGTGTGTGTGTGTGTGTGTGTGTGTGTGTGTGTGTGTGAGTGAGTGAGTGAGTGAGAATGGGGGGGGGGGGGGTTGGCTGAATGCAAAGCTGTGCTATCCTCACAACATCAGTGGCTGTTGTTGAAAAAGGAGCGGCCGCGATAAGAAGGAATGCACGCACTATATAGGTTGTATTCACTTGCTAGGCACGCATGCAGGCAACCATGTGACGACGCCGTCACTGGTTACGTCGGGCTCCGCGGGATGGCAGTACTTGTGCTAAGCCCATGATGTGTGTTGGACGTTCTAAACTCTACTCCACCGAAAGCAAAGTAATGTCTCGACTCCAATGGAAGGGCGATTAATAACATTTCTGTTGACACCACCATTGAGAATCTGGTTGCAACAGAGCAGACGACGCACGCCGGTGTTCTTTTTTTCTGCGGCGTTCTGGCGCCGTGGTACAAGCCACTCCATGTCGGTCGTGCTTATACAATGTCCACGGCGGTTTCCAGTGTTGCAAAGTGAAGAAATTGACAGCTAAACTATTCAGTGAATACCATGTATAGCAATAAGGTGCTTCGACCGAGCACGCGCATTGTCGTCTTGGTAGGACGACTAAAGTGTGAGCCCACAATTCCATTCTTGCGGTGGAGACGCCTCCAGGCAATGCTTCTCATTCGTGATGCTAGATAGCAGAAGTCCATGTGTACCTGCTATCTCACACCACTGGAACAGGTTAAACTCTTTCCCCCCATCCGTCGGTGGCCAGTGTTTGCACTTAAATGCACCTCATATTACGCCTGATAGTTTCGTACCAGAAAGCGTCGTTCAGCGTTAAAGCATTAGGAGGACTCCCGCACTATCTAAGCCGGCACAGCGTCTGGTGGGTACATCTGAAAACGACATTGCAACACTGTTTCTCAAATCTTACACCCCACCAAGCAGCCTCTCATACACGCGTTATAACTTCATGCGGACACCCCAATGCAGCATTTGCCGCAGTGTAAGTAAGCCCCTGGACTTTGCTGCCGCAAATAAAGCACACACCAATTGCGCGGCGCCTCCACACAGTTTGTTCTGCGTCAACAGCTGGCGCATTGGACCTTCGGAGCTACGTCACGGCGCAGGTGCTGTAGTTGCCATATAGCAACCATATGTCGGCGCCTTTGTGTTCGTCAGTCCTCTCTCATACCCCTGTCACACGGGCACTTTCAATCGCGATTGAAGTGAAGCGCGATCGAGTTTTCGAGCGCGCTCGGCGCACTGCCGCTGCTACACGGCCCGTTTCAATAGCGATCGAGAAGTTGCACCGGTGTCAATCGTGTACGCCAGATGGCGCTAACAATGTACTTGGGGCCGGCGTCTGGTAACTTCGCGTGGTCGTAGGTATACGTAACTATGTAAATCTTACGGCACGCTTATTTGGGTCAAGTTATTTGATACAATTTGTAACGTTAGTTGAATTTGTCACCTTCTGTGCCATTACTGAGCGGGGACGAGAGTATCGCCGCTTTCATTCGATCGCGCTTGGAAGCGTCGATCGCGCTTGAGAAACCAGGATTGAGTTCGAGCGGGATCGAGCTCGATCGCGATTGAAACTCCCGTGTAGCAGCGCCCGATCCGGATTGAGCTTGATCCGGATCGACTCAATCGCGATTGAAAGTGCCCGTGTGATAAGGGTATTAGCTGCAGCGACGGCGTAGGTATGATCGTTGCTTTGCAACCGGATGCTCAACCTGATCTGTCGCCCCACTGGGTTTGGGATCGCGCACAACGCCAAGTTTCCGGTTAGAAATTCAGGGAGGAGCGTCTAACTTACGTCCCGGGTGTTGTGCGAGCGTCGAAGGCAGCCGACGCGCGCATCGTACTCCTCCTGGGAGTGCTGCGACCACCACCTGACGTGGCGGCCCTGGGCGTCCCACAAGCTCCCTGTGCGGTCGAAGGCGTGCGTGATTTCGTGCCCCACAGCGCCACCGAGGCCGCCGTAGTTGAACGCCTTCGGCGCTGTCGGCGAGAACATGGGGCTCCGCAGCACCGTCGCCGGTATCATGATCTTGTTGCGCATCGGCAGGTAGGCAGCGTTCGTGGTGGCCACCGAGTACCTGCACCACCATACCAGACCATGAGTTGCAAGGTGTCGCAGCTTTTGCTTGGGCGACGAAATCGTATGAATGCATCCAATATTTTGTCTTCTTTTCTCCCACCTTCTCCCGTTCTTTTCCTCGCGGCTATTGTTCGCTCAGGGTTTTTGTTTTCTCACCTGCTTAGCTAGGCTATGCCAGGATATACCTAGCGTGAGCGAAGGTTCAGCTGGTTGTTCTTGGGTTTCCTGGTTGTCTAGGATTAGCTGATTATCATGGCTACTGCTGCTAAAACAAATTCCAATCCAATCCAAGCCAAGTCAAGTCAAGCCAAGCCAATCCAGTCGCGGCGGCGGCGGTGGCTCAGGGGCGCCAGCTGTGCGCCGTGAGACGTCACTGCTCCTCGCGCATGTGCAGCACGGCTCTCCAGGAGCCACGCGAAACTGTTCAACCTCGCCCAGTGTAGCTCACGCTACAAAAATGGCCGCACATATGTGGGCTTGTATTGCGGCGAATGTCGGGCAAAAACGAAGCTATTTTGCCGCCCATGCATCCTAAACCCCTTCTCTCACCCACCCCTCCCGCTGTTATCCTCTCTCCCTTCCTTCATAATCGATACACTTTAAGTTTGCTATATTCCATTTGATTTTCTTGCATCCGCACCGCTCACCCGCCATTGTCGGGACCTTGACTTGGAATGTTTGGTAGAACAGCTGGTGTAAACACCTATTTTTTGGTATTTACTTTTATCTCGCCGGTCCTTGACATTGTGTTTTACGGCGCGTCAATCCTACGCCCATTTTTAATTTAAAGAACCCTGCTACTGTCAGTTGTGTGCTTATATTTTTCTTCAAACAGGCTTAACGTTTCTTTTTTTTTTCGATTGTTGATACGTATGATGAACACCACCAGTTTCAGTAATTTGGGACGGTTTTGCCTGTACAAATCTTGTTTTAGCATTCTTTCAACCTTTGGCCCGAAGGCTGAATTGGGTGACCGAATGACCGCTACAGTCGTGGACTAGCGATTTCATCTGCATCAGAAGGACGCCTTGCTACCAGGGCATATAAAGAAGCGTTTTTTTGTGTGTGTGTCAGTGATACCTAGAGGGGAATGGTGTAGAGAGATGAAAACAGCAAGAAGGCATAGATACAACATAAATCTATGATATTTCAGTCATGATTTACTCTGCCTCCATTTTGTGCGGTATTCACGCTGCATATATCTCCCAATAGTGTAGCACGTTTTTTTTTTTTTCTGTCTGTTTGTGGAATGCCAGGTCGTTTTATAGACGACCCTGTATCGCAAAGTTGCGCGTTACGCGAGCTTTAAACATAATTGAAAGGCATCTTCTGCTAGTGTTTAAACTGAGGAATAAGTGGTCTCGTTCGTACAACTTTATGTGTATGGTGTTCGATTCACCCCGATCTGTTCGAATCTGCTCAATAGCTCGCGATGATCGGCTGTATATAGCTGCTTATCGCAAACTATTCGGCGGATTGAATAGATGTGAGATTTTACAGGTGTTCGTCTCCCTCCTGTGTTTTGATATTGCAAACAATTGGCGGCCTTACGGGGTTTTAGTTTAGGGCACTTGCGGGACAATAGTTGGACTGGTCCAGGCGGGTTAGCGGGCAACACGTATTCCATCTACGCTAGATTCTCAGGATCCCTTTTGCGGTCGCATGCGATGCAGAAGAGTCAGTGAACGGAAACAATGAATCACTGCACTTGAATTTAATTACAGTGTGGAGATTGATTATGGTGGAGGACGATTCCTTTCGTGCAGGCGGCATTTAATGATTGCACATTGGCCCACTTCAGGGATATGTGGCTTTGGGTAAAAATGTTTCCGCTAACATGGCCCCATACACGATATGTTTATCGTGTCTTATTTTGCTCTTGGTTAAAGATAAAAGTAGTCAGGCGTCAAGACAGCCAACGAACCCTTCGGAGTACATTTTTTGTCGCGACTGATCTGAAACTGGGCAAGTTTAACGTGCACAGTTAGCAACCGAGAATAATCAATCGCCAGAAATTTGTCAAGAATATCTGAAGAGTGTCTCCAACATCATAAGTGAGTTGGCAGAATATTACGTTAGGAGGGGAGAAAGATATGCGATGTAATACTGCCGACGCAGCTAAGAATACACAAAGCTCCGTGGTCGATTTATAGTGCGAGCTCTAAGTCTCCGGAGACATTGTTTCCGGAGACATTGGCGAATTTTTAGCCCACGCAGCATTAACCGGCCATTTCTTTCCTGGAGCAAAATGGGTGCGCGCATGCGTAGGTTTTGGGCATTACGAGAAAGCGGGTGGTGTTTAACCTACCCCTGACTCCTGCATTCAAGCTTGAGTTAAGGCTACAAGCTTCCCGCGTCCCAACTGGCAGCGAATTTATGACTGCACTACGGTCTAAAGCGAAGCATTTATGTAAGGACTAACCATTCACTGCTCAAGTATTTTGCCCGAACAAAATTCAGGGCTGGTTCGTCGGAAGCAGTATGAAGCACGTAACAGTTTGCTTCGTAGTAGGATCTACATACAACCCCGGTTCTCACATTAAACGTCTTCAGTGTCATCACTACGCACCAAACTGTGGTTTAAGAATTTGTTGTTTTCTTAAATATGTTGCCCCTATTGAACGCTATATACATAATGCGGTCGTTGCTCGACTTGCCGCGCGGCAAGTCGGCAAGTCGCGCGATACGTTGTAGTTGGTCACGAGGCAGTGCTAACCTGAAGCTGGTGCTGTTCGTGGCCATCCAAGTGATGGTCATTTCCATAGACTTCAGCCAAGGATGGAGGAAGCTACCAGCGACGTCCGGGTAGTCCCTGTACGCGCGGTTGATGTTCTTGGTGAAGTTGAAGTACTCGGGGTAGCCTACGTGCAGCCCCATGGTTTGGACCTTGTAAAGCGCCATTTTCTTCGTGTTTCCTGAGAGCCAGTGCGAGTCATGGATCTCTTCGAGGACAGAATCGCGGATGTGGGAAACCATAGTCCTGGCGGCGGCTACCGTGGCCGGCGGCACCTCCATGAAGAGGTACCACGAGACCAGCGGCACCTCCATGGCTTTGCGGACGGCGTAGAGGCACTGTTCTCGCAGCGCCTGCTGGTTGGCAACGCCAACCATTGCGAGCGGCATAAGTGAGCGCAGCAGCTCCCACGCGGTGAGGAGGCTGAGCTTTTGGCTGCCCAGCTCAGCGTAGAGCATGTTGAACTACCGGAGGGCGGGTTCGCTGACCTGCGTGCACGTCGAACAGAAAAACCACTGGTCGTTCCCTTAAGTTAAAGTGTTTAGGACATGGTCTCCCGGATCGTTACAACGTGACAAACATCTTTGGGATGTTAGTCCCCTGACGGTTGCGCGAAGGGTACAGACAACACACCGTTCATCCATTTCAGACACTGTTCCGACTTGCCTAGTCGCACGAAAGAAGTAGATTCTTTGCGACATGCGTGTATTCTCGACATACACTTTTAGTCGAACGTTTTAGCAGTAAGTTTAGAGCTGTGCCTGTGGCCCCTCATATAACTAAACTAATCAATTAACACTCCGAATAGCGTAGCTAAAGGAATGTGATGTGAAACACGACCCCGCTTTCTAGGCAACTGAAGGATGGATAGACTCACCTGAACCTCATCGTCTCCGCGGTACTTGCCGTTGGTGTAAGTGTTGACGAGGGCGGTCCACCTCCCACGCGCGATGTTTGGCGTAAGACGGTCCAGTCCATCCAGCGAGTTGAAGTTGAAAAGCTTAAGGGCGAGGAGGACGTCTTGCGAGAGCCTCCCGGCAGCCTCGCTTTCAGCATAGCTGATTTCTTGCGCAGGGAGGCCCAGGGTTCTGCTGTAAATTGCGGTCATGCCGGCGGGGCCTCGCTCCTGGAACCATGACAGCTGCTCGTCGCTCAAGCTGACCTTGAGCTCACGGTAGCCCCGGCTCAGTCTGTTGTCCTCCAGCCAGAGACCAAGAAGTGTGATGAGGTTGTAGCGGAAAAACAGCCCCAAAATCTTGTCCAGTGGTTCGGCGCTTTGGTACTGGCCCGGGCCCAAGCCCACGGTGCTCAGGAAGTCCTGGAGTACCGCCGTCTCGTCTGTGTCGCCGCTCGTGCACGCCTTGTACAGCGCTGCCGCCTTCTCGGCCGCGCTCTGTCCGCTGTTGGGAACAGTGGCGCCGTCCAGCGCGCGGAACAAGGACGCGTACATCTCGTCTTCCATTTGCACGAGCATTCTGCCAGACGAGCTCCTGTAGTTTCCGCACACGAAGCTGTAGAAGTCCCCGCATGGGTCTTGTCCGGTAGCCATGATGGAGTGCAGCTGCTGTACCAGGGTGCACTGGGCGCCCTTGCAGGGCCCTGTCTCCGAGGATGGCGGAGCCGTGCCTTCCTTCCCCGTAGGCCAAAATGAGAAGTAGAGGCCCACCGCCGTAGCCACGCCCCCTAGTACGATCACTATGAGCGCGCACACCGCCCCTTCGCTGACGCCGTCTCCCGACTTCTCCAACTTGGGAGAGTCTCCCTTGGACATCAGCATCGACGTCTGGCTCGACTGCGTGGGGATGAAGTATATATGTGAACAGATATTAATCAAAGATTGTTGGTACGTTCCTTGACTGACTGTTTGGTTTGTTCTGACACAGCTGTCACTCATTAGGCTACTAGAAACTTCGCTCTTTCGCAATTACTTTTCTAAGCGTTTAATAAGTGAACAGGGCACATTCGTGCAAGGCTGGGTACTCGCAAGAAGGGTACGCGGGTATCTAGTAAGGTGCCAACTTTTATAGTGCGTGTAAGGTACCTTGTGACGTCTGGGCAAAATATTTTTTTTCAGACCTTGTGCTTCGTGTGGATATATGTTTTCTTCACAGCATTGTGCTGCAACGGCTAGACAATGCGGCGCGGCCAATGGGTAATTGGTCATATGTGGTAAGCGTTTCGCGAATGTGACTTCTGGGCAGTAATGATTTGGCGTTGTGTATGGCAACCTGAGAGGGAAAAACTTCTGTGAAGAATGCTTCCTACTTCTGGGACAAGTTTTCGGTAATAACCCCCAAAAATATATGCCGCGTTTTAACTAAAGTAGACTATCGGAAAAAAACTGTCGTTAAGAACTAACTGCCTGATCTGAAATGGTTCTTTGATATGGCGAATAACATAGGCTATTCAAGGTTGGTGAAGTACGTAAAAAAATATGGGGCTAGAAGCCCAAGGCCCACGTTACGACGTGTTACCGATAGGGAAAAGGTGCGGAGATTGGAAGTTCACATAAAGCTACCTCAGGTATCTGGAAGGACAAGTGGTGTCACTTAAACATCATTAACGTGTTTCAAGCGGAGGCCGATTCACGGAAGCCTAAAGAAAAGAGGCAAGGAACGATAGGGCTCATTATGCGTTCAAAGCAGTATGAATAACGGTTTGCTGATCAAGCTGACGCGCTAGGAAACGGCGCACGTGCACAAGGAGGGCAAGCTTTCAGGCATGTGCATCCCTCCTCGTCGACGAATCCACTTGATTCTCCGTGATAGCTATGCTCCTCCTTATTGTCAACAGTGGTTAGAAGCTGGGTAAGGCGAAATATGGAAATATGGACAAGGTGTACGAAGAGACAGTTCATCAGCTAATAGAATGGAGGGAATAACGGTAAGTTCTACGATGAGGGACACGCTGTGCCCCACAAGTACGTTGATAAAGTGTGGGAAGAGGAACCCCGTGCAGAGCGGGATTAGAAGTGGGACTGTATTTGACAAAGAAGGTGGTGAAGAAAATTCTAATGTGCTGGAGGAGACGGATTCCCAACCCTTTTTTAACCTGGCGCTGCTCCTAGCGGTGTTGCAGAGCAGTACCCACGCATAAGCGAGGTCTGGCGCCTGCACTTAACGTGACATTCTATAGTGGGACGGCTGAAAAAGAAAAGCAGCCAAATAGGCATTGGGCCCTTCTTGGAGCATTTTGTTTGGACTGACTTTATACGCACGACATCGTGTAGTTTGGCGGAAGCCATTATACGCACGACGCGACTATGGCGCCAACGCGGCAGTTGCTGAAAACTGAAAGCGCCCTCATCACACGGGTTGGCGGGTTCCCCAAGCCCCTTGGCGGCTTCGACGGAGGCGGCATGGCATTCGAAGTTGGGGCACGATTTAGTTGCTTTAGCGATTTCGATCCCGCTGTTGAGAATTTCAGCTCCGGAACAACGCCGTTTTCGTAGTGAAAGCTACAAAAACAGTGGACGTCGTCCATTCGCGGCTAAGTGTACGACTTGAACGACTGCAAAAGAAACAAGTACACAAACGCGACAACAGACTCTGACATCACGATAACAGAATCGGACAATAGACTCGGAAATCGCCGTGAGTGTTAATTAAAGCACCCTATTATTTTCGGAACAATCGGTGCAGTTTGTTGTTGAGTGTCGCGGTTGCTCGCATGACTGTTATGTTACACGTTGATACTTCTACGCATGCCGTTTTGTTTTATTGTCCGGAATAAACTGCTTCTTTCTGTTTCTTGCGTTCCGGCGTCATATCGTCGAGGGGGGTCAGGCTCGGGAACCCTTCGCACATGAAGGAAGTTCCTTCACGACGTATACATAAACCAAGCAGTTCTTGGCGTTCAGTCTTTTAGTGTACGTAAATGGCTAATGACCGAAGCAAACATGAAAGCTGTTAGCATTGCTCCACACATGTGGATGTGCTTGAAATGAAATGTCGTGGGTATTCATTTCTAAATGGTGAAAATTGGCTTGCATGTGGTCACTGAAATCCGTTTAAGAATAAAATGAAATGGGGCTGCATCTGACTTCGTTTTTTAATAATTTGTTGCAACTGAACTTGAACCTGTAACTTTCTTAACGCGCATGAGTAGAACAATTTGCCGCATTGTTTAAGCTATCGGTCGACGTAATCCTCCATATACGTGTTAATTCTAAATATAGGACAGGTGCTTCCACCCCGCAGTATTAATTCGGAGGCTGGATAAGAGCACCGCCATCCGTTAGGGGTCGATGCGATCTCAACCCGAGCGCTTCTGAACTGCATTTACTATGCAGATTTTAAGCCGAGATAAAAAATGAGTGAAAATTATAACCTAGGTTATTTTTAGGGAGCTGAACGTTATTTAAGAGCCCCAAATTTCCCATCGGTAATTGGTAATATGTTTGGTCTGTCAAGGACGTAATGTGGCACAGAGCATGTTAAATAAGTCGCATAGCTGCAATGTAGGTGAAATAAATGCATTATCCGGTTCTATGTCGCGCTTTGCATCCATAACATCAGCTGTGGTTTTTTTTTATTGCGATACGGAACGCAAAAGCTAAACGAAAACCCATCTCGAGGAGCGTTGTACGGTTGTCATTCGAACCATCGGCTTCGCGACCCGTGGTGCGACGGAAAAGGGCGATAGAGCCGCTTGGAAACAGCGCGGCGCCGGTTGCTTTAGCTGCCGCGTTGGCGCGTCACTCTCGTCGTGCGTATAGTGGCTTCCGCCAGACCACACGGCGTCGTGCGTATAAAGTCAGTCTTTTGTTTGCCGTGTGCATAGGTGAGGGCGTATGATTATATGTCTATGGGGAAACGTTATTAGACGAACACGAAAATTTTGCTTCACGGATGAAGTCTAGGAGGGAACGATGGTGCGGCCCCTGCATCCATGCATTGCAAGCGGATGCGTCGTCTACTCGAAGGCCCGTCGCCAAAGATGCCTCATGTCCGTCGGACGCAAGGAGAGGCAGGACAACCGTAAACAGTGCAGGTCGGCTGCTACCCCGCTGCGGTGGCAGACTGGGCTCCTAGTGTCCGGAAGAGAATGTCGGGAATGAGGTCCCTGGCGCACCACGGTGGGAGCTACCCCCACCCGAATCATCCTAAGCGCAACCTCTTCGGCATGCAAAGAGCCGCTTCTCTGAGGCCCTGGATTGACATTTCCCGATGGTCAGATGAAACCGCAAGCTCCAAACTCCTGTCATCGTTTTTCTTCAGCTCACTACCGCAGAATGCCAGTTGGATGCGCTTAGGGGTTGAATTTTTGAGAACTATGTAGCAGGTATTGTGCTGTGCACAGCTTGTGAAGTGAACCTGAGGAAGTCTCACTTACCTCCATGGCAGCCGGAGGAACCGCGGTGGTCCGTTTATAGGCGTAGGCCCTCGACGATTAGACACTCAACCTGCAACCGATTCGGTAGCGGTAGGGACGATGATGGTGGCCCTCACAAAACAGCGTATACTCATGGCGAGGAGAACGAAGAGGACCGAGAACCCAGATTTTTTTATGTCGTTTATAGAACCAAAACTCTTCCCAACCGGTGTAAATTATCTTCTCTAAGCGTCTCGTAATTATATAAGAATTACAATTATTTTAATCGTCCCTTGTTGATTGGCCGATCCCCTGATTGGGTATACGTGCCATATCTAAAGGCGCAACGACAACAACAACAGCAGGAGAACGAAAAAAGAAGTTTTGTCCGAATGTTCAAGAAAAATGAGGCTTGGAAGATTAAAAAAAAAAAAAACGTGCTGAAATAGGTTTAACGCGGCGCAAGAACCCTCTCGAAAATAATGGAATGAATGGAGTCCACAAAAAATAGGGACAGTGAAAACTCGGTGCGCTTGAAATATATCAAAGCACAGAAGAGTCAATGGCTGCCGCAAGCGTAGAGCAGGGGAGTCTTAAGCCGTAGATCACTGAACCTGACCGCAGATGGGAAAGGGATTTGTGTTCTTTGCAGTAGTGGCCCCACAGGCGGCTCTACAGTGGTTCTACAAGTGATGGCGATTCTTCTTGGAAACGCACTCACACCGTGCGGCTGCAGTGCAGGAGCAACACTTGCCGAACAAATTGCGGGAGCAGCATCCGGCTATCATCAAGTGGTGATCCCCTCGTCACCAACATGAGCCTGTTCCTCGTTCAGGAATATGCGTGGATGCCGACAGGAGGAGCGTCATATCACATGACGTCACACCTCGTCCGGCCTGCAACCAGTACAAGAAGGGAAGGAGCACCGTCGTTCTTCAGTGTGTAGTTAACCGTCTTTGTTCTTTATCAACGAACTTGTTAGTTTGTGGCGATATTGAATGAAATCGTGGAACAACGGAAAAGGAGATGATGGAAGCGCTCCTCGCTGGTCAAGCCAAAACAAATGAAATTGTAGAAGCTATACGCAGCAACCAGAACATAATAGAAAGTAAGATTTACGTAACTTCAATTTAATTTTCAGGTTACGGTGGACGCAAGTAATTTTTTGACTTTCGGTTGCGTCGGACGTAACTCAGAACACGAGGTTAAAATGCAGTCGGACGCTACTTTAATTTCGAAAATCGCACGCCTCGGTCAGAGTCACCCGAGTCGAAACTGGGTTCGTTATTCCGGGAAGGGGCCAACTGGAAAAATACGAAACGGGATGGGCGTTTTGTACCGGGTTGAAGCGGCAGGGAACAAACGAGCAAGTTCAAATGGGAACGGGTCCAAATGGGAGCAGGCGAAATGGGAAAGGGCGAAAAGGGGAAGGTCGTTTTGCGCCTGGTTGAAACGGGAGGGAACAAGCGGGAAGGATGAAATGGGAATGGGTTCAAACGGGAACCTTCCGGCACAACAGTATGTATGTATGTATGTATGTATGTATGTATGTATGTATGTATGTATGTATGTATGTATGTATGTATGTATGTATGTATGTATGTATGTATGTATGTATGTATGTATGTATGTAGGTATGTATGTATGTATGTATGTATGTATGTATGTATGTATGTATGTATGTATGTATGTACGTATGTAGAGAGACAGAGAGATAGAGCTCTTTATTAGAAGAAAGCAGAGGTGTGCAGGCATGTATTCGCCTACATGCTATTCTGCGGGGGTGGGGTGAAGGGAATAAAGGCCCTAAAGGAAGCATGGCGAAAGAGAGGGGAAAAAAGGAAGGGGTAAAAAATAATGTAACATGGAGTGTTCCGTGGGTCACGTAAAAGTCCAGGTGGTCTCACAGGATGACGACGCATAGTTCTACATTGTCTCTGCGACGCCGATGTCGTGTAAATAATCAAACAGTGCACCTAACACTTTTCGCTGGTATGATGGAGATGACCATGGTCTAAGAAGGGCTTTCACTGATAAAAGTGCGTTGTTGAGGCACTCGATCTTCTTGGCGAGGTGGTTCCTTTCCTGGTTGTACGCCGGACACTCTAATAAAATGTGCTCAACAGTTTCTGGTAAACCACAGTTATCACAATAAGGGTTTGTGGTTTGACCGAGGCGATGTCGGTACGAGTTCATAAGTGCTGCGTTGAGGCGCAACCGATGATACAGCGTCTCAAGTCGACGTGGGATTCGCTCTGGGATCCTCATTCTCAGGTCAAAGTCTATATGATACAGAAAGGGGTGATGAGTTTCGGGGAAAGACCAGAGGCGGTTTAGTTCGTCTAAGGCAAGCTGCTTCGCTAGCGGTGCAGCCTCGTGCTTTGTAAAGAAAATTTTCCTTAGATTGCGCAGTTGTAGCCCTCTGCGGGCCGCCTCATCTGCTTTCTCGTTGCCGAGAATGCCACAATGTGCGGGTATCCATTGCAAGGTCACACAATGCCCTGCGACGTAGGCTAGATGGTGCAGGTAGGTGACGTTGCGGGATACATGGTCGTGAAGGCTGAAGCAACTGTATGTATGTATGTATGTATGTATGTATGTATGTATGTATGTATGTATGTATGTATGTATGTATGTATGTATGTATGTATGCATGCATGTATGCATACATGCATACATGCATACATGCATGCATGTATGTATGCATATATGTATGTATGTATGTATGTATGTATGTATGTATGTATGTATGTATGTATGTATGTATGTATTGTTACGAATCAGCGCGCCGCTCTTCACGCTTTGTGCAGCACTCCACGGCTGTGTGGCGAAGCCTCCACTAATTGCGCCTTTCGAGTAGGTGCCCCTCTCTGGGTGACTCATGCTTGCATCGGCAGCCGACGGATCCAAACAGGCCGCAGCACGCTGGGAAAAGTCGGATCACTGGCGCCTCGGTACCGGCGTGATTCAAACTTCGGCAGTGGCAGACGAGGCATGCATAGACTTGCCCGAAGGACGCGGAAGCCGTTGCGGAGACCTCCTCTCTCCCCTCTCTGGGACTCAGCGTGCGCCGCTACTACCGACCACTCACGAACTCTGGAAACGGCGTTGTTTTTGTCTGTAGCGTTCGTGTCGTGTGCACATTCAAGAGGGAACACTTGTTTCACCGTTAGCGCTTTGGGTATAAGACTTCTGCGCTGCCGAGGGGGTGCTGTGAAACCGACTTCCGGGCAGTACTTCCGGGTAGTACAAAGCTGCGGGGGCCCCATAGCATCCCGTGGTGACAGAAGCAAAATGATATCGATACTCCCGATTGTTTTGCGACATGGTCTCCAACCCATCCCCGACGCGTCTGATCTCTCCCGGCGATCAACTTGGCTTTAGAAAAAAAAAGCTTTGCAGCGTTAACTACGTTTACAGCTCCGACAAAAAGTGCTGGGGCGGTGACAGCGCTTTGCCACTTGCAGGCTCACCGATCGATGGTCGCATGAAGAGAAATTTGAAGTGAAAGCTTCTTGTTTAAACTAATATACTTGGTGACATGGACGTTTCAACAGCAGGCGACCAAAAAAAGGAAGAAGTAACGCAATCGGCGATTATCGTGCGTAAAAGTTTGCGAGTCCGGCGGAATGCAGGCTCGTCTGCAGCAGTGCCCCGCGCTTTTGCGTACGTGCATGCACACTATCCGTGCACTTTCATTAAACACTGCTGGTTTGCGTCGCCGTTACGACTAGATGGTGCAGCGTAAGCTTGCCGTTTCATTGCGTGGCTCAGTGACAAAATGCAGCGAGCGTCAGAAGCGTGAAATCTGTTTTGTGATTCCGGAAGTAGTGGCCGTAAAACAAAGTGGCGAACTAAATGGCCGTTCTGTTTTCTTGTTTGCTCTCACTTTATTTTATTACGCTCTTGCATCATATATCCCCAGGTCGCACTTACCAGACTGGAATAAGGGTCGGCCACGTATTCAGGTGTAGTGGCGAGCTGCATGAAGTCGACACGGCGAAAGGCTGGATGGCAAATCAGGTGGGAGGGGGAGGGGAGCTTTGAAGGCAAAAAGAAAAAAATTCAGCGGATTGCCAATAATATTTGGCAATAATCTAGCAAAGTGTGAATATGGGGAACAATGCAGCTGGATGCGATCAGTTTTCTGTCGAAGTCTCCCCATCAAACACTAACTGAGATCAAAACTGGCGTGTCGGCGTTCAGATTGTTAGTGAAATGGGAGGGGTGGGGGTTCTAACGACGTGCTGGGGGCCGCATAATACATCCCCGAGTGCCGCATTCGGCCTGCGGCTGTAGATTGCCTACCCGTGCGGTAGATATAACCAACACAGTCAGTGACGATCGCATGTAAATATTTGGGCCACGCACCGTACATGTGGCGGAGCAGAATGTGGTGTGAAGTATAGAATTACACATCTGTGCAATAGCGGACATGCGATTTGGTGCTTGTTTTGCGTCCTTTAATTCCGCTTAATTTGTTTATTTGACGCTGTTGCCTCACCTACTTGCTAGTACACATGTACCTGCCGTCCGTAAATCGTATGGCGCAAAATCTTAAGCAAGAATCATTTAGTTTGCGAAAAAATTGATTTTGTTTGCCCAAAAGAAGAAGAAGAAGAAGAAGAAGAAGAGGAGGAGGAGGAGGAGGAGGAGGAGGAGGAGGAGGAGGAGGAGGGCAAAGTAATAAATATCTGGTGGTTGAACTTCACTTCCCTACTGCACACGTGCGGCGCGCGCTGAAAAAAAACACATCCCCCTCGCGAGGGGCACGATCAAATGCAGAGCATTTCCGCGGGGGGCGCGCCTGCAAGTCGTATGGATTACGTATTGGTTGTTGTTGTAATTGTTGTCTTCCAGCGTAGACATTGTCGATGAAGTCGCTGGTGAAACGTGAAACGTGCCGTGAACCCCCTGCCGCGGCTATGACGCAACGTGGAGCGGCTATGACGCAACGTGGCGCGGCTATGACGCAACACAATCCAACACAATCCACTTTAATCCAATCCAATCCAAATCCAAACCAGTCCAAGCCAAGCTAATCCAAGCCAATCCAATCGAATCCAATCCAATGCCCCTCGCGCGAGAGTGTTATTCGCCCCGAGCGCGAACACAGTCGGCCCCTGGCGGCGGCGGGACGAACCGCTCCTAGTGTGGATGGCGCTTTCGCGTCGTCTGCTTTTTCACGTTGCGTGCGGCGCAAGACGCGTGCTGCACACGACAAAACAACCAATATGTGTGCTCGTTTGGCAGTAAGCAATGACACAATTTATCTCTGCTTGCGCATTTCCTCTAGAAACGCAATAATCAGCGGCCGTTGCGGGCTAATGCGCTGGTTTAATTCCACGAAACATCTTCGCCCTTGTCACCGCTTGAGTGCTTCCACACATTGCACTTTTCTCATTGTTGAGTGCAGTCGTCTGCCGTTTGGGGAACGTCGAAGGGTGCTTATTGAAGGTGGCGTGGTGATTATTTAAAGGATGAAAGTTTAGTACGCGAAACGGGTAAGAAGCGACAAGACCTGTGCATATGCGTGCTTATAGAAAGAAGAAACAAACAAAAACATTTACACTGCACGCGACCCGTGCGCTATCGCCCATACATTACCGGACACGTATTTTACACCCGCAAGCGCCTCTGTGATCGTGTCCTTCCAGTACCTTTTGTAAAATAAATACCATTTTTGGACAGTAGTTGTTTATACTGAGGAGGAGGAATAAACATTTATTCAACTGTATCGAGTTGCTAATTTTACGTATTATTTAAAATACGTTTCTTTGGATGCGGAAGAGTATTTAGGGGGGATTTTTCGGTAAAATTAAGCAGTTGAGTTTGCGTCTGTCATGTGGCCTTTCGTGTGTCATTTTCATATATATCATTTTCAAATCCGACATGAATCACCTTGTCCAGAAACGTGTCTCACTCAGCATAACCAAATGCCTAATATTTTCACGTCTTAACCTCTTAAGGTGGACCTAAGGTTAAAGAAAGAGGAGAAAACGCGTAATATAATGCACGTTGTTGCCCACATGTGTGAGGGGTGTGTGCCATGACCCGCTGTTTTTTTTTTTTTTTCCCCACAATGCTTGCTTTCAATACAATTTTGAAAAAGCCGAGCCACAATTCCTGGACAATCCCGAACCAAAGGGGGGTTAATAAGTTTTGAAAATACGTACTGCTTTTTCACCGCTACAGAACACGGCGCCTAGTGTAGTTTCGATTGTATATAATACTTATAACCATAGTTTGGCTTTTCGCGTTACATGCGTTCTCTTCTCGCTGCTCTTGCAACGTCAGCAGGAACCCCCCCCCCCCCCCTTCCCGAAAAAAAAAAACTAAATGCACAGAATTTAATTTTTTAACCAATCCTCAAGAATTAAATGCCAAGACAAAGGCGATATTCAGTTTACAAAACAAAGAAGTTACCGGGAACCCGTTGCGCTGATTCGCAACGAGAAATAAAAAGGAAATGTTTTACTACATCTGCAACAGCGCAACTTCATTTATTGCCATCTTTAGGGTTCGTAAGCGACCTATACGCAAGAATGCAAATACATCTCGCTGTTGCAGGCACCTGTTAGATTTTAAAAGGAACGCAAATGGTCAACAGAGCAGCCGTAACAGAAAATTTGTGCTCACTGTGAGGTCCCAGAAGCTTGGTCTGCACATTGTAAGCAGCTGCTTGTCACTTTGCGAAAACCTAGCTAAACATGAGATGTTGATTGTACTGCGTGCGCTGACAATTCAATTCGCAAGTTGTGGTCTCTCTACCTCACAAAATGCATAACCCTAGCATTGAACAAGGCAAGCACTCATGCACACTGCGAGGAACCACCGTGGGTTCGAGCTAGTTGAGCACGCTCACGATACTGAAACGCCATCGCGCCAACACAACACCGCCTCTGTTGGGCAGGTGGAGTAGGGGCGACGAAGGAATATGCCCAGGGCACGGAGGGAAGACGTTTATTTTATAAGGTTCTAGACACATATTTTACAGTCCCAATTACACAATTTACAGTACAGGTACGTACTTCCCGTTAGGTGAAAGGGGCGATGGGGCGCCACACGCAAGTGCGCGCGTTTCGTCGGCGCAGAGCCAGTGGGCTCTTCTGTCAGGGCAAATTCCGGGGTGCGCGCACGTTGTGCGCGCGCGAATCGCCGTGCTGGCCAGATCGGCTCGCAGCAGCGAGGGAGACGGGGCCCATTCGCTCACAGGCGCGTACTGCACGGCGTGATCGTCGAGTGGTAGGTACGGCCTTACTATATGCAAGCGTAGGGGCGACAGGAGCAGCCTTGGGCACGGGCCGCAGCCGGAAGGGCTGGTGGGCTTTCGCCGGCGCAACAGAGTTGCAGCCGGCTGGTAAAGAAAGCGTCACATACCTTCGGCCAACGCTTTCGGCGTCCTGGAAGCGTCTCCCCGAACGGACCCCCGCGCAGGGCGCGCGTTCGCGTCCCCGGCGAGAGTCGGGTTCGGGCATCGTTCAAACGGACCAATGAGGTGAGGTTAGCTCCGCTACCAGGGCGGAGCGCCCGCTGCGTGACAGTGTTTTATCGCCGCAACGGTCTCTGCAGGCTTCACCTCACGCAAGAGTTTGAGAGACGGCTCGGCTCTACACAGTGGCGCCAAGACGAGCCGGAATTTTGGAGGAGAGAGGGGAAGAGCGCCGCGTAATGACACAAACCCAGTGATCGCGCAATGGCTAGGGCATCAGGATCCCCACAAAGTTCAGTTGCGACAAAAGCCGTAAGTAATTGATCCGACACCGTTATTCATCAAACCTTCCTTCAGAGTCGTTAAAATTTCGTTCAAAAGACCCGTTAGAGCGGGTACACTTATATCTCTGCACTGATCAAAATTCAGTAATTTTATGTTGCCTTTTGAACACACAAAAAATATCGTAAGGTCTTAGAAAGAATTTCGGGACAGTTAAGTAGTGTTATTATTTTAGGGCATCCCACAAATGCAAGAATGCGTCATGCTACCAGTGAAAGCGGTTGAGATTGCCGTTGTAAACTGAATTTCAGAGATCGAGGCTTCCCCATTTGTTTCTATTTATGCTCTTATTGAAGGCTCAAAGCCATAGTCTGGAAAGATCGAGCTTGGTATACGAGCCACAGCGTACAAGTTTATTGTCACAATTACGGCCATTCTGAGATTCCCGATGAGTCGTCGCTTTTTTTGGCGTAGTAATGAAAACTGACTGCCGCTTCCATGCTATACATTGAACGTTGAGGAACCGAACTACAGCATACCACTCTTGTTTGCACCTCTCGTGCGCACATACGGCGGGAAAAAGGCACGAAGCGCGCCCACAGTGTGCATTATTACGGGCCGCTCAGCGGAGCATCCACACTAGCAGCGCGACGCTGTCGCCACCTACATGTCGAGCTCGCGGCGAATAGCGCCAAAATCGCGCCCCCACACGAACGCGTGATGTTGACGTCACGATCACGCCACAGATGTTAGCGACCGGAGCACGCGCGAACGACATATGTGGTTTAAGCGCGAACCGACCGCGGCGAGAGAGTGCGATGCGAGCGCCCCCACCTGTTCTTGCGCGCGAACCGACTGTTGATCAGCGCGAACCCAACGCGGCGAGAGATGGCGTTGCGAGCGGAGAGAAGGCGAGGAGGACGCGGGGGAGAAGGCGCACCTGTGGCCGACGGTTGAATGAGTCAAGGATATAAGGCGTGTTCGTAACCTTCCATTCTGTGTCGGCTTTGTGGTGCAGTGGGTAGAATACCATGTAACTTGTGTTCCGCCCGCAGAGTTGTTGGTTCGAAACCTGGCGCCAGTAAGTATCATTTTTTTATATAGTGTAGGGGGAGCGATGCGGACTACGGACGCTAACGCGGGTGACATCGTGAGTTACTGAAATGCTCTGCATTTAATACAAAATAAAATTTCCACTCGTTATCAAGGCGGTGCCAGGCCAGCAGTGTCAACTGAGTCGGCTGTGCTTCTCGCGTCCTCTTGCAAATGCTCCCGCTGAAGCAACCATTTCTAGCTACCTCACGCTACTGGCGGTGAGCGCGACCACGGGCGGCGCTGCGAAGCGCGCCTCCGTGACGTCGGCTTAGGGATTGTCGCGTTTCTCGTCTGCTTCATTCGGGCTCGCTCTCCATTCTGCTTCTTCGCGCTCGGTTGGCGTCTGATGCTTGTCCGCACCAAATTTTGCGTGTGCGCAACCTTTTGTCATAAAAAAATTCTTAAAATCGCAGACACCAGCTCAAGGCATTTAAAGTACAGTTTTGGATACCGCTACGGAAGCAACATTGCCGTCGTCGCCCCATTCCTTGCAAAGCCGGTCCTATGCGGAGCGCGAAGAATCGAAGTGCGCCAGCTTCTATATTAAACAATCTTTCGAACAAAGAGAACAGCCAAACCGACAACAGCGAAAATGCAGGACCAAAACAAATTCCAGTCTTTCCCGACTGTCGGCTTTGGCAGAAGACATTACGATTTTCGGTTATCATATGTAAGGTAAAACAGTTTTCGCAACCTTGCCGAACGCTCGAAATTATTGTATCACATCACTTTACGTTGTCATGGCATGAAAGTATGCCACATGTACTATGGGCTGCAAAAACTGTAGGTTGGGTTCCAAATAACCCCCTGTGTGTATAGGCGCGTGCTGGTGTTATACCAGGCTTCTAACCAGTATAGAGATTTATAGAGCAAAACGACTCACGTCTACGGTAAAGATACAGTAACACTATGTTTGCTCAGATTTGGAGAGATATTTCGCTACATTTTCCACAGCCATATCTTCCTAATATTCAGATATGCGTTATAGGAAAACTGCACTCAACAGGAGGAGGATGAGGAGGTGGAGAAGCAGAAAACATTACTTAACAGTAAAATCGAGCTGGTTAGTAAGCCGGGTGCTCAGTCCAGGCAGCAAAGCAAGAGTAATTTTTAAGTGCGAATGCACTTCTTAAGCGAGCCTGAATCGTCCGCCGCCGTCGTCCGCATAGCAACAGCTGCGGGTGCGCGCGCTCCTCGTCTTCCTCCTCGTCTTCCCTAGCAACGGGGGGAGATGGGCGCGCGCTACTCTCCTCCTCCTCTCTCCGCTCAGTGACTGCGGGTGTTGGGCGCCTCCTCTCCACTTCGGGCGGGAGAGCTCTCGCTCGCGTAGCGGGCGCTCCGCATTCCGACGCGTGAGGGCGCTCGTGTAGCCCTCGCCGTAACGGCGGGCGCTACTCTCCTCCTCCTCTCTCCGCTCAGTGACTGCGGGTGTTGGGCTCCTCCTCTCCACTCCAAGATCACGATATCCACCGTAATCGCGCAATCAACAACCGTGCATTCGCACTTACACACTCTCCCCCTCGAGGAAGTGCGAGGGAATTTTTTAAATTCAAATAACGCATCCAAAGTAGACCAGGATTTGTTCTTTACGTCTGGAAGGGTTGGAAAACAATAAAGAGCTGCTTGGAAATATTCATCGGTTGGAATTTCTTGTAATATGTGCGCGTATACTATTTATTGCGTTCGTTAGCGAGTATATCGAGCCTTCGACACCGCAATCACGTCATAAATGTTCGGTCAGTTCATTATGATAACGATGGTTGCGATAGAAATTAATTCGGAGCACAAAAGCCGACTTCGAGTACTCTGGACAACGTTGTCTGGGGCGCGATCGCGGTGGCGTAGCACAAACCTTCTCCTTGTATTTGCATGTGAATAAACAACGCACACTGCGGATGTGCACCTTCTTGAACGCAGCCATAACGAAAGACAATTTGTGAAGAAGGGACTATATGCCATGAGCCTAAAGAAAACAAAAAACTCCCACCTTTCCTCGCGGGAACCCCTGTGTAGATGCGACGCATAGGCGGAGCGGCGAAGGGACCGCGTTTTATAGCGCGCATAACGTTGAGGGGACTGCGTAAGCCGGTCCCAATCGACGACGACGTTGGCGTACTTGTAAAGCGGCGTGGACTCTAGGTGTTTGAGCCAAGCGTGGATGGCACACCGGTTATATGCGCAGCGCGCCCGAAGGAGAGGAAACCGCGGAAGAGAGAGTACTGCACATGCGCCGGCCCCAGCGCGTCGGCCGCGGCTATATGACGCAACGTGCCGCGGCTATGACGCAACACAATTCACTTTAATCCAATCCAATCCAAATCCAAGCCAATCCAATCCAAGCCAATCCAATCTAATCCAATCCAATGCCCCTCGCGAGTAAGTGTTCGTAGTGTTCGCTATCGGAGAAGAGAGGGGGTGAGCGGCGGAGAGCGCAGCTGGCGCGGCGAGGAGAATGGGGGAGGGGTGGACAACGCCGACGACGACGACGACGACGACGCCGGAGGGACAAGGCGAGTGAATGAGATGCTCTGCATCTAATATATACACGATCTTTGGGAGCCTCCCAAACATCCCCAAACCTACTAATAGGACGTTTGTGACGGTGCATAAAAATTAATGCGTTGGTCCCAGAAAATAAAAAAAAGACATTCATCTGTAACAAGTCAACAACGAAAGAAATATAAGACAGCCGCTTTATTTCCTGTTGTGCGATGCGCGTGTAGGGGCCCGCTGCTTGGCGCGAAGTTGAGTATTGATTAAGAGCATTTCAAAAGTAGTGTAGGGAGGTCTGCACATTTTGAATACTTATCGAAAAGCTCTGAGCGCGGAACCTCGCGAATAAGCTATAGAAAGGACGAGTTACACACGATTTTCTGACCGATGCTCTGCAGAAATCTGTTCCCTCTCTCCTAGTGTGTTGTAAACTTGGGGAGGATACAGCTTGAAATTATTCAGATATCAGAAGCTGCCAAAATAAATGATTTACTAGAAATACGCTTTCTAACGCTCGAAAGCATCAAAGCGGACGATTTCTAGCACAGGCACTGCTGCCCCTCACAAGTGGAGTGTAGCAGACGACAGCGGCGCGAGTCCCTAAGCTGACGTCAGAGCCAGGGGGGGGGGGGGGGGGGGGGGGGGGCACTCAAACACCTCATCGCGAATAGGATGAGAAGCGTTGTGTGTTTATGAAACTTTTGAAGTTTCCTTTGTCGACCGCACGCAAGCAAAAAGAACGATAATTATCGTCAGGAGGTTAGACCACCCGACCCAGAATACTGCCCCACGCCGCGACGATCACGACAAATCGCTCAAAAGAAAGCCGATAAATCGGTTTGTTGTAGCGGATAATATTTTGTTTGGCCTCCGCAACTACTTTAAGGACATTTTATTCAGTATGCAGTCGTTTAAACGTACCACAATGTGATTAAATTAAGTACAACCAACTTTCGCTCTGGCTTGTAATTAAAAACACATGGAGGGCGGTGAGGGTCGTCTGCTATTGTACTACCCAGAGGTGTCGGCCGCTAGGGGCGCTGCAAGTCGCCAAAACTCCAGAGCAGGAACCCTATAAATACGAGTCCAACGCACCGAAGCTCATTCCTGTTGGAGCAGTGAATCAATACTGTCACTCTGATCGAGTCCTGTACTGTAACCTCGCCCGTCGGGGCATTCTTCTTGCCGGGCTTCGGCTCATCTCTCGCCATGCAGTAAACAAGTTAAGTTTGCTTTCGGCTTCTGGTCTTCTTCAAGGCAGCAACATTGGCTGGCCGCTCGCTTCACCACGCTACCACAGGCATGTCGGAGGCGACGGAGTTCGGCTCGGGTACGCCTGCTCGTATGCAACAACTGGTTGTCAGCAGTGGGATGGCAACTATGCATATGTATGTATGTATGTATGTATGTATGTATGTATGTATGTATGTATGTATGTATGTATGTATGTATGTATGTATGTATGTATGTATGTATGTATGTATGTATGTATGCATGCATGTATGTATGTATGTATGTATGTATGCATGCATGCATGCATGCATGTATGTATGCATGCATGTATGCCTGTATGCATGTATGCATGTATGTATGTATGTATGTATGTATGTATGTATGTATGTATGCATGCATGCATGTATTCATGCATGTATGCATGTATGTATGCATGTATGTATGTATGTGTGTATGTATGCATGTATGCACGTATGCATATATGTATGTATGTGTGTCTGTGTGTGTATGTAAGCATGCATGCATGTGTCTGTGTATGTATGTATGCATGTATGTATGTATGTATGTATGTATGTATGTATGTTTCAGTAAAATATTCTGTATGGCTAGTTGCTGCATATCGACTCAAGAAAAAGAGCACTTAAAACAACCCGAAAAATGAAGAACGGTGAGACAGATGGTCTTCTTTAATGTATGTATGTATGCATGTACATATACCTGTATGAATGCATGCATGTATGTATGAGGCGTTTTTTTAAGTGAACCAGATCCAGAAACCGAAACTACGTCGGATAAAACTGCACTGATGAGAAGAACTCGTCACCTTTCTACTAAAAAAGGGGCGGCAAGAAAATAGTTGAGGCAACGCTCCGAAAACGTGTACGCAGATCATAGTTCGTATCGAAAATAAGCCAGATACTACGGTTTCACGGATCAAAATGAGCCATATCTTTGTCCAGTGAGAGTTTGGTTTAGGCTTGACGGTTTATCCTGTTTCGTGGGTGTTTCCGGAAGATTTTTTTTTTTGCTTTTCAAAGCTGGAATTTTCGCTTTTCAAAGCTGG
The DNA here is from genome assembly GCF_048455015.1 of Haemaphysalis longicornis. Taxonomy (NCBI): domain Eukaryota; kingdom Metazoa; phylum Arthropoda; class Arachnida; order Ixodida; family Ixodidae; genus Haemaphysalis; species Haemaphysalis longicornis. The sequence goes on from NW_027526295.1 coordinate 153,215,989, forward strand.
ATTTTTTTTTTTTGCTTTTCAAAGAACGGCGAAATATCAGATCCCAGATGTCATGACGGAGTGAACGGAAGAAAATGTGAACGAAATGAAACAGAGATGTCAAACAATGATTTCGTTTTGTCGCACACGTCCCCACGAAATAACTCGTTATATTTATTATTTTACTCCCATATTTACCAGTTTAGTAGATAACTAAATATCCACCGCTTATAAGCGCTGGCAAATCTCTCTTCCCCCCTCCCTCAGACAGTACAAACAACTTCATTAAAGGGGTCCTGAAATGCCTTCCTCCGATGCATGGATGTACATGTAAACAAATAAAGCAATGTATTAGCAATCTCCTCCTGCAAGAATTTTGTTAAAGCGATGAGTATTAGCTGAGAAATCGTAAATCAAAAACCGCGAATTATCGTCGCGCCGTATTTCCTCCTCCTTTCAACTGTTTCTTCGCTGTTGGCCTCCCCTCCCATGATGCTCCGCTCCTCAGCGGTGACGTACTTCCGCTATTGCGCTCCCACAGACAGCTGTCTGCTACGGGCCAGCTCTTTCGGCTTTTTCATCTCTGTAGACACCATGGACACAGGCTGGAAAAGCGAACGAATGACCTGGCCGCATGTGTGCGGCCTGGCCTTGCCCTTTCGCGGTGTACGTAGCTACAGTTGGCATCGGCGGCGAACTCGCAGCCGCGTGGGGAGAATCGTGCGCTCGTTCCCTTTGGTGCATCGCGCACTGTTTATCCAAAAAGCGCGGTCTCAGATGTGGCCCCGCTGGTTTTGGGTGTTATTTTGCGGTGGTTGTAATTCCTACTACCGGCGGCATGTGAAAAAAGACATTTTCAACCGACACAGAACCCGTGCACAAAACGCGCCGGATCGGATCGCTTTATCAGCGGCGATGAACGTGAAGGCGAAGAGCAAACCAACACTGCACTCGATCAGCGAGAACCCGTGTTCTGACAAGCTGCACCCATGTGTTGCATTCAACACTGACGGGAAAGCGTTTGTTTGCACTTGTTTGGATAGTCGTAAAATGTCCAAACACTCCGGCGCTCCGCTAGCAGATCAGCCGGCGAGACATTTCGGAAAACATTTGACAGATGGCGCCGCATGCATTAGTGTGTCGCTACGCAAAACTGATGAGACGCTCTACTAAAACTCCCATCGCGGTGTCGCGTAGCGGGACGCAAAAATTTAGCGTTTAGCGTATGCAAAGGCCACAAACGCTGTACTAAAACTCTATTAGCAGCAAAATAGCGTGCGTATGTGAAACCGCTTGCGTTTACAAAGCTGCACGCCGAGCGCGTACGTTTCAAACCTAGTGACATCGTTTAAATACACTGGCAAGCACAGTGTAACGTAGTCAGATATCAACCGTATGCTCAGGCGACAAGCAAGAGCTTGTTTTATGTGGGGCGGAGATTGCGCATAAAGGCCCGTTCGCACTTGCGACGAAAGCGAGTGAGAGCGGCAGGAATTCCGTCGCTTTGTCGCGCGACGATCGTTTTTGTCGAATGGTCGGGACAAATTTTGGTTGCGCGACAGAATTCCCGTCGCTTTCGCTCGCTTTCGTCGCAAGCGGGAATGGAAAGTTCTGCCGCTGCCGTCTGCTACGCAGCTCCGAGGTACCGCGCGATCTGCTCGGGCCGGATGAACGCGCACACTCCCGCACGGCAGCGCCCCAAGCGGCAGACGGCCGCGTACATCGCTCCCGGCGCCCGCCTGGAGCCCGCCCTCGGCACACTAGCCAGTATATTTCAGGCACTATAATGGAGGAAAGATTTTTTGCTTCCGATGAACCTAGTTCTTTGCCCCTGTGTTTTTAAATACGTGAAGTGGTTAGCACGTCGTCCTCACGCAGCTCTGTATCGTCGTAGCATCGCTGATTGTCCGAACGAAGCTTGCAGCTAAGCCAATGCAGCGACCGAAGCTGTGTGTGTGTGTGCATCGCCTCCTGTGTGTTGTGGACGCGTTCGTTTCGCGATGAAATGCGACATTGTACTTCTGCGGGTGGATAGTGCTTCCCATGGTCTGGATTATCGTTCTCGAACGACGTACCACTCAACCTCGCATGGGGTATGTGCAGTGTGCCTGGCTAAAAGCCTTCTCGCTTGCGCGCCAGAGTTGTGACTTGCTGCTCGTCCCCGCAAACCGGGTGTGAGGTGAGTGCCGAATTTACGACGGGCAGGAGGAGGCAACTCATCGTCTGTCAATCGCGGTTCAGACTTGCATCGCATGTTGTGACGTTGCGTTCGTTCGAAACGCATCTCTGGATTGTTTTGAAGTTGAATAAAATTTACGCGTCAAACCCGGGCATTCGGCTCAGGGCGTTCTCTGCGATTGCACCAAAGAAGTGCCACGGGACTTTCTTTATGGTACGTACTCACGTAAGATAAAATCCACGTCGTGTTATGGCCGTGTTGCATTCAATACAAACGGTTAAGCGTTTGTTTACACTTGCTTCGTTTGTCGTAAAATGTCAAAGCACTCCGGCACTCCGCTGGCAGATCAGCCGGCGAGCCGACGCTGAGCAGACGACTCATCTCTTTGCCGGAAGTGCGTGAAAAAGCCGCCCAATAGCAGGATGTCTAGCTCATGACGAACATCTGGGAATCGATGATGTAGACATGTGAAGATGGCGGCGTCCAAAAACACGAAGGAAAGGGTGAAAAAAAAGCGACAAACTTTGCAACAAAAGTGTGAGCTTTCCGCTGCGCGTAAAAGAGTAATACTTGGCACAGGTGACGTTGGCGACCCAATCTAGCGATTGCGCTAGTTCATTTAGTGTGCTCAAAATGCCTTTCAGGGCCCCTTTAAGGTGAAGAAGACATGAGCAGCCTTCCCGAGAAGCGTTTTGGATATTCGTGACAAAGGAATGAAGAGCTTGCTTACTTCACGAGTGCCTTCAGGCATGCCCAAGAAAATTATCCTAGGGAAAAATTCGAAAATTGCTACTAATGGTGCCAAGAGGACCTCACCTGCTCTCCTGGTATAGTTCTAAAGTTCTGGAAGCCCTGTTGCATATTTGTAGTGCCTTTCCACAAAACTCAATCGCACCATGCTTGATAGCCAACTTAAATAAAGTTTTCATTAGAATGCCACATCAAGTTGAGTGTTTCAATTTAATATGAGCCAAATTCAAACTTAGCACCCCAATATTGCTCAAGTTATCAGCATAACTTTTAATTAGTTGCGGCCATAAACTTCCCTTAGCTGACATGTAAAATATATCGTATATAGCTTCGACAGGTCCGGTAACAAACTTCCGCTTATTTCTCAAATTCCCCTTAGGTGGATCTGGCTCATTTCGAAAAAAAATTACTCCCACCTCCCCTCGCGGGAACCCCTGTGTAGATGCGACGCATAGGGGGTTCCGTTGTTGTTTCCGTTAGGTTGATTCATAGAGTTTCTTACAATATAACTAGAGGGGAAACTGGCGCTGCAATCGTACGCCTCAATGGGCGTGATGGGTAGTTGTGGATTCGGATTGGCGCTCGATGGCTCGTGGAACTTGCTGTGGATTGCAGGCAGTTTCGTTTTCGTTTTGGATTTACATGAACGCATTTGCCTACGCGGGGTGTTGGGAGGAGTGATCAAAAATACGTTTCTCCTTGAACTGCATGCCTCGCGTGCCCTGACGCCGCCCTGAGTGGAAGGTTTTATACCAGAGTTGCGAATTGGGTGGGTTATCAAAGCATTGTCGCACAGCGAGCATAAAAACACAAATGACGGCGCTCTGTGCGGCGAAGTTGTCTGCTAATTAGGAGTTGCGGCGCTGCTCATTCGGCAGAGCAATGTATTGTCAAAGCTGACGACGGTTGCGAATCGCTTGGAACAGCCACACCTTTCGGGCGAACGCCGGCTCTTACGGCGTAGAACATGGTAGAACAGCAGCACCGGCGGCTGATAGGAACGCAGCTTGATGGATGTCACTAATTCAGGAAAGAATAACTTCTCCAAAGTTAATCGGTTTCTTTTTTCATGAGCACAAACCTTTTCACTTCCTATTACAAACTACCAGCGCCGAAACTTTTACAAGTAGTTATTAAAGAAGTCCGCGTCCTGCTGTAGTTGGCGGAAAATGGCAAAGCTGCTCCACAAACCTCCTCGACTCCGCGTCTGCTTTTTATTTAAACGCGCCGTTTTTTTTTCGTACAAAACCGGTTTTTTGTCACTAACTTTCTTTTTTACCATGTAATTTGTAAACGGAGAACCGGGAAATAAGAGCTTTTTTGTCAAAAAACACATTTTGCGCAGCCACAAGCCCGTTTTCATCCTGCGCAATCCGGTTCCAAAACTACCCATCATTCCCATTGAAGCGTAAGCGCCGCTGCCATGTTCGCGTTGACACTAGCGCCAGTTTCCCCTCTAGTTATTTGTATGAAACTCTATGGGTTGATTCTCCCATCGCGTGAAACGTGCCGTGAACCCCCTGCCGCGGCTATGACGCAACGTGGCGCGGCTATGACGCAACACAATCCAACACAATCCACTTTAATCCAATCCAATCCAATTCCAAGCCAAGCCAAGCCAAGCCAATCGAATCCAATCCAATGCCCCTCGCGAGAGAGTGTTCGTTATCGGAGAGGAGAGGGGGTGAGCGACGGAGAGCGCAGCTCGCGCGGCGAGGAGAATGGGGGAGGGGTGTGGACGGACAACAACAACGCCGTATGGAGGGACAAGGCGAGTGAATGAGATGCCGTCGCATCTAAAACGCCTCGTATGTATGTGTGTGTATGTATGCATGTCCGTGTGTCTGCATGTATGTATGTATGTATGTATGTATGTATGTATGTATGTATGTATGTATGTATGTATGTATGTATGTATGCATGTATGTGCGCGTGCGTGTGCGTGAGTGTGTGCTTGTTTGTATGTATGTATGCATGTATGTATTCATATACGAATGTATGTGCATGTATCTACAGGAAAGTCATGAGCAGGCGTCACTTTGATGGAGCGTTGGGGAGATTACTTTTGATCAAGTGCGTGTGAGTGTGTGTGCGCGCCCCTGTGGTTGTTTGTTCCGAGGGAGGATTCATTTGGCCCCGCCAGGAAACACCCAACCAGCTCATATTTTTTTCCCTTCAACTAGAGAGTGGAATCGCGTTGGGGTGCAGAGACCGGAGGAACCGCCTTCAGCTAAGGTACTGAGCTTTCAACGATAGAAGAAAATTCGGAGAGTAAAAGATAGTAAACGCTAATTAAAATGGTCAGGTTATAGCCATTCATGTTTTATCCGGCAGAACGCGGCTCAGATGAGACAGGAGTGTGATCCCTACCCAGCGCCCTTGATTGATTGTTGATTGATTGTGGGGTTTAACGTGCCGACGCTACATAGGCGATGAAGTGCGCTGTAGCGGAGGGCTCGGGATTACTTTTCACCACCTGGGGATCTCGAACGCGTGCCAAAATATCGTACCCATAGACGTTGCCGCTTTTTGCCTCCATCAGAAAAGAAAAGAAGCAGAAAACCAACACCCTTAAGCCCCGAAGGGGCTGAATCCGTCCTCTGGATCGCACTTCCCAAACAACCTCAAACTCCGAACTAAATAAAGCAAGTCTTCGTTATAACAAAACCTCTTATTCGAAATCTCGCTATATTTGATGTGGTTCATAGTCCCTTCTTGCAGTGCATCAAGAGCGAAGCACCTCCCTTTCACCGAAGTATCGCTTATAACGAAGCCAGTTTACTGTGAACAGGGCTTCGAGCATGCATAGCGAAAAGTTACTGTACTGTGCGGTTCCAGACGCACCGCTGGTCTGCATGCAGTCAGTAGGCTGATGAATCAGGCAAGGCGGGGTTATTGCCGGCAGTCGGCAAATAGAGTGCTAGTTTGTGTTCTTCCGGTTTTAGCCACCTGTTCTCCAGCGTGATGGATTCGAGATTGTGTCCTTTGTCGTTCAAAGTACCGCGATGAGGTCTGCCCGCCGGTGGCGAACTTTTTGCGACGTGGGATCGGGTTGTAGTGTTAAGGTACCAGTGAGGAGACTCAAGGACGAGCGTGTTTGCCCTGCTGGTTCCTTCAATACCGTGATGGGCTACTCTCACTTTCCCTCGATTCCCTGACTCGATCCCTTTCTGAGGATGCAGGTTTTCGGCACCTGTTGCTTCCATCTCTAGTGCATGGCTGATGGAGAACATTGATAGGTTGGGCCTTTTTCTACGTCAATTGACCGATTACTGAGGGCGATTTTTTTCGGCCAGAAACGAAGAGGGAAACAGGTCATTCGAAAAGGCATTCGTCCAACGACTTCTGCTAATGGTGATGACAGAATTTTTGTTATCGGGATGTTACTCTACATTGAATTTTAGCTTCGAAAAAGTTTCAAAAGACATTTTGTGGAGACAGGAAATACTCAAGGATTGTTGAGTTTTATTGCATTCTAGACAATAGGGCGTGCAGGATTAAAGGTCAACAGAATCGTTCTGCGGGACGAAATGAAGGGCAGCTGCTCAGCGGCGTACTGCCTCAGTTGCTCCCCGTCGCTGAGCTGAAGGGAGGCCAGGCACGAGGCCGGCGAAGTCGGCCGTGTTCTCCGAGTCTTCGAAGGCCTGCGAAAGAGGGTGCCGCATCCGTTCAGTTACAAGAAGAACGTGTAAAGAGCCGCGCGAAATTGGATGGTAGAATAGAGATCTTGGTTGGGACGGCAAAACATTCGCAACCTCGTGACTATGCGACACGAGGTTTGTGCAGGGAAACTGGAGGGCGTTGAAAAGTCCGGCAGGAAGAGTGAAGACAGGTGTAAATCGACCAGATTTAGGGGGAATCCCCAAGGTGGAGTAAGTTTCTGTAAAGGAAAGTTTGACATCCACCTAAATGCAGCCATACGGCTACAAAGGAAAGCTATGCAGCTTTCTCGGAAACTTCGCAGTTGAAGAAAAATTCGTCCTGGTCCATTTTTCTTCAACTGCGAAGTTTCCGAGAAAGCTGTTAGCTTTCCTTTGTAGCCTTATGGCTGCATTTAGGTGGATGTCAAACTTTCCTTTACAGTGAAGACAGGTGGTCCAACAGACCCCTTTGACCCAGTTTCAATAGCAGGTTCAACTGGAGGCGAGCCGTGTAACGCCCTGCATTTCCACAAAAATGCATATTCGGCGGAAGTTTCCTTTTTAATCGTTATAATAGCGCAAATGGAGATGACTGTTCAGACAGAATTTTGAAAAACAAAAAAATGAATAGAAAAAAGAAATATCCACAAAAAATAACCTGACGGATTCAAAAATATTCATCTTACACATACCTCTGGAAAACTGAAGAATGGATGAAAACAACCCCGAAAAAATCGTCCAAAACACCGTTGCAATCCCAGTGCAGCTATATTTGGGTGCAAAAGCTCGCACCCAAAGCGGCATAACAAAGCTACGCATTAGTAGACTATTCTGTGAATTTCCGCAGATTTTTTGTTGATAAAGGTTACGCGGGCAAATGCACACAACTAATTGTAAGTATTTAGCCCTGCCATGCCGCTAAAAGAACGAAAAGAACTTTGAAATTGCATCCCTGGCGGGCCGAAAAGGCCTAACAGGTGATGGCAACACCCAGCCGAACTTCAGCTTCTAGATGCTTCCAATTTCATTAGTACGTCCATACTGTGGTGTATGAGCTCAATATGGCGTATTTTTTCTTAAAAATTACACCCCTATGAGAGTTAACAGCGCCAACAATAAATGTTTGCGTAATTACTTTTTCATCGCAGGCCCATTGGGATCACCTGAAATTAGAGCCTTCCTATCCAACTCGCAGAATCCAGTACAATACAACAAACCCACTATCGGAACCATCGAATACAAGCATAAACATCATTGCAGAGTAAAATGTCATCAGAACGCGTTAGACTAATTTAGACTCTAATGACCTTTTAGACATTTGGCTCTAATAGGTCATTAGACCAGGACTACCCCACTGCCCTTTCCAAGAAATATAGGGAACGTCTGCTCTTCTTATGCCTAGGTTCGCGATCCTTCCCCGTGACACATGGGGGCCTCGAGAACAGCAAATCCTGCGCAGGTTAAACCCACACATATAAATACCAATGTAATGGACGAAGATTGGAAACTTTAGATATATAAATAATAATCTAAAGGGTGAAGGTGGGAAAAGTCAGACAATTATTTAAGGATGGGCTAAATGCGCGGAAACATGCAACGTCCTCAACGAAACCTGCAGCACGTACGAGGGTATACGTTCAGGGGAGAACAATTCAAATACAGTTGAACATGGATATAACTAAGTTGACAAAAAAACTGCGATTTTTTGTTGAATACCGGTCTTCGTTAAATCCAGGTTCTAAGTTAAGGCTCGCGTGGAGGAAGCAGAAACGAAACCAAAATGCCAGAAATCGGTGGCGGTGAACTCGCCCCTGAAAGGTTTATTTCAGAGTGAAAAACTGCGCGATTTGCGCCTGCTCCTCTACCATGCACGGCCCTCCAAAGAATCAAGGTCAAGGTATTCACAAACGCAACTTAGTTATCACTTTTGCCTTTTGACACTTTTCGGTGCCTCAACCTGTTCTAAGGACCAAACTTACGCTGAAAGAGTGCCTTTTCGCAAACTTGACGCTCTTTGCCACACTCAAAATTGTTCAGAAGGTGCTGGCTGGGATGCTGTATACGGGGCGCCGCCTTGCTGTTTCTCGCCTGCGGACACGGGATTTCAAATTGCGAACTTGTCTTGAAAAGGCAGCACTTTTCATTTTCTTGCAGTGGAACTCATCACCGACAAACCGGCACCACAGATAGCAGTGGAGGTGCGCGATACAAGCCGTCAGACGGGCCTTGCACCGAACGGACACAAGCACTCACACTGGATACGCACGGTTATTTGCGGTGCGGGTGAAGTTCGCTAAATTTCTACATTTTTCCAACCGATTTTTCGGGAAAAAGTGCAAAAAACCGTGGCGCATAAGCGTAGAGAATTCGTTACATCAGAGTGATCTGTCGCAACGCCATGTAGAGGTCGCAAACACATGGGTTTCAATGGGGCTGGCAATGGGAAATTGTAAAGCCGTAAAATCCAGGAATTCGTTACATAGGGGTTCATTACACCAAGTTTTAACTGTATCACTTATTGCATTTCCGTCGAGACATGGTATGTAGCTTTCACCAGCTCGTCACATCGAGATCAGTATGAGCTGATCGAGAGGACGAGGGAAGGAGCTGCGGCATCTGGGTGCCACTTTAGAGCTCCCTAGCATCTGTTTACCCTATATTTCCTACTCTCCTCTTTCTATCTCTCTCTGTCTTAGCAAAAAACCAAAACATTCAGCCTATCCTAAAACACTGAAACAGACTAAACGTCGTTGCTTCAATGCGCGGAAAGCATAAACCTAAAATGCAACAACACCGTCCCAAAACGTTCCCTCGGCGTCGAGGGACGCTATTGCGTCATGCATGCTAAAGAGACCCCGCAACACTTACAATAAGCGCTTTCACCCTTCCCTTCGTGTCTGGAAGCATTGTGAAAGCTATAGTTAATATCGCCAGCACGGATTTGCTCGTCGCAGCAGATCCACCTTCCGTTTCCGTTTTGCTTTTGCGGCTTAAGTGGCTATCGAATGAGTTTACTGCTCATATGAGAGCCAGCCAATAGCCGCTACACCGCTGTAATGACAATTCGCGCGCTCGAAGAACGCCCAGACCGGGAAAGGGAGGAGATTTTCTTGAGCAAGTTTATAAGTTATCTGATAGGCAGCAGTAATTTTTGGCTGACGTACTTTGTGACCTCCTATTCTAAGTACTGGGTGTGTTTGTTAACTACCTTCTGAAAGCATTTAGGATTTAGAGAAAAAGTTTGAGGGACCCTTTAAAGGGCTGGTGAAGAGCTTTTCAAAAAAAAAAAGTTTGTTGGGGGAATTTCTTTATGGTTTTCTTGACGCTGAATTCGAAGATGTTTATTATATGTGTGAATGCCCCCAAATCATCTTTTTCCGTCAAAACAAACGACCCCTGCCCGGGAGCACGGCGAGAGCCCTGGCTGCCTTTCGCGATTGGCTGGCGGCAGGTGACGTCATATTCAGAAGTGCCGGCGCTGCGGTGACCGCTCGGCCTATAGGGACCGGGCGGCCGTTGTATGGCACCACCGTCGTTTCAGCGAACAGCGCCGCCCGTGGCGAGCCGCTCGTCAGTGGAATGCCGGTGGCGGTCAGCGCAGCGTAGTTGTGCATGGCTTTCTTTCGTTTTTTTGAGGTGCGGCTTGCAAAGCGAACGTAACCCCACGTGCATTTTTCACACCGGTAAATCTTGAGTGTGGATGTGATGCTTACGAGGCATGCCATGTGTGTTATTTACGCCCATACTCAGTATTTACAAATAGCAGACGACGCTCAATGCGCCAAGCTGGAAGTCAAGCTGGAAGTGAAAGTTCGCTGCTTCATGCAATTTTTTCATGCCTGCATGCAGTTTCGCGAATCGAGGAGTATATTGCCGCTGAATGCTCCCACAAAGCCGGTGTGTGCAACCGATCTAGGAATGCTGCGGCGCTGGCCTTTGGCAGTTGATGACAAAACGGCGCCGACGTCGTGCACAAGCGAAAGACAAAGTTGGAGGGTGTCTTCGAAGATTTACCTCAAAACAGAAATTGTGACGGACGATGCTTCCGTAACTTCATTATCTTGAAACGTGTTTAATTTCACATAAATGCTCTTACTACAGTCATCGGGAATCATTGACAGAATAAATACCGCATGATAGTAGAATGTTATTGCTTGTCGTGGAGAAGCATTGCTTTACAAGAATTGCAATGGTTGCTGGCTAGTTGGTAAATGGTTTTTCAAAAACCAATTCCTGCGTGGCTGAAGGACGCAAGACAGGTGGGTGCCCGAAACCTGTACTCAGCTTCACAACTGAATGCTGCGGTCGGTTACCTACCTACCGCAAGCTGCTACCTACGCTTGAAAAATCATGCACACCTCCGTCTAACGACGATTTATCGCAAAGCTCTATCGTATGGGTTTCCTTGGTTGCCTTCTGGATTTAAACTTTGACTAGTTAAGCGTCGAATTTGACCAGTACGCAGTTTGGTATTTTGATCGCAGCGTTTTTGACTTTGACCATTTCCCATTCGATTTCGCACGAAGAAAGCTTTGTGTTCTACCACCATAATCATTAGACCGAGGGCTAGATGATTTTGCTGTTTAATTTTGAACTTCCATGCCCCCTCTCCAAATCGAAACTTTTTCCAGCGTGTCGGAAATGTGTCTGTGGTGGAGGACTCGGGCTCATGCACCTATATTTGAGGCTACTAATCGCGCGTTTTTGGTGTCTTCACCAGGCATTAGACGATTTTTATAGGTACTCTGTAAAGAATACTTAAAGGGACACTGAAGTGATATGTAAACATTGCGGGATTACTAGCGCAAATTGTAGTCCGGAGTCCCCAGGCCATGTTTCGACCACTCTAGGCGCGTTTACGCGATTTTATTTAGTAGAAAAACTAATTCGAAAACGCTGTCCTCCTCTCTTTACGCTCGCCCATTTTCTGTGGCGTTTTCGTGTGACGTCAGGAGGGGATGAGCTGGCAATTGGCTGCGCCACGGCTGCGCTACTGCACGGCTCCCCGGCCGACAGAGCCAGTCGGCCCAGCGTTTCGTCCGCCGGCCGCCGGCGGGTCGTCGCAATCAAGGAGGTTAAAAAAAATTGCTTGGTCGCAATTCGTTCGCTTAGTTGAAACGAAGCCAGGACACGTTTGTGAATGGAAGAATGTGCCTTTCTTTACTTGGTTTGTTTGTACACTGTATCTAGCTCCAAGTCAAGGTCGCTTCACACAAGCGCTGCACATGCGACGCTTCGCTGACTGGTACGCCAGTAGGAAAATATAAGGCCTCTTGAAGGCGGGAGAAGAGTCAGCGAAGTCAATATAGGTACTAAGCAAATAAAATCAACTGATATTTTTACTGTACAGCGTAAAACTAGGGCGCGGGAAGCACGTTTTTGCGCTGGGCGAACAAGCACAGCGTTCAGCAGCACGACTACGCATCTGCGAACGCTTTTCCGTCTACGAAATGCAATTGCTAGACGTGAGCTACTGTGGAAACTCGGGCGACGCTTACTGCACGATCGCAGTACAACAAATAGTCACCTAAGCGGCTTGAAATGCCAAAAGTAAATAAAAGTGTAAACTGGTTGTACAATATATACCTTATATTAGCAAGGCTTTCGCGTCCCGCTCCGTGGCCTAGCGATTCTGCTTCCGGATTCTGCGCAGTGCGGACGCAGGATGGCGAGCTCCGTCGAAGGAGCGGCTTCGGCGGGCCTTTCGGCCCGCGGTAACAGGTCAGCGTTTGATAACAGTTCAAGCCAGGAATATCAAGTCATTTTGCCCCATTTGCCGTCTGGACCATCTGCTCTGAACACTATTTTTCTGCACGCCGACGTGAAAGGGAGGCCGTACAAAGTCGAGGACTTCCGCGACACGTTGGTTCGACTGGAACTGCTCCCCGAAGTTATCGCTTTGGGGGCATACCAGATGAACCATATATGGGCGGTGACCTTCAAGGACCCCAGTGGAGCTAAGAAGTTGGTTGCTGCCTCCGAACTTCAGGTAAAAGGTAGGCGGTGCCTCATCATCGACCCGGGCAACCAGGACGTCCGCTTCAAGCTCCACTGGGTTCTGCACCACGTCCCCGATGACGAAGTGCGACGCGCCCTGGGGCCCTACGGAAAAGTCACGGAAGTAGCCAGAGACCGCTGGCGCGTGCCGGGCTGCACCGTGCAAACCTCGACAACGCGTCTGGTTACCCTTCGGCTCAAGGCAGGCGTGAGCGTCGACGACATCCCGCACCAGGTACGAGTAGCTGGCGAGAACGCGCTTGTCGTCGTGCCAGGACGCGAGCCGCTTTGCCTGCGTTGTCACCGGAGCGGCCACATTCGACGTGAGTGCCGGGTGCCGCGGTGTGCACTCTGTCGTCGCTTCGGCCACGACGAGAGCCAATGTGTGCGCACCTATGCCAACGTCGCGGAGCAGCAAACGGACGATAGGACGGAGGAATACCTCATGGACGCTGAAGATGCCGAGCACGCGGCGAAAGGGGCGGACGAAGAGGTGGTGAAGGACACGCCCCCCGTGCCGGCACCGGCCGTAGTACCAGAGGACACTACGCCCAAGAAAATTACAGTGGCCCAGGAAGAACCGGAGTCTACCGACAACGCTTCCGCAGTCCAACGCGGCAGTGAGGTGGGCGGCGCACCCAGCCACGCTGAGGCGGACGAGATGGAAACCGCGGAAGCGGGGTCCTTCAACGCCAGCGCGAAGCGTGCAAGGGAGGCCGCCGCGAATAACGAAGACATCGGTGAACTGGGCACGGAGGAGCCGCCGGCAAAAGCCGCACCCCAAGGTCGACGGTCAACGCTAAAACCCAAGTCCAACATCCCTCCGGACAGAGCCAAGGTGAAACCCTCAGAGACTTAGTACGACAGCAGAGTGATGAGGGGACGGGAACGGTGTTGTAGTGCTTTGAAAAGACGCTGTAAAATAAGAGGCGCTACCACGGACGGCGCAACCTTCATCACCAAACTACGCCCAGCAGACCTTCTTGGTTCATCGTTTCTACAACCATCGGTTCGTTCACCCTTTTTTGTTTCCTTGCTCGCGGCGCAGTCTTCACTATAAATAATGGCAGTGCTTGAAAGACCGCTACGCTTTGCCACTTTAAACGTACGGGGTCTGGGAGCTCGCCGAAAGCAGTGTCAGCTTAAAAGATTGGTTGATGAAAAAGAAATCGATATTTTGGGCATCCAAGAAACGAAAATTGAAAGTGAAGACTGCACCGAGACCATGGTACGAACCTTTAATAGCCGATTTAGCGTATGCGTTAGCCATGCTGTAGGAACTTCGGGGGGATGCTGCCTTTTTGTTAGGAATGGTATTGGGATTGATGTCAAAAATGTTGTTACGTGTGAAACGGGCAGGCTGGTGATCTGTGATTATAGTTATTGCGGTTTTGAATTTCGTGTGCTTTGTATATACGCCCCAAATGTGGTGCGAGAAAGAGTGTTATTCTTCGAAAGCATTTCTACATGGTTAAAATACGAAGGAAGCATTTTTTTACTCGGGGATTTTAACTGTGTTTGTGAGTCAAACGATAGAAACGGGCCACATCGAGCAAGCGATCAAAGTGCAAAGGTTCTTGGCGACTTGCTTGAAGATAACGAGCTCGCAGATGTCGCGCATTGCGCGGCAAACAGCAGCGCACTGAGGTTCACGCACTTTCAAGGCGCAAGTCACGCGCGACTTGATAGGGTTTATGTTTCGTTTGAAATAGCGTCAATGTGCGGAAGCTACTGCGTTGACGATGTCTCATTTAGCGATCACTGTTTGGTTTCGTTTTTGTTGGGAAAGAAAAGGGACAATTCCAAAAAGTTCAGTTGGGAATTATGGAAACTGAACTCGCAGTTATTGGACGACAAGAACTTCACCCAAACAGTGGAAGAAGTATTCCGCAAATACCAGAACGTAGAACACATGAACTGGGGTGCAAAATGGGAACTATGTAAACAAGAATGGAAAATGTGTGCAATAGAACGAGGAACGGCAATCAAACGGCTAGAGAGGGAAAGAGAAAACAAGCTAAAAGGTAATTTACAGCAGTTACTGAAGCTTGAGTGCGAAAGCCCAGGCCTGTTTCGTGATGATATAAGGACAATTAAAAATAAGTTAGAGGCAATAGACATACAGAGGTATCGGGGGGCAACCATTCGGGCAAGGGCTGAGAAGTTTTCATCCGGGGAAGCCCCCACTAAAAGGTCGCTGAGTGACGAGGCAAGCTACGCAAAAAGGAACGCAATCGAGGAAATACTGTGGCGTGGTGAACTTACGCGGGATGAAGTGCGAATCGAAAAAGCCTTTGTGGAACATTACCAGCAGCTGTTTAGGTACGCTGCACCGAAAGTTGATGAATTCAAAAAAGACTTCCTTCAATTCATGCCCCGGTTAGATGATGATGTGAAAAAGAGATTAGAAGAGCCCATAACGTTAGCCGAGGTCGAGAAAGCCGTAAGGGATTTAAAAGGGGGGAAATCTCCGGGCCCTGACGGTTTAGGTGCAGCTTTCTACAAGAAGTTTATAGAGATTGTGGCCCCTTTTTTGTTTTTGGTCTTTAGCGAAGCGTATCAAACGCAAGTACTGCCGCCCTCCTTTGTGCGAACACACACTGTGTTAATCCCAAAGTCCGAAGACAGAATGAAACGCCAATCTGTTACTGGCTTTAGGCCAATAACCTTGGCTAATACAGATTACAAAGTACTAATGAAAATAATTGCTCAAAGGCTGCAGGGAGTAATAAGAGATGTAGTGGGTCCGCACCAGACGTGCGGTATACGGGGCAGAAGTATACTAACTAATGTTCACGTCGCGCGTAGCGTGTTGCAATGTTGTGATTTATTTTGTAAAAGAGTTGCCATGCTTCAAATCGATTATGAAAAAGCATTTGACAGAGTGTGTCACGATATTTTGTTTTGCGTTCTGGAACATGTGAATGTGGGTGAGGTTGTGATGGAGGGAGTACGCATGGCGTACAGTGAATGCTCAACAAAATTAATTGTCAACAAAAATGTCACACAAAGTATACCCATCTTGTCTTCTGTCAGGCAGGGATGCCCTGCTTCGCCTCTGTTATTTTGTATGTTTTTGGAACCATTTTGTTTAAAAATAATTCATGACACTGAGTTGCGCGGCTTTCGTTTTCACTCGAGTGAGGTGAAACTGCTTACATATGCTGACGATGTAGCTGTTTTCTGTGAAGACAAGGAAAGTATTAGCAAAGCGATAAGGATAACCAAGGATTTTTGTCATATGACGAATAGTTCTGTTAACTGGTCAAAATGTACCGGTTTTTTTCATGGGGAGTGGGAATCGGCACCTTGTGTGTTTGAGAACGTGGTGTGGTCGCGCACGCCGGTGCGCTATCTGGGGGTACCTTTGGACCAGTATGAACAAAACGACGAGTACTGGGAAGGGGAAACAGCAAGGTTGCGTGAAAAGACAACAAAGTGGGGTGGTCGCGCATTGTCGGTTTTTGCTCGTGCCACAGTCTGCAATCTTTTTCTTTTAGCCAAACTGTGGTACGTGTTACAAGTCCTTCACTGTTCTAGAGTTCATGTTCAGAGAATACATCGTGTGTTTGCTGTCTTCATATGGTCATCGGTGTGGGAGCGCTGTAGTAGAACTAATCTCTTTCGACGGGTGAGGGAAGGTGGTGTCGGCCTATGTCACATTTATGTCAGACAGCTTGTCAACCGGTTTTTGTTTTTGCGAGATTCGCAAGAACCCTTTCTACGAACTTTCATGCAAAGATCACTAGCCAGTTCTTTGCCCATGTTTATTGTCTCCTCTGCGAATGAAAGATGTGGAACAATCAAAGGTTACATGAGGGAGGTAGTAGATTCGGTCAAGTTTCTTTCTGTGCGGTTTTCCCTCGAATACCTATCAACCGTATCGAGGAGGACGCTCACCAAGAATTTGAAAGAAATGCTATTTCCGGTACCCCTGTATCGATCGTTATACAGCTCTGTTCTTGGTCAGGATGTTTTATCTCGGGTAAAGAAAATGGCTGTCCCAGCGTCCGTGAAAACATTTTTCTTTAAGTTGCACACCAACACCCTCCCTGTCAAAACTTGGATGGAAGAAAAAGGTTTGTTTGTTCCCTGGCCAACAAATTGCACATTATGTGGAAAACCAGAAACAGTTGACCATGTTTTCACGGAGTGCTGGGACGCCATTTTTTTCTGGGATGTCTTGCAAAGGACTTTAAAGAAAGACCTGCCCGTTTCACCAGATGGTATACGGTTTCTGTCTGTACAAAGTGATAGCAGTGTGCCGTACGATCTTATCATGGCCCTAGGCCTGCATGCCATTTGGAGGTCGAGGATGGCCGTACGCCATGCTGATCCTGAAGCGCTCACTGTGAGCAAGTACTTTGCACAAAGTATAACCATGCTGTACGAGATCCACAAGCTACAAGACCCTGACCACGAATGGCTGCCAGTTTTGGAAGAACTGTGTACTTTTGATGTTTATTTTAAGTTTTTCCGTCAGCCAAAGCATGGCAGACGGTTTTTAATCTACCCTTGACGTGATGTGTGTTTTGAAAAACGGTAATAAAAAAAAAAAAAAAAAAAAAAAAAAAGCTCCGTGGCCTAGCGGTCTGAGGCTCTAGGAATTCGCGGCGAATGTTTTGCGAGTCACGAGTTCAAATCCCCGCGGGTACGTGCTTTTTTTTTTTTTTTGTAAGTTAACTTTTTTGTTTTCCGCCGATGTTTTCTATATTGAGTTCACCTTTTTTGGGGCCGCAACGTTCATGGCTACACGAACTAGTTCACAAAACGCTCGCAGGCTGGCACTGGCGCGCTAGCGAGTTCTCGTTGGCGTGCTGTTGCCATAAGCACCGACTGCTTGCAGGCAGTGGGCACAGGCCAGAATGAACAGACCCTTGGCCTGGTGCGAACACACTTTTTACGATACAGGCATGAGGGAGGCAAGCTCCAAATATGGGGGAAAAGCGCATGACATTTGGGCGTCTGCGGGCACGCGGAGGGCGTTCATGCACTGCGTAGGTCTCGGCTAGTGAATGCTACGACTACAAGCCGTCCTGGGAGGCTTATCTTGGGCATTTTACAGCCGACAACATGGCAGAAGCGCGGTACGATGATTACTGAGATATTGAGAATGCCCATCCAACAAAGCCATTGGTTATGTTTTACAGAACCGAAACCGAAACCGAAACTTGTGTGATTGCTAACCTTGGGCATTGTCCAATCACGGCGCCCCTCCTCTCAACGTCACAGCCTTAGTTGGTGCGGCCGCCGCAAACCGCGCATGGTAGTTTTTCTTCTTTCGCGCTTTGTAAAATAATTACCGATTTGTCAACCGGATAAACGATGAAAAGTGTGCTAATTTGAGGCAGTCTACGCAGTGCAAGAAAAAACGGGAGCTTGACAAATTCACTTCAGTGTCCCTTTAAGCATTAAAAAACACCGGCTGTCGTTAACACTGCCACATTTTTTAGCTATCCGTGCCAGCCTTTATTCTACGCAGGGGGTAAAACAGGAAGGGGAGGAGGGGTGGTTTGTAACTTGGGCTGTTGAGTTGGTGAATAACTTTGGCCCTTGTTCTATTTCTTTATTCTATTTCTTTAGCCTTTATTCTACGCAGGGGGTAAAACAGGAAGGGGAGGAGGGGTGGTTTGTAGCTTGGGCTGTTGAGTTGGTGAATAACTTTGGCTCGTGATAAAATGCCACAAACCACAAAATACCACAAACGTGGCATTTCCACTTCGGCTTTCAGGCTCCCATGCTGTCACAGTGTCGCTCACCAAAACCGAAGGTACAAAGATCACGGTTACACTGCAGAAAGTGTAAACTACCGCAACATTTCTACGGCTACACGGTAATCCATTTCGTATGCAGGTGCCTTTCTATTTAAAGCACACGTATCGAGGTATCCCAGCGCTAAGGCTGGCGTGGAAACCGTAGTCATTGAAACCAGTGAAGATAATTTAAAGTGGTGGAAGAGAATTCTAATATTGCTAATAGTTTTATTCCTACTAAGATCGAGCGCAGCCAGGCGCAGAGCGCTGCAAAAAACGCTCGTGTCAATGTAGCCCTTCCCCAACCTTACAAGCATCGAATAAGTTTGCGTAGCCGTGAGTCCATTTAAGAAGAAAATAATACTAATATTAGTAGTTTTATTCGTACTCAGAACGGTTGGAGCCAAGCGCAAATCGCTGCAAAAAGCGCTCATGCCATTGCAGCCGATACCCAACTTTAGACGCGTCCGACAAGTTTACGTAGTCATTACTGCATCTAAGAACCCAACACATCTGTTTAGACTTCGTTTCATCTCACTTGTCTGCTCACAACGCTGCCAAAACATAAAAAGCACCGAAAAAAACACGACAAAAACAACCGGAGGCTGTGTAGTCCAATGCACCGGCTCATTCCACTGACGATGGGAGCGCCGAGTGGTGGCGCCACCCGTCCAGCTGCCCGGTCCCTATAGAGCTCGTTCTGTTCCCGTTCAGGTACGGCCCAGAAAGTCCTCTGGTGAATGGGAGAGTCACACAATCTTTCCTTAGAATAGGTGAGCCCCAGGGAAGTATACATTCTAGTTCGCTCAGTTCGCTCGCGGCGAGCTTTGGAAAGGGGTTCTCCCCCAACGGCTCATGGCCGACTTCTGTTTCTCGGATGCAGGGACGTTGTGCAGATATTGGTTCGCCGCTTTCACTACCAGCGCTAGTCACAATTCATATCGCAATTTTTCAACACACCATAATCCCCTTCCTCGCATGTGTAACTTAGTTTTTACATTCGGACAGGCGGTAACAAGCTATGTGCAGCGGCCCACGATGCGCGCAAGCAGCAGCTAGCGAGCGGCCAGTCGCCGCGCCGCGCGGAGGTGCTGGTGCCGGGTCGCTGCGCGGCCGGTCAGCGGGACGTGGCGTTGCTGCACGTACAGGCAGTTTTAGAATAGGGGAACCTAGCGCTGGTGGCCCCCCGAAATCTACAGGAACCCAAACGCAGCACGCTGGCCCGCGACGAGCTTTATAAGAACGCCTCCCCCAACAGCTCTAGCCGGCTTGGTTGCACGGATAGCCTCCGATGTTGGGAACTTTCGGCTTAGCACCGCGGAAGATATTTGGTCGCTGCTATCTGTACAATTGCGAATGACTATCCTTAACACAGTTTTTCACCACACTGTCATCCCCTTTCTCGCATGTGGAACCATATTTTCACGTTGATAGTCATTCTAGTGATCTGTGCGGTGTTCATTCTTGCGCGCAGGTAGCGCCATCCATCGGCCTCTCGCCACATCTTGTGCTCGGGCAGGTGCATTTGCTGCCGTCGACGAGCCTCCGCGACCGGTCGGCGCTTCGCATCGCGATTCAAGTTCGACCACCTCTTTTGAAATCGCCTTGGATATCAATCCCCAGCACAGTTTTTCACCACACTATCATCCACTCTCTTGCACGTTTACCTTGCTTTTCGCGACTGCCTTGTTTGTGGACAGCAGCGAAGAGCGGTTGCTGCCGCGGCATGCGCGGTTCGAACCGCATCGTGTGCCGTACGGGAATGCACAACCGGCGAGTGTGCGGAGCGCTCTCACACGCAGAAAACGCTTCATGCTTTCCAGCTTGCTTAATTTCTTCTCAAAATCTACCTACTTAGCTAAGCTGTCGTCATAGCTAACAATGTTGATCGGAAAAACGAACAAGAAGTTCGGGAAACCCAGAGCGCTGCGGTCCCGTAAATTTTCTATTCCCCTAGTAATAGCGGATCAGGAACTTGGAGCACCTCCGCATTTCTTAGGGTCCGTCGCTTCGCGTATGGAGCCGCAGAGCACCCGACGACACGGCCGGCCCCGACTACTCGTGAAGGCAATGTAGTAGCCACGGGCGCTCGGGTAGGAAATCTCTGGTATCTAGGAGTCACTTTAGGGAATCTTTAAAAACACAGTGGCATTACGGTTAAAATTCAACGCCGAAGCAACTCAGGACAATAAAGATAAATAAAGGGCGGATTACACGCGCGCTTAATTCGGAACTTCGCCCACAATACCAGGACGCAGCGAAGCGGCGGCGCACGCCGCTGGCCATCTTCCGAATATGACGCTACTTCCGGTCGCAGCATCTCGGTTTATCGCTCTTCCGGCGATACGGGAGAGAGCAGTGGGCGGGGCATAGATTCAACTCTGTCCCCAAGCGAAAAATGAAGAAAAAAAACTTACAGGCATAAACTAACAAATGTATTAATTGCAAAAAAATATATTTTACTCCATTCTAAAAGCACTTCAGCAGCCCTTCAAGACATCGTAAACTTCTTTCCTTTATTGTGCTATAAAAAATGTTGGCGGACTTGCGGTCCACTGAAGGCTTTTTTTATTTCTTGGTGCTGCCTTGAAAAATGCCGGCACTCTTGGTCCTTCATGTTGATTGATTGATTGTGGGGTTTAACGCGCCGACGCAACGCAGGCGATGAGGCACGCCGTAGTGGAGGGCTCCGGATTAATTTTGACCACCTGGGGATCTTTATCGTGCGCCGAAATCTCGTACACACGGGCGTTTTTGCTTTTCGCCTCCATCAGAAAAGCGGCCGCCGCGGCAGGGAATCGAACCCGCGACCTCGTGCTCAGCAGCAGAACGCCTTAGCCACTGAGCCACCGCGGCGGGTAAGTATAAAAGGAAGACGACAAGCTCAGGGAGGAGAGGAAACATCACATTTTCTGTGCTATTTCTGGCCCTTTTTACGTTTTTCCACAATTTCATCGCGCATACGTCCGAGGACATCAACATTTGCTTGCAGAAGGCGATATTCATACAGGGGAAGAAGCAATTCTCTTTCGTGTATTGCCAAATAATCAAACATGGTGTCGTCAAATAGGCTTCATGCAGGATTCATGCGTGCAGGTTTTTAAACCTCCTTGGTGCAGACACAACCGAGTTGCTGTTTTGAGAAGATTATAATTCCCAGTTGCAATGATCTAAGATATCAACGCTGAATCGGTGCTCCAACTACCAGTAGGGACGCTTCGAATGCGAGCAGATATCTCGCTTGCGCTTGAAATATTGCCTGAATTTGGTGCGCGTGCCCGAACCTAAAACTTGCCCAAAACCCGCCCAACCGGGAAAAAAAAAAATTTCTAGCCAAACGAAAACAAAAGTCACCCAATTTGGCGTTTTCTCGCCCAATCTGGTAACCCTGGCTAGCGACGCTCTCTTTCTCATTAAGGCAAGGGTAATCCCCGCGCGCCTACCTCGTCTCCCTCCGAGGGCGATTCGCGCACCAGAGGCCACCGGAGAGACCGCCTTCGGACGCGCAACGCACGGTACGTAATGCATTTCGACCACGTTTGGCCCTTCGTTGCACTGGCTGTTGTTTTCCCCAAGCGTGGGTCACAGGACCCACCGTGTTGACTTGCGCATGCCTTGATGGCGTCAGTTCGTAATCTAGGATGTCCGGTGAGTGTCGGTGAATCCTCCACGCCTTTGGAGGGTTGCCCGCGTCCGCACTGTGACGGCTCGCGCCCGCGAGTATCAGCGGACGAGCGCTGATGCCGCCCGGTCGAGCCGATAGGCTTGAAATGTATAGCGGTCACTGTAACCTCCCCCTGTTCTTACCTCAGCGAGCGTCGCGTCGACGCATACCCAGCCGGACACGCTAATTGCTACCCGATGCCGGGCTGGGTAGACGCTGACGGGTATTTGCCACAGGAACACGGTGTTGACACTCGCCGGCCGCCGTGGCGGAGAACGCGGCCAGATCGTGTTCGCCCTCTAGTACATGAGCAGACCGCAGCGGCGCGGGGGCGCTGCGAATGACGGGCCAGATATCGCTTGCGCAGTAGCGGGCGCTGCTGTTGTGTATGCGAGGCCTGCTTAACTTTCCGAGTCGTCCAAGCTGTGTTTCGCTGTTTTCTGCTGCTACAGTTAATCACGAGGAGTAGACATTAGACAGTTTTAGTTGAGCGCACGCAGCAGCTCTGCGCACGCAACGAACTTGCGGAGGCGCGACAGCGCGTGCGCAGTACGTAAGCGGACGCCGCGCGCTTTGCGTGCACCCGCAAGTTTTGGATTCTTGCGTTGCGAGTTTTGCGGGCTTTGCGGGCCCTGCGCGAGGCCCCTCCCGTCCTCTTTTCGGTCTCTCTCGCCCGTTCACGAAAGGAAGAAAGGAACGGCGTCTCCCCACAAACTGGTTTACGGCTTCTTCTGGCTAGGTGTACGTCTGGCCCTGGCCGACGTAAATCTGGCGCTGGCCGACGTCTGGTAGTGTTCATGGATCGGTGGGGACTGATGCTCACAGGATTGTCACCAACAGTGGTTATTTTCGTCAACTTGGCACACTGAGCTGCGTCTTGTACTTCTAGGAGAAGGTCACCGCTTCCCAACTTGCTTACTTTATAGCCGCCGCCTAGATCATTTGTTAGAACTTTGGCTACCAAGAATGGTGACAGACGTCTCATTGGCATGCCTTCTTTTGCACAGTGCATGACGTGGAACTTTAGGAAATTTTCTGACTTTTTAGGAATGAAAAACTGCTGGACTGCTCCGTTGCGCCCCCGTTTTGGAGGACGATCATGGGATGCAGAAAATCTCGTTGCCATAACAAGTGAAATCAATTCAGCAGCTATGCTGGCCGCCCACCACCGAGGCCAACCTGGGAACGCGCTAGATGCGTGTTAGCCAGCCACCATAGCCATACATAGCTGCTATAGCCCTGTCTAAGTCCTCAAGGTTGATTCCTTACCCAGGGTTAACCCTTGCCGCCTGGAAATGTATGGAAATGAGGAAAAGGAGAGATGACAGGATAGGGGTAGAAAAGAAGACAGGAAGGTGAAAGAGCGCAGAGGGAGGCAGGAAAAGGGGACTGGCTGGTTCCCCCTGGGCGGGTCAGACCGGGGGCACCGTCTGCGAGAAGCAGGGGCCAAAGTGGCGTGTTGCCTCTACCGGGGGGCCGTGAAGGTCCAAAACAACCCCGGCTTTGGCTCAGCCACCAGGATTCCCTTTTCCCCAGAAGCGGCTCAGCCACGCACAGCCGGGGCGTGGGTGGGTCCAACCCACATGTGCTCGGGTCCGTGGTGTTGCAAGTCACCAAGTGCCTACGGCACTAGGCACCCCAGCGGAGCTCGGGACCGTGGTGGTGCTACTCACCAAAACACCTTGAGTACACAAGGTGCCCCCTGCGGGGATAGTTGTCTGTGTCTACAGGCACACAAAGCCATTTGAGTGGTCTGCACAGAGCTCATAAGTGAAACCAAGTCATGGGTGATTTTAATGCATAGTTTTTTTAAAAGCGAACCTTTAGTTTTCAGTGATTGAGTAACGTGAAAACATTCGCAAGAAAGCCAACTTTCTCTATAGATGACAAATGATCGTGGATGAATTGGAAAAAAATGCTGCCTGTGCCCGGAATCGTCATTGGATCCCTCGTGTTATGAAGCCAGCGTCTATCCGGTTGCTCCATTTTGATATGGTTGAAGCCATTTGAATTTAGAGAGGGGTGCATGGCAATGCAAAATTCAAAAAATATTGCACCCCACCATGTAAAAATGACGATGGTCGAACGCGAAGTTTTTGTCCTGTGAAATCAAATCACAAAAGGCCAAAAGTCAAAGCAACTGCAATCTGAAATCCAAACCGTCTGCGAGTCAAAGTCCAATATCGGACAACCAAAAATCCGTCACAAGAAAGCTTCGTGTTCCACCTTCATTGTCGTTAGCTGGAGGGCTGTATGTTATTTGGATAGTAAGCTGGTGTTACCAGGATTCAAATCAACCTTTTTCGGCCTTGGTCGTTTTTTGGTGGTGCTAAGCATCACTAGTGACATGTAGCTTTTTATAGCGGGAGTGAAGATGATGTACATACAGTTTATTCCACTTATAATAATATCCAAGTGCCAAGAAAATCCCATCGTTATAACCGATAATTGTTATAAGCGGGTTGCAAACTAAAAAGACGGAAGAGAGCTCAAAACATTTTATTCGCATGCTAGCAAGGTCGTACTACTATTAATTTGCGGAAAAGAATCCACAGGTGGTCACCTTTGTTTGCCGCGTGTGAAGCTAGCACAAATCTTTTCCAAGAGCATCTATAGGTGCTTCACCTAGCTGAGGTAAATGTCCTTGGCGGAAACAAAGTCCCCGAGGGACTGTGTCACGCATTGGGCCTCATACGAAGACACTACCTGACTAGGCTGCGCAACCGCGTCATTAGAGACATCACTGGTGCACTTTTTGTGCACAATATAACCTGATCCAGTCGTTATATCCGATATCGTGGTACTGGAGCATTGTAATAAGCGGTTTATTTTACCATAGACAGAATACAAAAGTTGTCGGCGCCAAAGCTGTTCATCGTTATATCCGATATATTGTTATATACGGTATCGTTATAAGTGGACTCGACTGTATAAGCAAAAGTTTTCTGAATTACTACCACTGCTGCTGCAGTTCATGTAAAATTGTTTTTATACATGCAGCCTTGAAAACAATATACCAACACAAGTTTTCAAACGAGAACTAATGTATTTTTAATAAAGTCTGCATCATATAGATTATAGATTAGCTTATCAGGAAATAAAAAATGAGCTAAATATTGGCAAAGAAGAAAGGCAAGTAAAAAGCAGAACATAACCAAAATGAGACTCGTGGGCAGCATGACACAACGTAAATAAAACAGAAATTCGCTGCCACGGTTTAAAGAGTGTTTCAAAGAGAGGCAAGCCAGAAGCACAACGAAAACGAAAGATGAAGATTTTGCCTCGCCCTGCCAACACGAGCACCAAACATGATGAGCACCTGCATTTGGACAAGCTTGAAGTTACAATCACCTCTATTTGGTTGCTTGGTAAAAAGCGAGGCGATTCTTTGTGGATGCTATGCCCTATTTTTCAATTTCCTAATAAGAACCTTTGGCCATCTTTTATTTCATGCAAATGGGATACAGGAGCTTGTCTGTTACAGAGCAGGTGCAGTCATCCTGGCCACGACACAAAAAAGGCGGGCATGAAGAAGGTAAACAAAACAAGCAACCGACTTGTTCACTTTCTTCCTTTGGACCTGTGAAACAGCCACAAGATGTTGGAAACTGGGAAACAACGCCCGTGGAGCATGGGGCGAAACTTAGCAATATGTTTAATCAGTTACCCTTTTTCGCACCAGCCTTTGATTTTCTGGTAACCTTAGCACATACACGTGTGAATTTATTTGGGGCAGAAGCAAGCGCATTTACATTGCAGTGCTGAAATGCATTATCATGTGTGGTAAAAATGCGGCATAGCTGCAGCTTTGTGTTCTCACTGTTAACCAATGCATGATGATTGCACTTGTAAGTGCTGTGTCAAACGTGCTTGCCAATACTTGAGGGCACTTTAAATATTCTACTCTTTCGATTTACTTGCATGTTGAAGCCAGTTCTGGAAACATATTCGCGTTATTTACTTGCAACATTTTGGCGAGTATGGCAAACGGGATATAAAAAGTGCAACTCCGGGAAACGCTCCACACGGTGTTGATAGGGAGAAAAAACGCGCTATTATCTCATATGCATAGCATATTCAGAAGGCTAAACGATATTACTGTGCACTGCAGGGTATTTTCAGTTGAATAACGCTGTACCTGCATGTGCAGGAGTTCATCAATAGCCAAAGGATAGTGCAGGAAGGGTGGCTGATCAAGCATGCTGCTAGCATTGCCTCGTGGTACATGACAGTTATTTACGCGCTCCTGCTTCTTGCAACCATATTTACTTGTCCAATAGGTGTGGTTGTACCCCATGTCGGCAAACACATCCATTTTGTTTAGACATTCTGAGCAGTGCATGCACGCGTGCATGGGTTTCTTTTCTGTTAAAACTATATTGGTTATTGTCCCGTATAGGGGGTTGTGAAAGCAATTTTCTTAAGAACACTTCAATAGTAATGAAATGTATTTGTCTCAAGTCGGTTTTCAGGAAGAAAATCCCGCCATCTCCACGAAATGAATGACGATGAGAGGGGCGAAGCTAAAATGCTTATCGGTAAAACCGTGAAACATTCGCCCACACATCATATAAAGACTCGACATGTCAAGCTTTCCACCGCTCCGTTGACAAGCCCGTCGACAACGTCGATGTTTGAGGTGATTATGTAGGGCTTGCTTGGGACTATGAGAATCTCCATGGGTAAGTTGGCGAATTCGGTGTGACATTTTAGCCACCTTGGCGGTCGCGTTCTGCAGAGCGTCTTGTGTTGCGCACCCCCGGTACGTGTCTTCAGCTCGCAGGCGACGAACGACCTCTTCTTCCTCTCCTCCTTGTTGGGTAGCAAGGCCAATCCCTAGGGGGATCCTGCCACAGTCATCATCAATGTGCCGTGTACGGCCGGGACAGGGCGTGAGCAAAAGGAGCTTCGCCCCTAAAAATCGATTGTGGCTGCATAGTAACTCAGTTATTTTGTGCGGCAGTACCTAATATGTGTTGTTTATGAAAGGGTATGGCACTTGTTACCTGCGCTTTGTGTTTCATATTTCATGTAGTTCTATGCCCTGCACAAGAGGCTGAGCTGTACAAAGAAGCCTATGAACTGGAGATAATTTGTGAGGCCAAGTTCTTTGCATTAACATCGTGTTTGACAGGGTAAAGGCAACAAAACGCTGTTGCGCTTTGTGTGATGACTGATGTGTTCACTCTGCCGAGTACCTTTCAGTACCTGTATTTGTGACCCACTGGTCTACAAGACAACAAACAGTGTGACTCTCCTACTTCAAACTTTTTTGTTTAACTTGGAGTTTCTCTGAACTGGAAAGCTTTGGAAGTTACGAACCAGCCACCCTTTTCATCTGCTTTTTTGGGTATCTGTCCAAGTTCTGAAAATATGGCGTAGTGGGCAAGCAAACATCAGTGTCATTCATGCAGTAGAAAACACTGCTGTATTAAGTACAAAAACAACCATTACAAGTGAAAAAAGAAAGTTCTTCAAGGAAGGAAAACTAAGTGCCAAATACAGCTGATGTTATTTAGCATTCTTTTGGTTGTGCAAGATTTGGACGATGAACTAAATTCACCCACTCTCCCCTCCCTCCCATCTGCTTTGAAGGTGGAACTGACCCCTCACTGCGCAAAAACAAACACTTACTGACCAAAAGCTGGGGGGAGTTTTCCATCGATACAGAAAACAATAAACGCAATAGCTCAGTTAGAACTACCTGCAATAACTCAATGACGCACTTATCGTTGTAGGCACTTCTACCTGAGGTGTTTAATTTCACCGTCTTCCACAGTAGAGGTGGTGAAGTACAAGGTGTTACAGAAGGCCTACAGAGTACAGACACAAGTACAACGGCCGCAAGTACAAAGTTTCAGAGAAACCACATACAAAGTAAACGTAAAAGTATGTGATTCGAACTAATATAAAGAAAAGGCACTAAGCTAGAAAAACTGCTACAAGATTGGCTAAGTGGCAGCTTTGAAATTTGCATAATTTGCGCATGAGTGACGTATTGTGGAAGGCCATTACATTGGATGCACTCTGAATGGTACATCAATGAAGAGTATTATGCAGTCCTGCCCAGCAATGAAAAGTTATTCGCCGAAAAATATAGCCCTGCTGCTTAATTTGAAAGAAAAAAAAATGTAGTTTGTGCTAGAAGTCAGTAGCTTGGTTTGTAAGACTTTGTAATGCAACCTGGATATCTAGTAAACACTAGATTGTCAATGTTTCGCTGATGGAACAGTTTTGCATACAAATTTGTTCTGACAAATTTGTATGCAAAACTGTTGACAACTCAACTTTCTGCTGTAACCTTGGGACAGTTTTGCATACAAATTTGTTCTGACAAATTTGTATGCAAAACTGTTGACAACTCAACTTTCTGTTGTAACCTTGGGCGGCAACTTATTCTGTATAGCTTATTGTGTCTTCTATTAACTATTCTAGATAGCGTGAAGGGCTGTTTGATATAGGCCTTTTATTTATTTTTTCAGCAGAACCGTTTATTGGTCTTTTTGTGGTCACATTTGGAACAGTATATTTTCGGCTGCTTAATCATTCGATTTGCATGGTGGGCACTGCACAACCGTGCAGTGCCCACAACCGTGAATTTTCTTGCACAACCGTGAAATCATACCCTGCTATCCCACTGCTATATTTTACATTCCGGTAAAGGTGAGTTCCCTAATTTAGTATGTGGCATAAATTCGTGCCTTAGTATGGACTCCCAGCAGTACTTCTCCTAATCGTGAATAAATGTTTTGTGTTTCAGGTTTTACTTTTTCACTTCAAGGAAGAATGGCAGCAATTACATCACACAAAGGGAGCCAATCAAATTCCTGGAGGGTTAATTTCTATTTTGTAATTTGTGGTGTGTCGACTAACAACAACAACAGTTAACTTTTGATACCAGAACATGACGTAACTAAGAGTAACGACTCTGAAAACGTGCATTTCCATCCACGTTGATGTTTCTGTAGGCTAGTGCTACGGCATGGCGCCTGTGAATGCTAGTACGGAACTCTTGCCGTGAAGTTCAAGTACGGCTTCACATTGTACTTGTGTGGTACGGCGTCTCACAGTTGCACTTGCGTTACGGCACGTGTGCCGTCGCTTACAACTACAGCTTCAGTAGCGTTTTTTCGTTTGATGGATACATACCGGCATCAAGAGTACCGCTAACTCTTGATGCCGGTATGTATCCATCAAACAAAAAAACTCTATTGAAGCTGTAGTTGTAAGCGACGGCACACGTGCCGTAACGCAAGTGCAACTGTGAGAAGCCGTACCACACAAGTACAATGTGAAGCCGTACTTGAACTTCACGGCAAGAGTTCCGTACTAGCATTCACAGGCGCCATGCCGTAGCACTAGCCTACAGAAACATCAACGTGGATGGAAATGCACGTTTTCAGAGTCGTTACTCTTAGTTACGTCATGTTCTGGTATCAAAAGTTAACTGTTGTTGTTACCACAAATGTCATATGGAGAAAAACACAAAAACAATATTATATACATTAATTTAACAGTGGATCTAGCAGCAGTGCGCGGGAGGAGTCTGAGGCTGGCTGCTGCTCCTCACGAACGCGACGACCGCCTCGTTGACGCTGACGCGTTCGCCGGTCGGCTCGTCCTTGAGCAGCTCCACGACGGCAGGCTCCACACCGCACGCCGCCTTCACCACCTGCCGGCAGGAGTAGCGATTCCCCAGAGCACAAGATAAGCAAGTATTGGGCAGGCCCTGGCACGAATCGGACTTGTGACTTGGACAAACAAGCAAAGCATCTCCCGTCATGGAGGTTCCCGGCAGAACACTACACCAGGGCTGTCAGTTCCAGTTCTTTCTGGTGGGAAATGCCTGCATGCATCCACGAATTCACAAGTACTTGTAGGAAAAATTCCCATCCAACTCGTACATGGTCACTAAGGAGAGGGGCTACAAGTATTTTTTTTTCTACTAAGTGGCGAGCTTCTTAGACTCACGCTTTGACGACAATGCCTGGGCTCACATGTGGGTCGTTGAAAGGATAGCAATTAATCGCAACCACTTCCAACTGCATTTGCTGGGCACCGGTGAAGCCAGGAGGCTGGAGAAACAGTTATGACCATTTTAGTTTCAGGTGATGTGCACGCAACAAGAATGAATGGCAAAGCATGCAGCCAGCATGTGATTCAAGAAGGTTGGCTTGATGCTTCAAGACAAACATGACTATAAGCACTGAAACCTCACCAGTGCAACCCGCTGTGCCGCATTAATAAGCAATGCTTTAAAATGTCAGCTGCAATCCTAACAAAAGAACTTGGGCCATCTCCCCTAACGTGAAACCAGGGAAGCACGCAATGTATATAAGTGTATTCAAAGATTGTAAGTCTCTCTTTTGCCGCACGGCGCGCGCTGATTGGACGCCGGAGAAGCACCGGTGGGAAGAGAAATCGCGCGCTTGCTGAGTCGGTGGCACCCTCTCTTGCGGTGAACCGGATATAAGTAATTTGCATGCACGGTCTGCCCCAATCTGGGGTAGTGGCAGGGGTCAACGCGAGCGCAGTGTAAGCTCGTCCTCGGTGATCAACGATGCCCCGGCCGGCACCAGGTAATTATGTCTTTTATAGCTTCGACCGACCACCCGACGGGATCAGTTTAAGAGTCGACAGCCGGTGGATATTTGAGTGTAACAAATTATAACCCATCTACAAACAGTTTCTGCTTGGGCTTCGCGATTGCTGAAGCGGACAGCGAGCGTTCCACAAATTTTTAAACCTTTTTAGTTTATTTTGAACCGGTGTTATCCATTATACACTTTTCTTTTAGTATACCTTACGTTCTAGCGCGAGGTGTCAGAAAACGAGTGCCCCGTTGTTTTAGTAGTGTGAGACGACGACGACAGGAGAAGCCGACAGCACGAGCCACTTAAGGGGACCCCGAAAACAAAACGTAATGTGCCAGAATGATGACATACCTGCGGTGTCGTTATTTCATAACGTTGACATAATTGTGCCATGATTGTATTTGTCTCCCCGTTACACTTCCACATGGCAGTTTAAGAGTTCTCTTTTCAGTTAACATTTACAAGTCCCTTTTGGAGCGCAGTACTGTGTGCAACGTGGGAATAAAACTGTTTCGCAGGCGGTCCACTTGCATGGGTAGCCCGCAGGGGAGCCTTTTTAACGCGTGAGCATCGCTGAAGGCCCAGGCGGCGAAAAACGCGCCGTTTCTGCGTCGGCGTGACCACAAAAGTAACCCAAGGAGTGTAGGCGAAATAATCCCATTGTCTGTAAACAAGGGCACGCACCGGCTCCGAAAGCGGGTATGTCGCGCCAGACATCCCAATTGGTTGCTGACGCGGGTATGCGCGGTCTGGCCCCATTGACTGGCGCGCAAGATGTGGCCGAACAAGGAAGGGCCATGAATGATTAGGTATTGTGAGCATCTGGCGAACTTTTTTTCTCTGTACGCTAATTATCATCACCGCACAGCCGCAACTAGTCACCTTCATGTTCGTCACGATCATCATCAGAGTGCTCGATTCATTCTGGCTTCATGACGGTCGTTCACCGACTAAACGCGGTGTACCAAGCCTCCTTATCTTGCCTCTCGGCATGCATAAATATTTACGGGGAAAGAAGTGGACAGTGGCCTACGAAAATAGATAGAAATGACGGGCGAACTGCTGGCTGAGCAGAGGGAGGGGTACATGCGGGTTTGCCACGGTCCAACGTTTATCCTAACGTCATGCGTTGAAGTCTAACCCTGTCAATCGGTACCTGCAGGTAAAGTGAAGATTTTGACGCACTTGGTACTACATCATTAAGCTGAACTAAAAGATTACCTAATGCTAAGCCTGAACATAGGCCTGAGAAGGGTGGTCGGCCAAGGCTGCTAGTGATGATAACGAATAAAAAGAAAAGACGCAAGGCAAAAAAAATGGTAACGACGAAAATATGCCCTGTTTGAGCTCTTGCGTGTTTCCGGTTATCATACACTTAGCAACGCTAAACTCAGGAGAACAAACTTGGTGACACTAAAGTCCACGACATAACTTGGTTACGTAACTTAGAAAAGAAATAATGCTCCTACATCTTCTCAAGATAAAGCTTAAATGCCCCCATAGTTTTTATGTATTTTTCTGTTCTCGTTTGTAGGAGTACGTTTTTCCTTTTGTAGCTTCAATAGAGAATTTTAGCATAGCGGAAGCGTACAGTACGCCAGGGTCGGCGTGTAGTTGGACCAAAGGCATGCGCGTGCGGGGACGGCCAGGAGGGCCACCCCTCAATGAACTAATGCGCGGGATCGGCTAGGCGGGCCTCTCATCCCCGCGGAACAAATGCGCACATGCCCAGTCGGGTTCCGGTACCGGCTGACCGTAGCGTATTGTAGGCTCGCCGCTATGCTAAAACTTCCTAAGGATTTGCTATGGCGCCCACGGGCGAAAGCTGACGGCGCACCTTTCTCATGCTGCGCGAACCTACTAAAGCGACGGACACGTGTCCATCCGAGTAGGGTCCCTAGAAATATTTGCTAGTCTGCCGTCCCTGCGCCTTCTCTACGGGGAGGCGTGTCCGCGCCGCTGATGCACACAGCGCTGCGCAGAGGGCGCTGCGAGCAATCGGAGCGCTGGAGCGGTCGGAGCGAGAGCGGCCATAGAGCGGCCGCTGGCTGGCCAGTGCCGCGCGCTACTCCGCGGAGAGCGGGCGCGCATCGGGATTTGTCGGGCAGATAGAGCGGTGAAATCCAATGGCTCGAGGTACATCAGCTCACAATTGAAGCTGTGAGAGAACTACAGTGGAACCCCGATAATGCGACTTTCAAGGGCCCGCGACAAAGTGTCGTATGACCGGGGTGTCGTACGACCGGGGTGCGGATAAATGCCGGCCTAGTAGACGGTATCACGCGACAGGTGGGCTGAGAACTTATGTAAACTTTTTTAGATGCGACGCTGAGAGGAGCATCTCTTGCCGGCGGCCCTGTCCTTCCTGCGTCGTCGTCGTCGTCCGTGTCCACACAGCTGCGTCTCTCCTCCGCTCACCCCCTCTCCTCTCTCCGATAGCGAATACTCTCGCCCAACATCTGCGGGCGCGTGGCGCAGCGCACTCACTCCGCCGGTGGGCGGCGCTGCGCGCGTCGCAAGCGCGCTGTGCGCATGTGCAGAGCCCTCTATTTCCGCGGTCTCCTCTCCTTCGGGCGCGCTGCGCATATAAAGGGGTATTCACACGAGAGAGAAATCCGACGTTTCGCTCCTAGGAGTGCGCACCACGTGACCCCTACGTCACGGTTTCTCTCCGGCGCACCGCCTCCGATGG
The DNA here is from genome assembly GCF_048455015.1 of Haemaphysalis longicornis. Lineage (NCBI taxonomy): Eukaryota > Metazoa > Arthropoda > Arachnida > Ixodida > Ixodidae > Haemaphysalis > Haemaphysalis longicornis. The sequence goes on from NW_027526295.1 coordinate 153,249,238, forward strand.
GAGATCGGAGCTTCTGCTCCCGAGCTACAAACCCTCCGACGCTCCGCGGCGGAGGCGGCGGGATTTCGTCTGCTCATCGGGCCGCTGGCCGTGACTGAAGTTCTAGAGCGGTTGCAGGCACTTTATTTTTATCGCTTCTTAATACATTGGACGCGAAAATGCGTGGCGCACATGACAGGCGCACTGAGGGAGCCGCGTATACCACCAGCACGGGCGCTTGGCGAGCGGCGGCCGCGGCTGCGAAGTGGCGCAGGCCGACGCCGGTAGCTCGAGCAACAGCTTGTTATTGCTCCCCAAGGCGCAAACAAAGCTGCGTATACGAGAAATGGGGTAATGATGTGATGGAAAGTTGCTTTAAAAATCGTCACCTGAGCCGCTTGCCAGAGCGGCGATCCAATATTCGCCGCAGTGTTAAGCCTAACATCAGTATGCGGGCCTGTAGGTGGGCCGGTCGGCTGCTACTACGTCGCGCGCCGTTCTCTCCGCGCGGCAGCACCTGCATCGCGTCGACGACCAATTTTTGGTCGGTTGACAAGATCAGTACGTATGCGCTTAACAGAAATTGCCGCCGTCGCGGAATCGGCGGTGCTACGGCAGCTATGCTTTCGAGATAGGCGGCTGCAAACAGTGATGTCCGTCCGAAAGTCGCATCCTCCGTGTGAGCGAAGGAGCTAGCCGAGCGGAGGTCCGCCTGCGGTGACGTCACGACCTCCCTCAGATTTCTCCGCTGAAACGCTCCGTCGTGTGAATACCCCTTAAGCGGAGTGCCGCGCTCCGGCCAGTTTCTCAGTCGACGGTCGTCCGCGCTACGCTTGCTCTCTCTCTCTCTCTCTCTCTCTCTCTCTCTCTCATTACCCGACGATTGCTCACGCAATTCGAGTAATCGACCCAACGGAAACGCACAATGGAACCCCCTTCAGCGTCGCATCACACCAGGGTTCCCGCGAGGGGAGGTGGGCGTAATTTTAGTTAGCACGTTCTCGCGTGATTTGCGAACCTTTAGATGAACTCCCAAGTGAAAAAAGAAACGCCTATATTGTGCCCCCTTCCCCTCCACGTTGTCCGAGCTTGCACGAGTGAGATAAGGCCCACATGATCGAGCGGATTGAGTGGGGAAAATGCGTCTGTTCAGCGAGTGGTCTGGCCCGCATGCGGACCTTTGCACATTAAGCAGCGTCAAATGACGGTTCAGAATAAAGAAAGGTCGGGACAAGGCGGCGAAGCGGTGGAAAATATGGGGAAAACGCATGTTGGTCCGCCACGGGTCCGTTCCAGGGTCCATAGTATGAAGCGGACCGCATGCTCCCGAGCCTCATATTATCGGGGTTTTTAATGCATTGTTTCTATGGGGAGTTTTCCGGTACCACTACAATCCGTCGTATGAAGCGGGCCGTCGTAAGTCCGGGGAACATATCAGCGGGGTTCCGATGTACTGTAAGACCTTTTAATTTAGCAGCCCGAATTTTTCGCGAATCGGGCAACGGAGCCTTTTTGCGGCCGGTCACCTTCGCGAGTGAGACCTATGGGTGAAACCACAGCAACAAGAGTAGCCGTTTCGCTACCGCCGCTGGAACCATTGTTTTGTTCAATGTTGAGACAGTGAGATCACGTTCAAAGCGAGCGCGGTGGCGCCAGACGCAGTGGTGGTTCTAATTAATCGGGAAAACTATTGGGTTATCCCCGAACGTCATGCATTGAAGGTGGTATGAACGGCATGCAGCCGGCCAGGATAGTTCGCGAAACAGAAAAAAAGCTGTAGTGAAATGCTCCCCCCCCCCCCCCAAAAAAAAACCCCGTTCCTAAATACTTAGGGCCGAGCACCCCCCTCGCCCCTTCCCATTCCGGCCCCCCTTTTGCGTGGGCGGACCGCGGGGTTTCGGGGGGGGGGGGGGGGGGTGTGGACGGGTAAAGCAAGAATATGGTCATTGGATTAAATAAGCTTCAAGAACTTAATTTCAAATTGCCGTAAATAAAATGATTGGCCATAACACAAATATTCTCCCTTGTTGCTTTCCCCGCGTGCGCCTCGCGATTCACTTCGACTATGCAGGCGATCAAAAAAAAAAAAAAGAAATCCCTGTGCAATGAAGAACATTGCCAGCGCAGTTACCGTTTTGTAGCTTGATTCTATTAAAAATAAGATTCGCGTGTCCCTCAATCAAGTTAGCGAATTTTCTAAATCTCGGAATTCACAAAAATTACAGGCGCACGAAATAAAAGGTTTGATACTACACCAGTTTCTGCCTGTTAACTGAAAGTGCCAAAAACATCGTATGCATGCGTGCACACGTAATATTTTTATTCAGATATTTTTCAGAACGTAATATTTTTATTCAGATACGTTTAACAGATATTCCCAACTGAGGAGGCAGCGAAGACGTGCGATGGGGCCTAATTAATGAACGATGCGAATTGGTCAGATCTCGTTCAAGCTTAAAATTGACTCGCAAACGAAAAAGTCAGGACGGCTCCAGAAGGCCACAAAAGAATTTGCGGAGCGCCCACACACCACACAAATATTTTAACGCGTTTACATATCCATGGCAGTGTACGTAGGTAACAAGTCGAAATTCCGCGTAATGTCCAGCTCGCAAAAGATGCCGTGCCGACAGTGTTTCCGATGTCCCCTGGTATGTATGGAAATCTTCTGCACGGAAGAGAATATGGAGGATAGAGCGCAGCGACACGATTTCGTGGTTTGGCTCGATCGTGGGAAGAAATTTATAATGTAGACAGAAAGAGAGGACGAAAACGCACAGTTAAAATAGGCTGAAACCGCCCAGACCTACAAAGGCAGCACGGCTATAGTGCAGTATATTCTAGGCACTATAGCACGGCGGAGCGCCGTCCGCCGCTCTGCTCCCCGCGCCGGCGGCCGCGCTCCGATTGCCTGCAGCGCCGTCGCCACATGCATCACGGAGGAGCCCCGTTCGCGGCCGGCGGACGGCGGACTAGCAAATCTTTCTAGGGACCATAATCCGAGCAATCCGGTTTCCAACGTGGCGCGTCAAAATCCAGAGTCTCTCAAAAACCCGTCTGCACCCCCTGCCGTTTTCAAGCGGCACTCGAATTATAACTGATAAATTGTAGTGGGTGCAATTATTCCTCGTACCAAACACTTACACGTGGAAGAGAAGGCGTAGCGTATAGCGCACACTGCCCGCTGCACTAAAACACTCCATTCGCGGGGTTCAGTCAGACTTCGTCTAATTAAACCTAGAAATGTAGTTATGTTAGGCAACAGGGCATTACGCGCTGTTAGTAATGAAACGTTGGATGTGGTGGCGCATTGGATGTACTGGCCGAAATTGGATGTAATGACACAGCGTTGGACGAAGTTGCTCGATGGATGTAATGGCACGGATGTAATGACACGCTGGATGTAATGGCACGTTGGATGTAATGGCACGTTGGATGTGGTGGCACTTTGGATGTAACGGCACAAAATTGGATGTTTCTGCTCGTTGGATGTGATGGCACGATTAATGTGTTGCGCCCAAGCGCAAAAGGTGCCAGGGCCTTTCGGTTCCACTTGCCGGGAGGGGAGAAAGTTGAAAGTTCATTGCGACAACATGTACAGGAATGGCTATACAGTTGTCGAGGGGGATGGTCAAAAAGGCTACAGGGAAAAAATGCCTGACAAGGTGACATCCCCCTCCCCCCCCCCCCTCCCGCTTCGGCACGAGAAGGGAATGCCCTTTCAGGACCCCTTTCACGGCGAGTTAGGCGCCCTCAGTGGTTGCACTGTTGACAACAATGTAGCTTCTACAGCGCTGCATCTAGCTTGTGGTATGAACTAGTGTCTGACACTAGTATGAACTATAGATATTTTCGGCTGCGCACTCGCGATTTCCGCGTGCAGAGTTAACTAACTGGCGGCGGCAGCGAGTAATGGCGCGGGGCGCGGAAGCGTCGTTGATGACGTATGCCAAAAGTTGCATTCAGGCACGCCGAAACGGAGCGGAGCAGAGGGGGTGCGCGTCGCCCGCTCCCGCGGACCATGTCTTCTGCGCCTCTTTCACAACCCCACTGCGCATGCGCAATCCCCTAGCGGCCAAGTTCCTAAGCAGTCCGGCAGGGGCATCAGACGACATTCCCCATAGCTCACGCATGTGCGCGAAGGGGTCGTGGTTGTATTTACATCGTTTAATTATTGTTTTTGTGCTCGTTGTGCGCGGAACAATGCCCACAACTTGTGCTGCGTTCCGCCGTAACTCCGAGTGCCGAAAAGAGAACGGTGTCGGCTTTATCGCTTCCCGTTAGGCCGCACGCGATCGGCTACGGCCGCTGCCATGGATGAAGGCCGTCCGTCGCAAAAGTAAAGATGGTCGTCCATGGGAGCCGAGTAATGCGTCCAGGTTATGGGGGAAACACTTGGTTTCTGGTAAGTACCTTACTACAAAAAAAAAAAAAACATAATGGCATTTATTCCCGTACTTAGATTTCATTCTTTTTTCCGGACAAGCTCTCCGTCGCTTTTACCGTGACACCCGGACTATGTATATACCGTCGGTGTTTGCGCACACGTCAGGAACCGAGACCGCCGGAGCAGTGCGCTTGACCGCTTTCTGCACCAGCAATAGCGGTCGGTGAAAATTACCCTACCTTCCCGCCAGGGGAACCCTGTGGAGATGCGACGCCACAGCGAGCATCGGCTGCTCGCTTAAACCGTTTGCGTTCGGTATCACGTTTACAAAGTTCGGAATCGGTTGATTGATTGATTGTGTGGTTTAACGCGCCGACGCAACGCAGGCGATGAGGCGCGCCGTAGTGGAGGGCTCCGGATTAATTTTGACCACCTGGGGATCTTTAACGTGCGCCGAAATCTCGTACACACGGGCGTTTTTGCTTTTCGCCTCCATCAGAAAAGCGGCCGCCGCGGCCGGGAATCGAACCCGTGACCTCGTGCTCAGCAGCGCAACGTCTTAGCCACTGAGCCACCGCGGCGGGTAAGTTCGGAATCGGCTGCTCGCTTCAATCGTTTGCGTTCAGCATCACGTTCACGCCGCTTCGCAGCCTTGTCTTCAGTGGTGCTAGCCTTCCTGTTATCACAGTGATCGGTGCTTGTTACGGTTGCGCGGGCGATAGCAGAATTGTTAGGCTCCATTCGACGCATCGATGGAAATCGGAACGCCGGTGCTGGAACGACCGCGGCTATGACGCAACGTGGCGCGGCTATGACGCAACACAATCCAACACAATCCACTTTAATCCAATCCAATCCAAATTCAATCCAATCCAAGCCAATCGAATCCAATCCAATGCCCCTCGCGAGAGAGTGTTCGCTATCGGAGAGGAGAGGGGGTGAGCGGCGGAGAGCGCAGCTGGCGCGGCGAGGAGAATGGCGTAGGGGCGGACCATTGAGAAACTCTATGGGGCGGACAACGCCGACGACGACGACGACGCCGGAGGGACAAGGCGAGTGAATCAGATGCTCTGCATCTAAAACCTTCGTCTGCTCCTCGCCGTAATGTGGGATTGCCGTTCATACAACGAGAACGCAGCCGGAGAAGAAACGCCGGCGAACCCTGCCACTTGAACTTCAGCTAGGCACGCTAGGTGGCACCACACCGCAATGAATTGTTTCCCGCTACAAAGCGGAAACCAATCGCGATCATCATCATCAGCAGCGGCGGATTCCGCCAAACGACGGTGGGGAGCAGTTTCCGAAACACCGCAGAAAACCGGATCTCAATGACGCACATGCGTCTCCATGGCGGTACCCGCTCCGGAAACCGCTCCCCGCCACCGTTTGACCACAGGGTGCGCGGGCAGGGGGCGCCGCGTCTTCGGGAAAAGAGGCATGCAAATCGATGCGTCAGAGCATGTTTCCCGCCCGCAACATCACCATGACGTTCGCGCGCCGCGCTGCCATTGGCCCCACGCGGCAGACGCGCGCCGTGGGGGAACAATATCATACCACAAGCTACCTACTTTGGAGACTACATTGTTGTCAACAGTCCACGTACTGCGGGCGCCCAACCCACCGGAATCGTCCCACTACGGGAAGCGATAAAAGGCGAGAAAGAAGCGACAAAAGGCGCCGAGGTTTTGGGGTTCCACCTGCCAAGAGGGGAGAGGGAAATTTCCCTTCCGGGCCCCTTCTAGGTGAGTTGGTTCTATTTCATTACGGCACACAGTCGCGTTACGGCGAAGAGTGCATTACGGCTGAGCATCGCAACACGGGGGAGAGTCTCACTACAGCGAAAAGTGCATAACGGCTGAGCGTCGCAACACGGCGGAGAGTGCGTTACGGCCGAACGTCGCCACACGGCGGACAGTCTCACTACGGCGAAAAGTGCGTTACGACTGAACGTCGCAACACAGGGGAAGGGGGACAGTTTCAGTTGTTCAGCCGTTCAAATGATCTGCAGCTAGTTTCATGCAACACTGACAGAGCTGTGCGTTACGTGTACGAGCCTGCACATATACGTTGACGCGTATTTCCCGCATGTTCATTGTTTTCGGGCACTTGTCTGATTTCGTTGTGTGTTAATTGATATCTTTCAAGCATATATATTCTACGTATTTGTATTACAATAATGTTCGCTATGCCATCAACAATAAACCCGCGCCCAATATCCCTTAGTTGTGTTCAGTATATTTAGATTGCTATTGTGAAATATACACCTTGTGGCAACCAGAAAAATGTGTAGCGAGTCCGGCGCTATTGTGCGGTACACAGGCTAGAACCATCCCAGTTCTCTCCTCCGGCGCAAAAAAAAAGCCTTATAATGGTAGAATAAGTGGTATCAAAATCAATTTGGAGGGAATAAAGTCAACAGAACACGAGGGGACTATAGCTATCTTTAACCTTGTCTTTAGCCTTGTATTTAAAACAGTCTCTGAAAGCCCTGTTTTCACTAGGCGTGCGCTGGCGACTACTATGCATACAGATGTCACTGAAAAAGAAAAAGAACAGGTGGCCTTAGCCAAAAATTGGAAGCTTGTGGGCTGAAAACCTGTGACATGTTCAGATGGAAAGAGGGAAGAGATGAAGACGAACCAACCGGCCGTACGGGGACTAGCTTTGTAACTCACTTCTTTTTCTTTAGTTCGTATTGAGTAAGCCGTTGAGAACAGCAGGGCAAGAATTGGTAACCTACCATAAATAAACACCGTGCCGTTAAGGAAGCCGAAATGCAGAAATTAGAGTTATAGCAGATCGGAAAAACGGTTCCGGTACGGTACACGGTACCCGTTACCGGCCCGTACCGGGAAGGCTAGTTTTAAGAGTTATAGCAGACCGTAACTACCGTCCATGCTACCGTGACTGGGAGCGACTTGTGTTGTACGTCGTAAGGCAATTTTTCGTGAGTCTGTGGCGTTTCCTGTGCTGAAAGCATGTTTTCAGATCTCAAAAGCGCTAAAGACAGTATTAGGGAAAAAAAAAAAAAAAAAAAAAACATCCAACGCCCCTACGGAGATTCGAACTGCGACTGCGTGAACATGAAGCGGGCATTTTATCTGCGACTGCGTGAACATGAAGCGGGCGTGAACGTGAAGCGGGCACCGACATCTATAATTACCACCTCATTCTGAGTCCCCCTGGGCACATAACCTCTCGGTAGAGGTACTTCACGTACATCTAATCGCGTAATTAAAAAAAAAACTGTCGACTTAACTTGATCCCTCTGTATCTTTCCCGCATTTTCATTGTTTTCGGGCACTTGTTTTATTTTTTTGCGTCTTTCGCGAATGTTGCATGAAACTAACTGCAGTGCATTTGAACGGCTGAAACTGTCCCCCTTCCGCCGTGTTGCGACATTCAGCCGTAACGCACCTTTCGCCGTATTGAGACTCTCCGCCGCGTTGCGGCACTCAGCCGTAACGCACTTTTCGCCGGAGTGAGACTCTTCGTCGTGTTGCCAAGCTCAGCCGTAATGCACTCTTCGCCGTAACGCGACTGTCCGCCCTAGTGGGACGATGCCGTTGGACCGTGCACCCCTAACTTCGGTGTGGTTAAACGCGCTCGGTGTGCGGGCGGAGTGGCCGATCCGGGAGTCTTCTCCCACCCAGACCGATTCCCGAAGCGCAGACGCGCCCACGAAGCCGTCCCTTTCCGCTGATGTGCTTCGACCATGAACGTGGTGCGGCACTTCCAAGTGGACGCTCTGTACTTCGCACGTCGAGTGTCCGTGGTTTCGGCGCACGTCGAGCAGAAGAAATCATCGGCCCACAATCAATTAGTGAATGATTCGTCTTTGATGATAGCTTTCTACCACAGCAGCGCAGAAAGTTCGAGCTTCTAATTTAACAATGCAAGACATGCTTTATGACGGCAACGTATAACCAAAGCACATTTATGATCATTGCGCTTCCTTATATTGCTTTGAGAGAGACGCGCTCCAAGGCATCGATGCACGTGGCCACGGCGCTGCATGGTGCATATCCGCCGTGTGTAACTACATCTGCGAGCACTGACATATCACCAAGCGCCTACCATTCCTCGACTGTGGCCACGTGTATGGATATGTTGGCGGAGTTCTTAACGCGTCTGATGCCGTCAGCGTTGTGTTGCGTTCGTAGGTAACGCGACGCATGCACTAAGAGGTAGTTTCTACGTTGATGAATTACAGGGGTGGACTTGAACTCCCGGATAATTCCAGGAATGGGAAAGATCAAAATTTTGGCATTCCGTGGAATAAAAGGAATAGAATTGTGGAAAGCTTTAATTCCTCGGAGTTGAATTGGAAAGGAGTGGGGCTTCCTATTCCGCAACACTGCAAAACACTACTCTTTGAGCTTGGAAGCCAGGCACCAATAAAAACACAAACATGCAAGGAATGTAAGCACAAACACCAGCTTATCACGCAAATGGAAGATTCCTTCCTACCGTTATAAGCGGTGTCGGTTTTTGCATTTTTCTGCTATGGTCACCGCCACCAATTTTCCCCAGTTGCTATCACTACAAGGGACGAGCCCAAATTAACTACAAATCGTTGCGTGTCGACTTGTCTAGGGGAGCAGAGGTTGCTTGTGGGAATAAAGCACAGGCCCATCAACAACCACTGTTCCGGTCTCGCACGCAGCGAATGCCGAGGGTAATCTCAAGCCCTCCGGAATCCTCCCCACACCAAATGCCTGTTGGCTGGCATGCCCTCTGTAGAAGCGCTGTTCCTCCAGCCTGCTTACCTCGACGAGCAGGCGGCTGTGTTTGACCTGGTTCCAAAGCTCGTCTCGGGCGGCCGGAGTGATGGTGACTCCCTCGTCCGCCGACAATCCCCTCAGCCTGCAGATGACGGCCTGCGGCAACAGAACATAACGTCACCTTCCAACTCGGCACTCAGTCAGGGGAAGGTAATAGCCTGGAAGAAAATATGCTGGAATGTATGTGTGTGTGTGTGTGTGGGGGGGGGGGGGGTCGTACAACACCCAAGGGTAAAGCGGCGTGATCGTGGAATGGGCGTCGAGATACAGCCGTCATCTCTGCCGCATAAATCCAAGTCAGAACTGCAGCGATGCTCCAAGCCTTCTTGCAAGCATTCTGCTTGCAGGCTTACTCGTCCGGCTCCAGCAGCTTGTGCCACCGGCCGTGCTGCATCAATACTGCGCCTCGCTTGCACTGCACCATGCTCCGGTTGGCAGAGTTAGATTTCTCTGGCTCAACTACTTCTCACTAGGTTACTTCGTGTCACACTGTCATTTCCTTTTTAAAGACGATAGCCTTTTTGGTGCTACTTGGACGCGGAAATTGTGGTCTGTCTGTCTGTCCGTCTGCCTGTCAGTCCCTCGATTCAGCCGGCCCGCCAAAAGTTGGCGCAGATGTTGAACAAGACGTTTAAAATGCAACGCCATTCCTAAACTTCTTATTCTCGTTGGAATGTCGAAATTGTCGAAATACTTGTCGAAATTGTTGAGCAAAAACAAAACATTACGCACACCTCAGGCACAAAGCAATCCATACGAAACATTTGCAGTGTTCCTTTATGAAATAAATGCATGGATGATTGAAGTTTGAGAGAGCAAACTCTCCGGCTGCTGTATAAAAATTTACCGTAGAAAAAAATGGATGCCGCTTAGCTCCGCTAACCTCGGATATGCAAAGCAAAAGCTGGTTGAGGCTTGGTTTCGCTTGGTTAACTATTGCCGAGCACGCCTCAAAGCCGTTCGGTTCCGTGCAACGCTCACAGAAGGAGGCAGGGCGAACGCGGCGTTCATTCATGGCGAACGCACCGTTCCTCTTCGCCGGGCGCGAGACGAGTCACGTTGCCCGAAACGACCCAGCGCGGCATGCATGGGAGGCTGCTGGTGTGGTTGGCTGCGTCGGCCGCAGCGGCGGTGGCGACCGCTGTCGGTGCCCGCGGGCGCCAACAGCGTGCCCGGCGAATCACACGATGCGTTTCGAGGGGTGTGCCGCCGGGGGGTGTGTCTCCTTGTCAAAAGGTCATTTGCGCATTCTCCGCTGGACGAAAGTAGTAATGCTTTGCTTTGAAAAACGCAACGCCGACTGCACCGCTGCGGTATTGGTGGCGCCACCTGGCAGCGGTTCTGGGCACGCACATCGTGGCCTCCGCGATCTGCTGCTGCTGGTTCGCCATCGGCAGCCCATTGCGGAGGCCACGCGCACATTCATGTGTTTTCCACGGCAATGCCAGGTGTTGCTAGTCTTCGCCGGTGCCTTCCACAGTTCGTATTGCACACGTATTGTACTCAAATCGTACTTAGTATTCAGGGGAAGCAGACGGACTATTGTCTTTAGACGACATTTGGAAGGAAGGTGGCAGATGCGTGGTCAATTTTTTCTTTTACCCCTTTTTAACCTGAAATGCGTCATGGGCCTATCTGAAACCGATACCGTGTCTTGCCGACCTACAGGGAATAAATGCTCGTGGAAGGGGGGCACCAGTGATGCGCGAGCCTCCAGAAGGAGAGCCTGTTAACGCACACAGATAGCGGCGCAGCACCACTATTTAAAGGGACCCTTCATCACTTACTACCGACTACTCGTAATGTGTTTTGGAATAGTCTTGTCCCATCAAAGTGAATTGTCCCACTATCACTGATGCTACGCGCGATAAAAATGGCGCATAATCGTTCCCTCTCAACTCGATGAGGCCTACGTGACGAAAGCTGCGCACTCTCTCCCGGGAAGGGGGCGGCTCGAGTCGTGGCACTCTCTTCGGCTGCCTTCGATATATAAGACAGGAGAGTTCTTTTTTTCCCGCAACGTGGAGGGGGCTGTCTCCGTTCTGGTGCAGCTGATTGATTGTGCGGTTTATTGATTGATTCATTCATTGATTGAGTCATTGATTGTTTCATTGATTGATTCATTGATTCATTGATTGATTCATTGATTGATTCATTGATTGTGTGGTTTATCGATTGATTGATTGCGCGCCGACGCTACACAGGCGATGAGTGAAGGGCTCCGGAATAATCTTGACCACCTGGGGATCTTTGACGTGCGGCGAAATTTCAAAAACACGGGCGTTTTCGCTTTTCGCCTCCACCAGAAAAGCAGCAACCGCGGCCGGGAATCGAACCCGCGTCCTCGTACTCAGCAACAGAACGCCTTAGCCAATGAGCCACCGCGGCGGGTGCTCTGGTGCAACAAAAAACCCGGCACTGCTGCCTGCTCGCAAGCAAGCGTTGAGGCTGGTAGGACGTATTTTAAGCAGTAAACGTTTGTTGTCGAGGGGTTTGGTTGAAAGGGAAGTACTGTATTTAGTTAGTCACTCAAACTCCGCGCGCACGCGAAACAAAAAATAAACGCCAAAACCATTCAAAATGTTCAGGCATAGAATACGGTGCACAGAGCGCGACGATGGCGGATCGTCACAGGAAATGCAAGAAAAAAAGCCGTGAAGTTGACCAGCAACAGGCAATAGGATAGCCACCACTGAAATAGCCTAATTACAGCGGTGCCGATAGTACATAATGAGGGAAATTGAAGAGAGCGCGGTAGGTTTCTCCGAGTCTTTCACCGCTATTGGCGTGCTAACCGCTTCATGCGCGCGTTTAATATTTGACTTAGGTATTACTGGCAGTGTAATCTCGACGTCGCGACGGTTTATTTGCACTGCTCAAAGCGCTGCAGGGTCTTTTTAAGTAAACGACAGCAACCAAAACACAGTTGTGTGTGGTCAGGCTGGCCGACCACTGCGGGGGGATATTGCATGAGCCCGCTCAGTACATATAGTGATACGTTTATAGTTACCACCCCCGAACAACCAGTTAGATCTTCCAGCTCTGTAACTATATATGAAGCCACAGCAGGGTAACCTGATTGTACCTGCCAGCTAATCAGCCCGAGCTTTACCATAGTATTGATCGGTCCTCGTGCCCACACAGGTGTTTGCACCAGTGCAATGTGGAGTGTAACGGTTCTGGACATCTCAAAGCCAGCCAGGGATCGTGACATTCGCGCAAGCTCTTTTTAGTTGAAGGTTCGGCGGAGGATCAACAGGTTGCGCCATTTATGAACACACTTGGAATTAGGATAGCCACCTTTTTTCCTCCATATTTTTCCCTTTTAAATAAATAAATAAATAAATAAATAAATAAATAAATGAGCTGGTAATCTGCTTAATGGCAACTCGGAAAAGCTTTGCATGTTTTCGCTTTCGCATTCCTCGTACAAGTTGTGCCTGGCATTCCTTTAGAAACTCGGTGTAAACTGAGCTCACACGTTTGATCAGAACTGTTCAAAACTGCACACATCGATAAACCACTCTGTAGATAGAGGAAACAGGAAACTACACCAAGCCGACGACTCGGACACCAGAGGCACAGGGTGTCAATGGCGTCAGAGGTCGCCATAAGCAATGGCCACACAGAAGCCACAGCAGAGCTTAAAGTCAGGCCGTGAAAAGCCACCCCTACCTGCATCCAATACCATCCTGCCCTGCTTTAACTCAATCTTGGTAGCAGCAGTGCTATGCAATGACCTAGAAGTTGTTGAACGGCCGGTATCGCCATATTGACAGCATTTGCAGTGGACGTTCCCAGGGCAACGAAGCAGCAACGACTGACTGGCTTGTCGGCAACACGTGTAACAAATTGCGTCACTGCCTTACATGCAGCTATGACTGCAGAACATGCACAATAATGCTCGAAAAATATGAAACATTTTACAGGGCTCGCTTGCCTGCTAAGGTGCCATCTACAACCAGACAGTAGTAGCGGCAGCAGTAGTAGAACTCGATATTCGTGAATAGGGTGCACCCTTTACGGGTCTTTCTTTATGTTATGAATGGGACCTGAAATGAGCTTAACAGCCACGGGTAACCCTAGTTCAAACAGGGTTCATGCTGGTTTATTTGACGGAAATTCACGGGTTTTTAACGTATAATGGGCGATAGAAGAAGTCACAAACACGGCGCCGTGTCTGTGGCTTCTTCGTGTCTTCTTGATCGCGTTGTTAGCGCTGTTACTAGGTTTTGAGGACCACATTGCCGCTTAGAAACCCACCTACGACTCATGTTTACCAGAAGACGAAGGTCCGAAATAATGAGAAATACCCGAAAATGGTACCGTTGTTACAGCCAACATTTAGTTAGACACGGCGGCATAAGTCCCCTTGTCAGAATTATGGCTCCAGCTACACTTTTTTGCTTGCGTAGCATTCTTTGCCAAGTTACCCCGCAGGTGCTTCTGGGAAATAGGTCCAATGAGTCAAGAGTTCCCACAGTCTTGTGACAGCAGAGTCAAAAGGTCCATTGCATCAAAAGGTCCAACGAGCCTTTTTTTTTTTCAGTTGCGACGGCGTTGACATAACAGTGCACGGTGGTGTTTTGGCGCCAAAAAAAAATTGAATTTCATCGAGAAGTGACGGCCACCAGTATGGTTTTATTGAAAGTACCGTGCAATAATCAGCATAATTGGTCTTGGCTTCGAATTATCGGGCCATTTTTTTCACCGAATCGCACCAATAATTGCGGCGACCGCAACACAACATCATGTTAACCGAAAACAGGGTTCGTACAGGATTCAAACACAAGGATTCAAGGATATTCAAGGACTTTCAAGGCCCTGTCAAGGTATTTTCAAAAGTGCAGGGGAGAACATGTACCAAACTGTTCTACTATTCTGCTCGCACACAAAACATTTGCTTCTTTACATTACAAAAAATGACATTGAGAAAAATCTCTTTGGAACAACTCCACCCTTTGGAAGTGGCCAAATTTAGTGCCACCAGGAAAAATATTCAGAGAGCTTTACAAAAAACTTGCCATTATGAACTTTTTCGACCTCTGAAAATGGCGAGGGACATAACTTAATACCTCCTTCTATTGTCATCCCCTAAATGTCTGTTCAACAGTGGGGAGGGGATGCGGTATCTGGTGTTTCCTGCCATCACACGTGTAAAAATAAAACATTCCACCATAGCTTGGGAGCTGATGCACCGTGTTCTCACATTCACAGTCTAGCTTATCTGTGCTCCTTTTGATGTCATTCTGGGATGTCAGCACCGTTCATTTCCGAAACAGTGGGGTATAGCTGGGGCACAAGAGATATGCAAAATGAATAGGAGGACAAGGCAAGGAAGAAAGAATCGAACAGGGGAAGGGACCTATGTTAATTTCCCCTCGTCCAATGCCGGGATTTCATTCTGTACGAGCCCTTGCACAAAGCAGCCTGCCTGTACTCTTAAGCTGGTTTGAAATTGTAAAAGCATGTTTTTGATGGGGAGTGTGCAGGGCCATTGATTGGTTGTGGTGTTTAACGCGCCGACGCAACGCAGGCGATGAGGCGCGCCGTAGTGGAGGGCTCCGGATTAATTTTGACCACCTGGGGATCTTTAACGTGCGCCGAAATCTCGTACACACGGGCGTTTTTGCTTTTCGCCTCCATCAGAAAAGCGGCCGCCGCGGCCGGGAATCGAACCCGCGACCTCGTGCTCAGCAGCGCAACGCCTTAGCCACTGAGCAGTGTGCAGGGCCAGAATGGTAAGCCATAAAAATCAGGTCACATATCCGGGCCTCTTCGTTATTGCCCAAAGAATTCAAAAGTTTTCAAGGAGAAGGAAAAATTCCAGGCTTTCAAGGCCTTTGAAAACTGAATTCTCAACTTCAAGGGTTTTCAAGGACCTGTACGAACCTTGCGAAAATTCTAATTAAACCCCTTTTAATTATCGAGAGTCGATTGTGTCTTGTTTGCGAGCGTATTGAACGGACATAGTCCCGACGAGCCCAGGGAAAACAATATGATATTTATTTGCGATTTAAGCTATTTTCCAGTTCAATATAGTCATGAAATTTGAAAGGGCTGCAGTTTTATTCTAAGGGACAAACATGAGGCTGCCTGTTTCTGGTCCAGGCCACATAACCATTTCCTGGCGTAAAATAACGCAGAATTGCTAACAAGAACATCTGTAATAGATACGATATGCGTGCTTGCCACCTACACGTCAACTCTGTGCGCAGCCTAAGTGCTCGTCTGAATTCGTTTTAGTACCGAAATACCCGCGTCCCGAAATGTCTGTGCACCGAAATGTCTGTGCACCGAAAAGACCGTATACAGAAAAGACCGTATACAGAAACGCCCTGTACCGAAACGTCCTGTACCGAAACGTCCTGTACCGAAACGTCCTGTACCGAAACGTCCTGTACCGGAAAAGACCGGAGCCGGGTTCTCTTGCATTGTTTTCGAGACGCTAATGGAATGTCTTAAAAGCAGCGGCTTCAGGTTCTTGGTATTAAAGCTGCGACTGGTAAAGCTGCGACCCGTGATATCACCTAAGATAAAACTTCCCACGATCGTGTAGCCGCTTCAGTAGTCAGACTTCACTTATCCATTTCGGGGTCTCAGAGGTCAGACTTCATTTATATGTTTCGTGGTCTCTTCAGCAAAACAAGAGTTACAGCCATTTTCTGTAACCATTCTCATCCCGTAGATGTTCACATGTTTACAACAAACGAGAATTCCTCAGCGTTTACCATTTCTCTATGGATTACCTAATTAGAACAAGTAAATGAACTTGTCGTGATAAGTCGGTCAGGCCACACGATAATTTTTCCCGGGATGTCTACTCTGGATTTACACCTACAGCAGTTTCCCGAATAAGTTGGGGCTTTGTCGCAAAACAAAGTAGAAATGCACACGAGCGAGCGACTTACTTCATTGCCCCCTACTCACAAACAAATTTGGTATAATAATTACTTGAATGAAGCAAGACCAGGTGCAGCTTTCCGGCTTAGCCCAGTTCTTTCAGATGTGATTACCCTGAAGTTATTGAGCGCAGTGCAATGACTTTGAACGGCCTGAAAAATCGTCTGTTTTGGTTTCCCGCATTTCCAGCCCGGAGGGCGCGTGTGACATTATCACGGAATGACCTCACCGTTTTGTGCGGACGTCAAAACACTGCAAAGGCCGGAGGAGGCGTTTCGACCGCCCCACCGCCGGAGCTGAGCGGATGAGCTGCCTGAAGGGGTTAGGCCTAGCAATGCAGCGGAAATGCGATGACCGCTTTTAATAAAAGACTTGATGGCGGCTTCTGATGCACTTCTCGGCTTTATTATCGGCTCCTTTCCTGCGTGTGGAACTTTCTTTTGGCAAGAGTGCCTTTCTGGGCAGCGGTTAACCTGTTGTTCTGGCTACGTGTACCGCTTCGTAAACGCGCCAGCGCCCAAAAGCCGCTCGCCCGGCCGCCCGGGAAGTGACGTAACGGTTTCTTACGAGCGTCCGAGGCAGACGGCTACGTCACTTCTTTTCCCTCCGACGGAGTAATCCCACGCTAATGTCCATTTGCTGCGGACCGCTCCGCGTGCTGTTCCGTAGACGCGATAAATCAGATCAAATTGAACTATGTTCCACGCGTCGCAGGACGCTCATATTTCAGCCAGGGTATTCTGTTGAGAAAGGGAGCGAACTGTGTAGTAATATTAACACCGAAAATTGCTGTCAGTACCCCTTTAATGCATTTCGGCCACGTTTGGCCTTTTGTTGCATTGGCCGTTGTTTCCCACAAGCGTGGGTCACGGCACTTACCACTTTGACTTGCGCATGCCTTGATTGCGCTAATTCGTAATCTAGGATGTCCGGTGAGTCTCAGGGAATTCTCCACGCCTTTGGTGGGTTGCCCGCTTCCGCACTGTGACGGCTGGCACCATCTAATATATGCGGATGAGCTCTGGTGCCGCCCGGTCGAGCCGAGACGCTTTAAATGTATAGCGGTCACTGTGAGCCCCCTCCCCCCTCTTCTTACCTCAGCGAGCATCGCGTCGGCGCATATACGCAGGCGGACACGCTAACTGCCACCCGATGCCGGGCTGAGAAGACGCTAACGGGTATTTGCCCAGGGGCTAGGTACGTAGTGCAGTGTAGTGTTTTGTATCGTGGTAGCCCACGTAATAAACCCCTCAACTATGTACGTTATAGCTTCCCTTTAAAGGGACAGACGTATACACGCGGCGCAGGCGAGACACCTGGCTCGTTCGAACCCGTAGTGGGCAGTCTTCGCAGTTCGTTGCTGTGCGAGAGTGATGGGAAAAACAATGGCGCGTTATTCTATTCCTAATAAGGCTATAGAAAGCCCACAGCCTTCATATAACAATTTCCAAATTCAAGGGTTTAAGGACCCGCATGAAACCTGTTGTTGGATCCTGTGCCGAAAAATTCGCTGTTCACACCCTTTCTCGTAAGAACAAGAACATCCTGCAACAAGCACCTGTGCCAAGCTCCAGTGCGCTAGCACCGGTTCAAACCGCCATCAGGTTCACGCATAAAGGGTTCTAAGGAAGAAAAAAAAAGTGGGCACACACCTGGGGCGGAAGGCGAACCGCACGGCTTAGACCATCGATGTTGCGGAACTCCGCGAGGGACGCCTCCGCCATTACGCCGGAATCCACAAGTCCTATCTGGAACTGTTTTAGGAAGAGAGGGGGACGAGGTGCAACAAAGCAAACAATGCCTGCGTTAGTGGAGGCAAAAACAACCTTCGGGGCTGAAGCCTAGAAGAAACACTTAAAGCGTGGCCCGCATGGAGAGAAAGAAGCTTCAGGGAATAAAAATGGCGAATGTTGCCCGGTGGCCCCGGCAACAGCACGCAGTCACTTAATCGGCGAGCTAGCATGGCTAGATGCATGGAGGAAAGCACTGTGTCTTCCGTGGCAGAGGACTTAGGATGTGTGGGGTCTAGGCCAGTGTTGCGGAATTGCCGATCCGGAATTGGAATGACTCCGGAATCATTCCACATTTTCGCGACCCCGGAATGGAATGGGAATGGAATTGCAGCAATATTTGGAGGAATGGAATGGGAATGGAATTAGAAGCCTTTTGCCCGGAATGGAATGGGAATGGAATTACATGTATTTTTCCAAAAACAAAGCGCTTTCCCTTCTACGCGTTGTTGTTTCAAAATATGCAAAAAGACGCAAAAGAACCCACCAGCCCAAGTTCAAACAAAAGGGCGCCCCTCAGGTCTCCCCTTAGGGAGCGGCTATACGGTCTAGGGCTGCACGTTTTCTTTTCTTTTTTTTTTCCTCTTTCGACACCTCGTGGTGGGTTCGTAAGTGAGCACAATAATGGCTTTCTAAGAAAAGGGGCAACGACGTTTCAGGCTGACCACACTACCAGCACATGGCTGCCAGTGAGGGGGTAACGAAAAAAAAAAAACGAGAAGGGGCGCTTTTAACACCGCAGATTAGTCACGAGAATGTGCGCCTGCTACCGTGACATTCATGTGAAAGGTACGGGTGACGGGTCAGTGCGGGAGGGACTGCAGGAGCAGGATATTTTGTGCACGAGTTCTCCGAAAGCCAAACTTTCTCGGGGGCGTGCCTTACTGCCGATTTTAGTTAGACGTACATGCACGAGACATACAGTGACCGAACCCATGTATACACTGATGGCTCGGTAACATCTTCGGGTTCTGCCGGAGCTGTCGTTATACCACGACTGTCACTGTGCAGCAAATTCAAGATAGCCAATCTTACGACATCTACGGCTACAGAACTTACGGCCATCCGTAGCGCTCTTCACACCATCGAGCAAAGTTCGTGCCGCAGATGGGCTATCTTCTGTGATTCGAAGCCTGCACTTCAGTCACTCCAGTCAGCGCTGTGCCGGGGACCTCACGAACAGCTCCTGACAGAAATAAGAATGGTATACGACCGTGCTGCCCAGGCGGGTCATGATGTCACCCTACAGTGGCTTCCTAGCCACTGCGGCATTGTCGGCAACGAAAGTGCGGACGCTGCCGCCCGGCTGGCGCATCAAACAGCGACAACTGTACTCATCCCATTGTCTAGGACGGACGCAGCTAGGGTCCTCCGCATTCTTGCCCGGGAAACAGCTATCTCCCAATGGTCTCCAGAAGATTCCACATGCGCACGCATTGGTGCCTTTGACCCGCACCTGCAACGTCCCCTTCCACTAGGCCTCCCACGGTCTGACGCAACTCTTCTTTGCCGTCTCTGGCTGGGGGTGGCATTCACAAATGCTTACTCGTACTTAACAGGAATGGCAGCAAGGGCGGAGTGCGAAACGTGCGGCACATCGGAGACGATACGCCACGTTTTATGCGAGTGCCCACGCTACTCGGCTGAAAGAAAAAAGCTGTCGTCAGCGCTGAGGAACCTGGACTCTCGGCGGCCATTTTCGGAGGGAAAGATTCTGTGCCACTGGCCTTCTCAGTCATCCGCTCAGAAGGCGACTAAGGAACTATTACGTTTTCTACGGGCGACGAACTTGAACACTAGGCTATAGACTGAGAGCTTCCAGTGTCAATCACTGTCAGTGCCTCAGTGCTGGGCATACGTGTCTGGTCCAACTTTTCCTCTTTTTTTTTCCCTCTCTCTTTTTTGCCCACTTCCCCTTTCCCACGTGCAGGATAGCAAACTGGGCTCTAGCCAGGTTAACTTTCCTGCCTTTCTTCTATATTCTTCCTTCCTTCCTTCCTTAGTTAGCCGCGGCGGCCACAGGAGGACCGCTACTGGAAAAGGGGCCATTCTAATTTATGTCCTTAGACAGCGCTGCTAGGATGTTCGTCGTGATTCTCCGCGTAATAACCCCGGCTCTAAGCCGTTGGTGTCCGTCGTGGGGAACCACGGCTGCGGTATCCTCCCCCCTCTACCACCAACTGCGCCTTGTGATTGTTTACCTCGGCGGCGCCTTCGCCCCGGCCGCAAGCTGTCGCCCCACCCTTCACTTTCTTTTTTGCTTCACTTTTCTTTTTTGCTTCTTTTCTTTTTTGCGAGACGGTAGCGCGATGCTTGTGTTCGCAGCAAGCTTCCGCATATCAGCTTACACGACACCTCACCTCGCGCTCCCCCTTCTCCCCAGGACCTTTTGCATTACTATCTTTTCTGTCTAGACACTCGGACGCATTTGCCCGAAGCAGCGTCGACTAAGGCCTAGAATATTGATTCGGGAATTCAGCCGAATCAGGCCCTGAGAGCCCATGTAATAAGAACTGCGGCCACGGCTGCACCTCCCAGCTCCGACGTGGGGATTCGCGGACGAAGTTTCCAGATGAAATTTCCAAGAACGAGAAGGTCGGTGCTACCACCTTCCCCAGTACGGGATCACCTGGAACCAGATGCCTCTTTGAAAAGTTGTTCACGAGTCGGCTGTTTCCTTGGAGGGTGCCCATGCCGGTTGAAACAGTGAAAACGGGGGCGCGGGTCTTCGTGGCCCGTCTTCAAGGAACTTTGTTGGGTTACGTCCCTGTCTCACTTTCCTGTATAGGGTTGTTAAACTCTTATTTATATTCTTCTCCAAACACTTCCCCCTACTTGCCCACTCTAGCTTGCATTTTTGCTGGTTTTCCAGCTGTACCCCCCCCCCCCCTTCCAAAAAAAAAAACAAAATATCTGCTAGGCTTCTCTCTTTAGAGACAAACCGTCCTGCCTACTTTGAGGAGACCCAAACGAGTTCAAAAAAAAAAAAAAACAAAACATCACAACTCTTAAAAACATGCTGACCATGTAAATACTGTAATAACTACCGGGAGAACTGCCCCTGTGGGAATTACTAGGGTACTTGCACCGCACGAGATATGCCACAAAGGCATTATCTCTTGGGGAACAAGCCCACTCGTCACAAGCCCACTCGTCACCGGAAAACTCGTCATGGGCCAACTCGTAACATCGGAAAACTCGTCACACTCGTCGCCCTTTGGTACAGTGCCATCACGTGATAGGAACTCTCGTGCAAGGGGTCTTTTCGTCGCATTGTTTTCGTTACACCGCGGCCGTGTGAACAAAAGCCTAGAAGCCCTGACCGGAAATTGGCGTTGTAAGCCGGTCTGAGGCTGGTTTCTACAATGGTAAATTCGTTACGGCTGTTTGGGGGGGCCGTGTAGAGGTCTGTGTGACCAGGAGGTGTGCATAAAGAGGTGTTTTTTTTCTTTGTGGGGAAGGAGGGAAAGGGAGGAGGAGTTGAAGTAGTCAGCGCGACCTGCACTTCTTCAAGTGCTGATCGTCATAGGTGTTGAGGTGGTGCTCGTCCGCATTTTCGCGCGTATAACCTGCCCTTGCATACAAACCGCACCCCTAATTTCAGTCTGCGAATAAAAAAAAAAGAATTGGCGAAGCTTGCACTAACTCGCGCAAGGCTTGAACCATAGCTAAGCTGTAGGATTTCTTTACATGTAAACACTGAAGGACACACCACCAGGCATTGGTATATGTTTGAAATTGTTTATTTGTTATTTGATTGATTGTAGGGTTTAACGCACCGACGCTGAACAGGTGATGAGGCGCCCCGTATACGTGGAGGGCTCCGAATTCATTTTAACCACTTGGGGGCGTGCGCCGAAATATCTAACACACCGGCGTTTTTGCTTTTCGCCTCCATCAGAAAAGCGGCCGCCGCGGCCGGGAATCGAACCCGCTTCCTTGGGCTCAACAGCACAACGTCATATTCATCGATCCACCGCGGGGGGTAATGGTTTGTTAACACGTTCCGTTGTCACTTTTTGCGGTGGTAGTAGTAGTAGTCATCGTCGGACAGCACCCCCCCCCCCCAGCTCGTACGCAAATACCAAGATGTCAACGATCGCATCGCAAGAATCCTGGCTGATCACGACAGCGGAGCCCCAGTCAACACGCTTCGGAATATTGCCCGCAACACCTGCTTCTGAACTGATGCAGTGAACAACGTCGGAAACCAGCGTTGAAGACGCCTACACAACGAGACAGCGAGACAACGTACAAATAGTGCAATAGTACAAAGCGAGTGCAATAAACATTTTTT
Organism: Haemaphysalis longicornis; assembly: GCF_048455015.1. Classification (NCBI taxonomy): domain Eukaryota; kingdom Metazoa; phylum Arthropoda; class Arachnida; order Ixodida; family Ixodidae; genus Haemaphysalis; species Haemaphysalis longicornis. The sequence goes on from NW_027526295.1 coordinate 153,271,378, forward strand.
TTGTTTCATGTACAACCTGTTAACTGCGTCATTTAGAACAATTTGTTTACTTTTTATGCGTGCCATGTAATACAAATTTGCATATGCGATTATCATTTTAATACAATTAACTCAGTATGACGGCATATTTACATAAATTCCTACGTCAAAAACTTTGAAAGAACACTCGCTCGCCTACATCATTTTTAAATGGGTGACGTATAGCAGGCGGAAATATCGCTTTAACGTTCAAAAACAAGCTCCTAATGCTAGTGTTCCGTGTGACGAATATTCCGATGATACGAGAATTCCTCGTACGAAATGCCCTGTGACGAGTTGGCATTCATGACCAGTTTACCTGTGATGAGTTAGCCTATGACGAGTGGGCTTAGACCCATCTCTTGACCTAGGTGACGTGTTTTGCGTAGTTTAGCAGTACTGAACGCTTGTAATAACATGAGCTTAATAGTGGGTTCATTTGGTAACTTTATAATAACCCGATGAAACTACCAACGTGCCTTTCTTACGTTGAGGAATTAGAGGAATGGAATTGCACTGCCCGGCAATTCCCGGAGTGGGAATGGGGGAAGTTTTGGCATTCCGAGGAATTGAAAGGAATGGAATTAAGGCAAGTTGTCATTCCCCGGAATGGAATTGGAATGGAATGGGGACGCCCATTCCGCAACACTGGTCTAGGCAAGCGAAATGTCCATGGTGCGTACCGGCACCTGCGGCCGCGGGGCAATGTCCACCCTCAATATTCGCTCCATGTGGGCCGTACTTTATATAAAGGAGAGGACAAAAATGGCCACGCTTCTGCTCGCACCGCTGCAAATGTCGTCGAAAGACGATGGTACCCTGCCGCCCTTGCCACGTAACTGCTTCTCCTGTCTCATTTGCGCCCGCTTAAGCCCGTTTTCTTTTGAGTCCGACAAGTCGGATCCGACATGTCGGATCCGACTTGTCGGCCCGACACGCGAGTCTGAGTCGGGCGGCCGTTTTCTTTTGCATTTGGGAGCCGGACGCCGCCAGCAGTGTCGGGCCAAACACGTCACTTGAATAGAATATTGTGATTGGTTCGTCCGACCTTATAGTACTTTTTGTTTACGCTCAAACAGCTATTGTGGTAATTTGAGAAAATTTGAGTTTATTTCCCTCAGCATGGCGCATATGTTGATCTCGCTAGACTTAATCAGCCAGCAGCCGTAACGTTTATGTAGACGCAAGCGCAATGGAGAGCTTCCTATAAACCGTGCATGCCCGGCGATGCTGCAGCTTGGCTCGGGTTATGAAGCGGCGACGGCGCAAAATATATTCTTCCCGTTTTTCCGAATATCATGCGGCAAGACTGTTCTTTGAAGCATAACCGCTCTCCCAGCGATGTAACATTCGTCCACGTACGTAGCAGCGCTCTATGATTACGCAGAAACAAGCTCTCGATAGTTCAGCGCATGCATCGCATTCTGATACGGTGCGCACGGGCTGTCTATTTGCGTCGTTGCGGCAAATGTTAGCGCTTCTTTCGTCAACTGCAATGAGTGCTGGTATTTTAAATTCTGTGACGCAGGGTACAAAATTTTGGTATGGGAATATCGGCAGCATAGTTGTTACCTTAACATCATGTCCGCATCTCTTAAACACATATTTACGTACTCAGTTTGCGATTACTCGCCTGTGGAACTACGGCAGCCAGCGATCGCATTTAGTCACTCGCAAAAACCGGAATAGTTCCACCGACCGGCGCTGCGGTGTTTTCTTTTCTTAGTTTTTTTTTTTAATGGCGATGCCGGCTTTGATCTTTGTGTTCTACAACGAGATTACCTTTTCTGGACGACTGTACGAAGGCTCCCATCCAGGTCAACAGTTTTACTTAGTAAATAACTTCCACAGAAAACACAGCTAGGCACATTTAACGCTTTGCTGCATGTTTCAAGTACATTTGTTTACAGTTAATTATGCTGATTCCGACACTACAGATTTTGTTTGCAAATTAGCACAGGGTTAGAACCTGGTCCGGGGTTTGTAAAAACAGGCGTCCATACACGTCTGCATATGCTGGCCATATACCAGAACGCATGAGCGATTCATACAGCAGAATGGAAGTTTTTTTTTTTTTTTTATCCCTCACTGGAGCAGGCCAGTCCCACCACCTGCACTTACTGGGGGGTAACAGCCGTCTGGCCAAATTAATTTCAAAAAATTAATTCACATACTGCCTCCCACCCTCCCCGCTCCTTTCTTGCAGCCTGGGTTACTGCTTGTTCATCGGATTGGAGTGACTAGCTGACATTTTCCTCCTACTTCTAATGGTCCCCATGGTAGTGCCCTTGGTCTTTCCTTTAAATTTTCTGTAATTAATTATTTCCATTGTAAATGAGCCTAGACAGATTTCGCTATATATTGGCAATTTCACTATTTCTTATAATATCCCCTCCTGGAGTCATGTGTGGGCTACGGGGTTAAAACCGGATGACTGCAGTCTCCCTTCATATCGTCAACAAAAAGAATCCACTCACACTTTTTTACCCTTTTTCAGGAAAACTTGCCCGAAGCTCAGAAATGTACTCGTCTAGCTATTGTATAAACTAGCAACTTGAGCTGAAGTCATATAAAAAACAATCTTTCCTCATCTTGTCGTGAAGTCGGTTTAATAAACATAAACTCACCAATACTCCAGCAAAAGTTAGATTATTTTTGTACCCTACTTTAATTTGATAGAAACTTCAGTATGCCTGCACAGTCTCAGACCCCTATAGAGGAAATAATATCGAATTGGTTGAAAAGGCTCTAAGAAAGGCTGTTGACTTTATTTATTCTAAATATAATCGCACAAATTCTCTTTGTGAGATCATGTAAGCTTATGGGATTCGAACATTAGTCAAGGAGAAAGTTTTTGCATCTTACGTTTCTTCACTGTTCAGAATTCTAACTATGGTCGCACGGATTCTCTTAATGAGCTCATGCAAACTGGTGCGATTGAAGCACTAGGGAAAAAAGAAGTCTCAATGCCTTAAATTTTTTGTTGTTGTTTTGCTACAAACTTGGCCTAGATACAAGACCACGACATACTTCAAAATAATATTCATCATTACCATTTTCATTCTTTCACCCGTTATACACACCGGTCGAAATTTTTTTTTCCCACATGTATTATCGACTGGAAAAATACACCTGAACATATGTATTGATTAATTTGAATAAATAGAAGCAAATGTTTAGTTTATTTTAACCTTTTGTTCTTTCTCATTGCTGCCACGTGTAGTATCCTGAACTGCTGGTATCTCTGATCTTGTTCACACCTTTATGCCCCTCCTTCTTGGGCCTCTGGTTCGCAGTATGCACTTCAATAAAAATTTAAAAAATTAGTGACAAGGGCAGCTCGAGGTGCTGAAGAAAAATTGGCCCCACACTAATTGCAGAAGACTCACGGCAGAACACGACGTGTATACCCCACACAAAATAAAACTCGCCGATCAAATTTTATTTCAAAACAAGACAGCTATGCACAAAAACAGATAGGCCCCAGAGATTTATAGATACATGAATTAATAAGCCTTAGTTATAAACAAAGCTGGCTACGTTTTGTTAAGAGCAGTGATGCCTCAATGAGTTACCAAGATCTAGTTCATTTCCGTAATTTCCACTTATAACGCGGTCTT